>NC_142133.1:81793948-82102823 GCF_024610735.1 Ursus americanus | reverse complement strand
TGAGTTGAGTCCGTAAGTCATTTTAGCAAACCCCCTCTAGAGCAGTTCCCAGCAACGAGCTGGGGACGGGGCTGGCCAGGGGGAGGGGCCCCGAAGGACCAGGTTGCACGTTAGAAACGAGGCACAGTTTGGGGGGGACTCTAACATTACAGCACTGAGGTCGGCGGCCTCGACTGCCCCCTCACTCACACCTGGCCTCCCTTCCTGGATCCCCAATTTCCAGCCTCCACCTGGAGGTCCTCCCTCTCCTGAGTCTGTGCCATGGTGCTGGGGGAGCTGACACTCATGCTCCGTGCTGACGGGGAGTCTCTTCCTCCTCTGAATTCTACAGCATTATTTATCCTCTCCGTTGCACACAATTCCACCATCGAAGGCTTGGGGACCCTCTCTGTACAAAACAAACATTCGCACGCCCCACAAAGAGAAAGCACGGCATGTTGTTCTTACAGCCAGCGGCTATGTGGCAGGCACTAAGCCACGGTGGGGAGTTTGAAGATGAGCCCGGGAGTCTCTGCAGTTCATGGTTTTCGGGGAGTGGGTGTCCACCACACAGGCTCTGGTGCTCCGTCAGTATTTTAAAATAAGAGATTCAAAGAGGTGATCTGAATGTTTTTCTGGAATATTCCATCCTAGAATTAGAAACTCATTAAAATTAGACTATGCAAAGGCACTAATGATTTCAACACCAAAACCAAATCCAGGATGAGAGGACACAGTATTTTCAGGATTAAAACAGGTATGAGCTTACACGAAGAGATGCTGTGGTCCTGTCTAATGTGAAGATGATTTTGGGTCACCCCACAACTTAAGCAACATCAGCACCAAGTGAAAGGAACTTTTCTATGTCTGGAATATTTGTCATGTAACTAAGATCAAGATTATTGAGTAGAGCAATTCATATTTGGCTTGTTTTAAAATTTTATTCTAAGAATGACAATTTCAAATATTAAATATTCATGATGGCATCTTTCATTTTTAAAGCGATTTTTATTTGGCATTTATTTTGGCTTCCTGTATCTTTGTTTAGCATCTTTTATTGTCAAATATTCATAGTAGTAGAGATCATTTCTTTCTTGTTATTGAAATATCTAACCTTTCCCATCATATGGGTTCATAAGAATAAATCATGTATTCATTACAATATATATTTAACAGAAAGTCTCTTTTAATATAATCCCCAATCACAGAAAAATGATTCACTGTGTATTATTCTCGACATTCATTGAAAGCCACATGAATTTAGTGTTGAAAAAAAAAAAAAGAACAACTTACGGTTTCAGGAATACTTTAGAATTCCTGGAAATTTCAGTACCTCTTTCCTGAATCCATAAGATTTTCATCCCATGAGAATTTGGAAGCACGAAAATGTGCCCTCCTGCCGCAGAGTGAGGGATCTGTTACAAATCTAAGGGCCGACAGCTGCGGGAGCGCGGGTGAGAAAACCAGGAATGTTGCCCGAGGTCCGCGGTTAGGGAATACTAGAGATAATGTGTCATTTAAGATGGGTTTTGAAGGACCAGTAGTTGCTCATGAGGCAAAAAAAGAAGAGAAGGACGTTCCATCCTGTGCCACCTGCACAAGCAAAAGCCTCAACAAAAAAGTAGAAAGTACAGCACAAAACATAGGAATCGGAAGTAAAAATGGAAATGTCTGTGCAGTGTTTTAAAACTCACGAGCCTAGAGGAAGGGCCGCACTGATAGGTACAGAAGAGATAAGGAAGGTGGGCAGACCCATCGGAATAGGATTTGAGCTCTAGCGTGTGCCTTTCCCTGCTCTCCTCTGTTGTCTCCTAGACAGCCTCTCCTCTTCCCAGGCCCACCCCCCTCCAGCTCACACCTCCTCCAGGAAGCCCCCCTTGGCTCCCCAGCTTCCACAGGTCCATTCTTCTCAAACATCTTACCATGCCCTCCTCATCTGAATGCTGCCCTGACTCCTGCAACCAGAAACTGCTACTTGAAGTGTGGTCTTCAGATCAGCAGAGGGGCATCGCCCAGGAGCGTGTTGGAAATGCAGATTCTCAGGCCCTAAGCATCTACCCTCTCATAAGCTTCTTGGGCCACTTGAATGAGCGCTGTTGGTAGGAAAGCTCTGGTCTAGCCCCACCGCTCTCCTTCTCTGAGTGAAGCAGATCCAGGCACAGGCAGTGGACGGCCAGAGCTCCCAAGCCTGCGTGCACACAGGAGTTGTGTGGGCTACTGATGGCGCACCTCTTTCTCCAAGATCTGATTGGGCTGGTCTGCACAACTAGGTACGTTTAGTTTCCAGATGACTCTAATGTGCAGCCAGCACGGGCCCACTGGTTACCACAGCACAGAAAGTTCTCCTCCCCAACCGGATCAAAGAATGAGGAGCCCATGCCCGGTCAGCACAGTCCCACAGTCTGCGGACAGAAGGTATCAGAGCTCTGGAGCACGTGGGTCTCTGGGGTCTCTCTGGTGGAACCCTGGCCCAGTAAATAGCTTCTAAGGAGAGTCACCATGGGGACTCTGTCAGTGCAGGGGACCTCTCCAGGAAAGCCCTCAGGCACGGCAGGAAGGATCCTTTCCGTTTTGTGCTAGAGAGCATGGGCCCCAGCCCTGGTCGTTGCAGGAAGCCCACCCCGGGGCCCGGGCAGCTGGCTTTGGAGCTCAGGCTCGGGTGGCCAGCAGGAGACACCAGGTGAAGCACTGGGGAAGCTCTTGCTTCTCAGAATCACAGCTGCTTTCCTGGGGAAATCAAGTCCCTGTGGCCTGGTCTTGCCTTTCACACCTCATTTTTGCCGTTCTGTCTCAAAATTCACACTCATAAGGAGTTCCATGTGCTTCTGTGTACACGGGCACATACACACGCACGTGCGTGCCGGTTTTCTTCCTTGGGCTGTTTTTGTGTGCCTCTGCCACTGAGGTGTGGGACCCTTATCAGTCCACTCTAGTTCGTAGCCCAAACACAGGAAACATCACCCTTTTGCCAGGATTTCTGTCTCCACCAGTCTGGGCTCGGCATTCTTCCTCTGTGCCACCAAATCCGCCAGGGGCAGCCTGGACAAGGCTTTCAGTGCATTCCTCAGGACTGCCTGTCTCCATGCTTCCGTCTCTTAACCTAAGTGCTCCTCACCAGCTCTGCAGCGTCTGCACCAGCTCTGAGTATCTGCACCGTCTGTACAGTATCTGCACCATCTGTACAGTATCTGCACCATCTGTACAGTATCTGCACCAGCTCTGCAGTATCTGCACCATCTGTACAGTATTTGCACCAGCTCTGCAGGATCCTCACCAGCTCTGAGTATCTGCACCATCTGTACAGTATCTGCACCATCTGTACGGTATCTGCACCATCTCTGCAGGACCCACACCAGCTCTGAGTATCTGCACCATCTGTACAGTATCTGTACCAGCTCTGTGGGGTCTGCACCGTATATCCAGTAGCCTCATCATCTCTGCCACAGTGCATATAATTTCTGAGACCGACTATCCGATTGACAACTTGTTTCAACTTTTAGGAAGGAAATGCCAGGCAACCTACATAGGACTTTTTCTGACATTAAGCTCATCTTCTCTGAGCTGTATCCAATGCCTTCCTCTTGGTCCATGCTCCAATTCAGGAAGTTCCTTGTTATAGAAAAGCAAACCCTAGAGCAGGGTCAGTGACCTGCTACCCACAGTCCTAGTCCATTCCGTGTTTATTTCTGCAACTCCAGTTTCCCTGGAGTACACCCGCCCCCATCTACTTACTTGTGACCCCTTGCATAGATGGAACGATTGTGCACATGCCATGGTTGCTATTATGTTTAAAGAGATATGCTCTGTATCCTGCTTTATGCTGTACTCCAGTTTTGCTCCTGGATGGCCGGGTAGAATTTGTTAGAAACAATGGAGAGGGACATGAGGGAACGGAGGGTTAAAGCAGATAGTGTGTGTAAGTCAAGTCTACACTGACCCAGTGACAGTGTGGACTCTGGGCACGGATTGAGAGACTGCCTCTATATGCCTCCAGGACCGGGAGGTGCAGAGGCTGGCTGCCATGTCACAGCCGTTCTTAACAACGATCAGATTTATAGGAAAAATGACTTAATGACAAAATGAGAACAGTGTTAGGAGTCTGAGACTCAAGAACGAGTGAGTTTGTGTGGGGCTGTGAACTGCCCTGAAAACTGGACATCTGTATTTTAAGGTTTTGACAATTTTGTGTGGAAAGCCTTTAAATTTTATTGTATAGTTTTCATTCTTCTAAAGAAGAGCAAACAAAGTGTGATATAACGCAATGATATTTTTAGGGCTCTGCAGGGAGGTTTTCTGCTATTCTTAATAGCCCTAGACTACCACATCTTTTGAATTTACATATTAATTTCAGTGGTTCTCAGTGTTTTATCTCCCTGCCCCCCACCCCCGGCAATTGTCAATTTCTATTTTTTCCTCCATTACTTGTGTATTTCCCTACAATAGCTACGTTTCTCAGTGTAGATATTTCTCCCCAATCTGGAAGAAAGTTAGGAATATGATACCAAAACGGGTTATACACACCTATAAACTAAGGACACCCGTGAGGTTTTCAGGCTGTGCAGAGGGAGCTGAGCACCTGGCATTCACAGCGGGACTTTTGAAGCCTTCTGTATCCTGCTACAGAAGAGATTTTGTCTGCTTATTTCCTTATTTTGTATCTTATTGTCATTTGTTTTCTTACGTTGTGGCCGGTGTCCATTTTACTAATAGGTGACTTTACTAAAAGGCTAAGCTCCAACACACGAGGCATTTCAACAGCAACATGAATATTCCAGTCTATAAAATGGCGCGGAATGTCCGGATTCAACTTAATTGTTCAAATACTTGATTAATCACCTAACCGGCATTAAGCCCCTTGATGTCCAAGACATGTGGGCCACTAAAGGGGACCCAGCAAGAGTGGGGGTTCCTAATGCCCCGTCCTAGACAAAGGCTTGATTCCCTCGACTGAGCAGACATCCAGGCTTTTTTGCTGATACCTTTCTGGATAGCTGGACAAGTTCTGTAACAACACAATTGTTTCTCTTTTTCTCATTTTCATTTACATATAGGGCAAAAGACACTCCCTACAATAGCCTATTAGTTACTCCAAACCTGTGTGATGTTTTAGGTATAAAATGTTCATGGTCGTCAGGGCAAACAGAACACCATGAGCAGAATCTTCTTTGATGCCCTATAGCTGGATGCTTTTGGGGTTGGTTGGTTGGTTGTTGCATTACATTTGTAAAATACCATTGAGCCCAGTACCTCACTCACTGAATTAAAGACTCTGCCACCTTCCGCTTGTGAATTAGGCGTGCATATCATTTCCATGCCAAAAGGCGAAGGCAAGGGCTCCTGTAACCCTGCACCTGAGGAAAGAAAAGTGGTCCCTGAGAAATGAGGTCCCTTTGGCACAGAGGTAGTGAAGTCAAGTAGCCGCACAGCCAAGGCAGCTGGCACAGAAGGGAGAAGCCGGCCAGGTACCATGCCCGGGGAAAGCCTGCCCTGTCCAAAGGCACCTGCTGAAGTCCCATGGTCTAGAGTTCCACAGAAGCCAGATCTGGAACTGAACGTGGACTCTCCTGGCTTTGAGGGACTTGTGTGCATCACATGAGACCCTGCGTCTGTGGGCTGGAGGTGGCTTTGTCATATCAGCTTGGTACCATTAGCAGAGCACAGATGTCTCTCCCCGGGAGCTCCCGTCCCAAATCCAAACCCAGAACTATTTTCCACAGTTGGCTTAGTGGTGTGAAAATAAATAAATAAAATCTGTTTGAATGGAGTGTCTTGAGACGTGTGTTGGCCCGGTTTTCCTCAGACCTCCCCACTCCCTGCCGTCTTGCACTAGCCAGCCCCCAGGCACCCATGGATGTCCCTCGTCTGTCCCATGTAGTTGTGCACATTTTTAACTGTGTCTACAAAGAGACACACTTGTTAATCTCTTGTCTTTTGGGCGCTTACAATCTCACTGGAGCCCTAAAACAGAAGATTGGATAACTAAGCAGAACCAGAAAGTGCAGTAAATGACATCCTGGGGCCCAGTGGCCTGGCGCGCTGGTGTGGCATCGGCCCCCCTCCCTTCCCTCCCGCTGGAACTTGAGAGTTCTGTAACCCACAGTTCGCTGTGACATTACAAACAAAATACGCAAAGCATCAACTCTAGTGCCTGACGTATCATGGGAACACGATATATGGAAACGCATTATCGTTGTGGTTATTATTTTACGATGATTCTTTTCATTAGAGTAACCTGCGTTCGTAGCCGCGAATACATAGCTAAATCGCCTTGGATTCACCCAGTGCAGAAAGGCTTATATTCATACACTTACATGGCCCCTCAGCAGTGTTTCTTATATACAAACACAATAGAGGCGGAATTCTAAAGCCCCAATTAAGTGGAAAAGGTCGCTCTCCGAGGTAACAATAGGCCAGGGCTAAAGCAACAACAAAAAAAAGCTACTTAGTTTGGCAACCTTTGTTCGGAAGAATCTTCTGAAAAAGCCCCCCTCGGAACCTTCTGAATGGGGCCTGCACCAACCTTCTTAATCCTCTGCCCGTCTCACATAGGGTTAATTCAATGCTGGGGAGGGGGTGGGTCCCCCTTTTGTGGCAGTAGCTGGTCACAAAACAAAAACCAATTGCTAGGTTCCAAAGGGGTTTCTCGCTCACACTCTGGGTTAAAATAAGCACTGTCGTTGTTCTTCCTTGTGTGCCTGGAGGGGGTGGAGAGAAAGTTAAACCTTTGGAACACACAGAATTTGCTGAAAAAGGTGAAAGTTCCATTTCAAGTTCCAAATTGAATGCAGACTCCAGGCTTTGCCCCTCCCCCCCTTGTCCCTCGTGCGGAGTGTGTGTGTGAGCGGGTGGGGAGGGTCTGTCAGGCTGCCACCCCGAAACAGCAGGTAATTAAACCTCGGGGGCCTGGAGAATTTGGACTCCAGTTTGGAGAAATACTACACGGGAGGCTCCCCTCCACCCCACCCTCCTCGTGCTTGCTGTGGGAATTTTCTATAGTTACACATGGATTCCCAGGTAAACAAGCTTGAAAATGAAGTCACAGGCAGGGGATTGAATTAGCACCTTGGTGTTGTTGGTAATGAACCAGTTTGCTTAATTAGACAATCATGAAATTATCACGGTGAAAAACATAAAATTGTGCCTAAAAATCGAGGGTTGGCCTAGCTTTCAGAGGTCCTTTGTGGAATATCCTTATTAAATATGGTGTTTTCTTAGATATTAAATGTGATTTTTTTTTTTTTTTTTTTTTGCAGTGAACGAATTGGAGCCGTGGAAGACAGGAGTTCATAGTCACATGTCACGTGTCCTTCGGCAGACCGTTCAGTATCTCTGGACCTCAGTTTCCTTTCTATAAACTTCGTACGATTTTATCTGCCTGGGAATTTAAGTCTGAGCATTGAATGAACTCCTTAGGCCCCCATTCTGAACACTCAGGGTGTGCAAAGCGTCCTACTAACTCACCCGCTCGCATGGTCTTCAGTCCCACGTGGTTCTGGGACTGGACCCTGACGGTCTCCACAGACTGAAATGGCTGGCACGTGAATTTAAGTCACTCGCCCAGACCGCGGACTTGGCACGTGACCCAGCCCTGATGCAGAGGGAGCCCTGCCGAACCGAGCTTGTGCTTTGAAGCAAGACCCATCGCGCCCTGGAGTTCAAGTGCAAGGTGTTGTGCGTAGGAAATGTTCACGTGGTCACTCAGCTTTAGTGACCTTTTCCCTCTCGCGCGGCCTCTGGTTTGACGTCTACCTGTGGACAGTGTCACGTCACCCCATGGAGTCCCTGAGTTGACAGCGAATGAGCAAGCCACTGCCTTGTTTCTGAAATCAGCATGGGCCATTGCTGTTGGTCTGGGAAAGAAGAAAAGACCCACGTGTCGTGGGAATGTTTGCAAACACGCACCCTGGATCATCACACAAGCAGCTTTCAGGAGACGGCGTGTGGGGTGGGGCTCTTCTTGGTCCTTGACGTGGTAGAGTTGGGCCCTCCAGCATTTCTTCTGTGGGTGGGCCTGAAGCCTCCATGCTGTTCGCTCCTGTGATCCCAGTCACCACGGACACAGAGGGGAAGAGGCGGCCTTCTGTGACCAGCTTCCGTTTACCTGGATTCCCATCGTTCTTCCCACAGAGTGAGCATTGCCTTCAGACGTGGAAGGGCAGGAAGGCATGGTTCGGCCTCCCGCTCTGGCCAGGCCTTTTCCCAGCAACGTGAGCAAAGACGGGTCGGCCTTGTTTTCCTCCTCGCCTCTCTAAGTCCACTTCTGGTCTGACAAACCCGCGAGGCGTCTGTCCCAGTGAGCACGTGATGTGAATACATAGATCAGAGAGCCGGGAAGCCCCGTTAGGACACGCAGCTGAGACGCTTCCTCCGAACCAGAATCTGCACGTAGTTCGGGCACGCTCACCATTGTGATGAGGGGAACGTGTCCCCGTATTTCTCCTCCCTGTCACCCAGAGTCCTCCTCCAGCCCTTCCTGTCTGGATGTCGGGGTCCGGATGGAGACGGGAGGGCTCAAGAGTGGAGCGTGATCTTGGCAAGAAGTAGGGTGCCCTAGGGAAAAGAGGAGAGACTTCATCTCCCTTTTCTTCCCCACTCAGAGCCCATTCTGAACAGATGTCCATGTGGGGGTGAAGGAGCCACACAGGTGGGGGAACGGGCAAGAGGGGAGTTCAGATGCTGGGTTCCTGGCATTTGGGGGCCAGGAGTGACAGTCAGGCCAGTAGTGGTGTTCGTGCCAGCAGTCCTAGCGGCAGCAGGAGCAGCTAGGGGTCATCGAGGGCTTACTCTCCTTCCAGATACTCTTGACTCTGCATGGGTATTCTGGATTTCACAAAAGCCTTAGAAGGTAGGCACTCCTATTTTCCCTATCGGCACACGAGGGGCCCGATTTTCAGGGACGGGAGAAACGTACTCGAGGCACAGAGCCACCCACAGGGCCCTCCGTTTCCGCCAGGCACTAGCAGGGGCCCACAGCCGGCTGGAGAGGGAGTTGGTCCTCACCTCCCAGCAGAGCCGGGCACAACTACCCCTGGGACCCGGCCCACAGCCTGGCCAGCAGATGGAGTGGCTCTCCTGAGATCTCCTCACCCCCCGGCCCACTTCCTCTTGTCTTCCTCTCCCCGAACAGGGTAGAAGGAGCGGATACCCGATTTGTGCTCATTTTCTCGAAAGCAGGAGGCCTGGTGCGTGGGACATGAGGCGGAGAGGGCCGTGCAGACCAGGGGACTCCTGGGGGTCGTTTTCCCGGCCTCCAGAGCTGCTTCCGTTCCTGGGCTCCTGGTTTGGTCCTCTGGTCTAAGCGCCTTTCCGCTCTGGGCCCCGTCCGCTGGGAAGGAGCATGGTGACATTCTGCAAGGGTCGCTCACCAAGGGGGTGCAGCAGGCGTGTGCCCGCGGCTGAAGCGCAGACACCTGAGATGTGCTCGAAAACCGCGGAGAAAGCAGCACATTCCGTGCAGGGGAACGGGGCCAGGAAAGGCTCCGAGGAAGGCACAGCCCTTCGTCTTGACGGGAAAAGTGAGCACACGTCAGCAAGCAGGCGTCCGCGCGGTCGGGGTCGTGCCACCTGGGCCAGGGAACGGCCTTACGAGGGCTGACTTTGACCTCTGGCAGTCGTGGAGGGCACAGCGAGGAGAGGGGACCAGCGCACCTGCGAATACTCTTTACTACCCGGATGTGCAGAATTGTCTCTAAGATCTGCAGCAACGACTGAATACTTCATGGACATTAAGAGCTTCAAAATGTTAAAAACACACAAAAAATTAAACAGAAGTTAAGATGTAGATTCACGGAGACTGACGCAACACGGATCTTTTCAAAAGTTTTAACTTCTCGTCGTTTGCTAGCGTAAGGATCCTTCTGAGCACAGGGGCTCCGGTCCGAGGCACGGGGGGTACGACGGCAGAGCGGCCGGCAGAGACACGGGTCACTGACGGAGCCGGTCCCGGGATTGGCCCGGGGGCCCACCTGCGGCGCACGTGCAGGAGGCGGTTGCTACTGAAATCCCCGCGCACAGGAGCTTGCGCTCGGCGGTGAGCCGTGGTCACCAGGATTGCAGCGGGCGTGGGTGCACGCGGAACAGCACACGTGCGGGTACCCCTCTCCCGGCACCTCAAGACGACTCCTCGGGTGTTTCCCGCGTGGCTCCCTGTCAGATACCGTCTCCTCTGCAGGACTCCTGCGGTAAGCGTGCCCCATGGTCAGCGCGGCCAGGCCGCCCGCGCAGGGGACAGGTGCACAGCCCGCGGGGAGCACAGACCCTCCGCGGTGGGCTTGCGAGCGCCTCACTGGCCCCCCTCGTGCACTGGGGCCTTCACGAAGCAGGTGGGCGGGAACCCAGGCGGACCTGGGGCAGCGGCAGTTCCCGATCCCCGAAGCCTTGGGTTTGGCTCTCCAAACCTCTACTTGGGTGTGAAGACGGGCCACACGACCGAGCCCCTAAGGCCCGTGACGGCCGTGGACTGTGCCCTCAGGGTCTCCCTACTTTCCTTCCCCATCTTCCCTGCCTCTCCCCCACCCACAGGCAGAGGTTTGGCAATAGCTTTGCCAGAACCGTGAGCTCCACTAAGAGTTCAGACCAAGCTTTCTCCTTGTTTGGGAACTTGGCTGTCCTGGTATAGTGGGTTCTGATGACTTTATCCCCTGAAGGGTCCAGTTTTCCCTGTAAGCCTGCTGCCTGCGAACGACAGGAGTGCTAGAAAGCTTGCACTTTTTCCACTTGCAGGGTGCGAAGAAAACTCACTGGTCCTTGGACTGGCTCTGTGACCCTCTGCCTGCAGGGGGTAGGCAGTGGGAGTGGTTCCTTCTGTACAGCTTTGGAGAGCCCCCCCTGCTTCTATCCTCCTGGGACTGTTCCTTTACTTTTGCAAGAAAAGCCTGTGCCCCTCCCCCTCCCACTCCCAGAGTGGAGCAAGGGAAGCGGCTACACTGTCCTGACTGTAGAGCTGATTCGCAGCTCTGGCTCTGGTGTGTATCACTGTCAGGTGTGCCAGGCGTGGGAGCCCAGAGAGCAGCCCGGAGTCCTAGGGAGAGCCCTGCACACAGGGGAGGATGGGCAGGGTGGGATTTCCCACCGCAGCCCTCAGGACACCGGGGAGCCTTTAGAAAAGCAGGTGCAAAAAAACCTTTCTCTAGTTGGTGTGAAGGGAGACTGTCTACCAAAGCCTTGGGCCAGGATGAGCTCAAGACAGCACATCTCTCCCAGCCTGACCACATCCTCCCCAGGGTTTCCACTTCACCTGGCTTCGGTCCCCTCTTCCCATCCTGGCACCTCCAGATCATGATTGGTAATGGCCTTCTTCCCGCCTGGCAGTGAGCCCCTTCAGGTGGCTGTGCGGCTTCCCCTCTGCGCTCAGGCCGAAATTGCTGTATGAAAGCAAGAGGCTCACTTTCAAAACACGTACTTTTCCCTTGATAGACCCATTCTGCTCATTTATTCGCCACCCCTGCGGCTCGCCGCAGCCTCTCCTCATCCAGCCCTGCTCTGATTAACAACAAAACAGCGCCAACTTCAGAAAAACCCTGATATTGGATATTTACCCCTTAGTATGTGTTACGTTAAGATGCCTGTTCTTTCTGAGAAAATTTGCCACTTATTGCTGATTCCCAGTTTTTCGTGCATACCAAGTGCTCTCTTGCCCCAGAGCCTTTGCACCGGCCATTCCTCCATGGGAGAGGCAGCTACCCTGGGTCTCTGCCGTGTCCTCTCTCTCTTCCTTTGGGGCTCTCCTCCCTGTCACTGGATAGATATGGCCTCCTGGCCACCTTGTTTGCAATGGTAATTCCCACTTCCCTCCATAAACACTCCATCTTAATTTTTACCCATAGCCCTTAGCATTATCTGACCTACCATACACTTTGCTCTTTATTTTTCTATAATGCTCTTATAGACTGTGTGCTCCCAAGGGCAGGCATGCTCATGTTTTATGCCCTGCTAAATCCCCAGTGCCTACAACAGCATGTGGCATCTAATAAGCACAGAATATCTGTTGAATGAATCCGTGAGTAACTTGTGGATCGAAAGCTCCAGCAGGAGTTTGTCTTGTTGGTGACACGTGGTGGGCACAGTGCTCTTTGCTAGGGGACATCCGCTGCCCGGTCCGGGTCCACCCCAGTGATCAGGGTGGACCAGCTCCTTGGGGACTGGCCTCTTCCCAGGGGACAGGAGTGGGGGGTGAGGTGGACCTGAGGTGGGGACAAAGCCTGGTGGTCTGACTTTAGTGGAGGACGCAGCATAGCAGGAGGGCCATGAGGGTCTGAGGGTCTGATGAATGTGACTTCTCCTCCCTGCCCTCCCACATCTGGTTAGATGACGTCCGACGATCTCTTAACTTCCTGAAGTTTGGATTTTCCCATCTGAGAAGTTAAAACAAGGAAGCCTACCTTGCTGGCCGTCTATAAATGGTTATGGACTGGCTTATAAGAAATTAGAAACATGTTTCTCCTGGCTCACAGTAGGCACTTCAGATTGGCTGGCACGGTGGGTGTGACGGAGAGGAAAGTTCTTATGTCCTCAAAAAGCACGGATGTGTCTGGGAGTAACTGCCACTGGGGGCATCCTTCCCCTGATGTCTGGAGGAAGGCGAGTGTCCTGGGCACAGTCCAACCTTGCCATGTTCAGGCTGTAGGCCGCCCTCTTTGTGCTGACCTCTGTGCCTCTGCTTGCCCTCCTGGAAAATGGACACATGAATCAGAACCTTGATGGGGAGGTGTCCTGACTTGGCACAGCCACCCTCACTTGGTGACCTGGGCACAGCTCAGCTCCATTCGTGGGTTTGCAGTAAACATACTGCCAGTCCTTCCCACTCCCCCCCGCCCCCGCTTGTCTCCTGGCCTCCAGGCCTCCTGCCTGTCCTCTCTTCTTTATTTAACCAATTAAAAAACTATCTGTGAAACATCTACTCTTACAGGGTACATTCTTAGGCTTCATGATGAAGGCAGGAAGCTTGGGAGTTAAATATTTCCAAGGGGAAACATGAGACATTGACCTAGACAGTGACCAGCTCAGGCCTCTCTTTTCTGTAGCAGAGAGGGCTACAGATACCTGCGGTCCAGGGGAAGAAGGACAGCCATTTCCTCCCACGGTGAAAAGAGAAAGCTTGAAAAGCACCGAGCTTTTCACAAAAAGGCATGGAGGAACTTTAGATGCATTTTACCAAGTGAAAGCAGCCAATCTGAAAGGTGCACACTGTATATCACATTCTGGAAAATATAGAACTATGGAGACTGTCAAAAGATCAGGGGTTGCCATGGGTCCAGGGGGAACGCAGGAGACCTTGAGGGCAGTGGAACTATTCTCTATGGTACTGTCATGCTGGATACATCTTAGACATTTGTGCCCACCCATAGAATGTATGTCAACTATGTACTTGAGTTAGTAACAGTGTACCGATCTTGGTTCATCCAAGAGTGGAGCAAGGGAATTGCTTTGATGCAAGATGTCACTAATGCAGAGAACTGCTGGGGGAGGGAAAGGCTGTATGGGAATGCTTGATGATATCTGCTCTAGTTTTCTATAAGCCTAAAACCTAAAGTCTATTGACACACACACACACACACACACACACATACACACGGAGGAAAGTTCAAGAAAGCAGGTTCACTCTAGTGGGTGAGATAAGCAGGGGGAGCTCAGAGGTGAAAACCCCATTCCAACACTTCTGGGCCACACCAGGATGGAGTTTGTAATGGGCAGAGCTGTGACCCACCCCCTGGCAGATCCCAGGTGACCTTGGCCTCTATTTACTTTCTTCTGGGTAATGAACCAGCCATAGGTTTGGAGCATTCTACCATCAAACAAAAATAAATGAGAAGTTCAAACAGCAGTGCAGTGCCATGGGGGGGGGGGGAGAAAATGTTCAGACCTAACTTGTTTAAATCTTGGGTTTGCTGCCTGTGAGCTGTTTGTTCTTGAGCAAGTCACACAGTGTCTCTGGGCCTACGTCACCATTTACATTTCACCAGACAGAGTGCAGTGGTAAATGCAATGCTATCTACTCATCAGAAGATGGTGCGGATATCAATGGTGACATCCGTTTTCGCAATGGTGTGCATTTTTAATGATCTTCTCCTATGGACCCCTGCATCGATGTCATCGTTTCAACCAATACAGACTCCGCTAGCGGATTTCTGCTTTCCCTTTGTCCCTTAACCGTATCATTTTTCATGGTGACTGCTCTCATCGTGAGGCTGTGGAGGTGTTCACCAGCGTCCCTAAAAGGATACCTATGAAACACCCCCATGCTGAGATTTCAACTTGAGACCCCTGTAGGTGGCCTCTGGGGCGCAGGGTGCCACACACTATTCTGGAGTACCGGGGGACACCCAGCCTTGAAAGCCGCCAAAGCCCAAGATTGTGATTTGGGACGCAGCCTTCATCGGGCCGGCTGTCGGACAGCTCATGCAGCCTCACCACATTGCTCTCCTCCCCTCTCCCAGGCCATCGGCAGCACCTTTTATAGCTCCCTGCTGGGAACTGCGGACGCCGATCAAAGGGCCACCGCCCAGCGGCTGAGGAAGTCCCTTTAAGTGGGAGCTAGTCAGTTACTTAACGGCCCATCCATGAACTTAATTGGGTCCTTCATCTCTCCAAGACATTCTTTTTTTGAGGAGAAAGAGGAAAGTGCTGCTTTGATCTGAAATTAAGCCAGTGTTCTTCCAACGAGACCACCACGGAGTCGGCCAGTGGTGACTGTGTGGTGGTCCAGGTGGCGCCTCCTTCTGGGGTCGTTCCCTTGGTGGCTGCGGGCTGGGAAGGGGAGGTGGGGGCGAGCAGCCGGGGAGCCCCCCAGAGGCCAGGGCGGATGGCCTTATCCCAGTGTGTTCGAGGGCAGCTTCCCGGGGCAGTCTGTCCCCCGATCTGAGCGGTCTGGGAGCAGATGTGTGCAGTTAGGGAAACACGATCAAGCGGGAACCTTCTCACTGTGAATACCGCCGTATGTTCCTGGGCCGACTGTAGGAACTGCGGAGCCGCTTCTCAAATGTCCAGATCCCCTCTGTTGGGTTCTACAGAACAGATGTTTCCCCGGCTCCTATGACAGTAATTTACAAACTTCACATATGCTGAGCTGTGGGCCCCACACTGTGGCATGTGCTTCGCTGTGATGTTCCCCAAAGCGCGTTTTTATGGTTTTGTAGAAACTCTGTGCTGTTCTGCTCTTGCTTTCTGTGAGATTCTGCTGTCTTTTCCCAGCGGCGTTTTGGACTTGACCTAGAACATCACAGATCCGAGAGAAGAGCCACTAGTAGTCCCCCACACCTGCCCCAAGAGGCGATGAGAGGCGTGGGGACAGGTGTCTCCCCGTTTGTCATATTCAGTGACCAGCTCAAGACCCATGGCCCCATCCTGACTTCTAATCAAGGTAGGACCCTTTATGTCTCAAACCCTGATTCCTGATAATATCACAGTTTTACAGGTAATACATTTTAAAAGTAAATGGTTCTGTGATGTTTAATAATTTTTGCTTGTTCTTTAAGAATTATTTTTTAAGAATTTTTAAGAATTGTTTTAGGTTCACAGCAAACTTAGGGGAAGGTATGGAACTATCCCATGCATTCCCCTGCCGCCACCCCCCCCACTCTCCCCCATCATCAACACTTCCACCAGAGTGGGACATTTGTTATAACCCGTGATTATATCTATGACACATCATTTTCATGCAAAGTCCGGAGTTGACATCAGGGTTCATTCACTCTTGGTATTTGGGCAACTCTATGGGTTTGGGCAAACGCATGATATAATGACACGTCTCTACTGTTACAGCATCACACGGAGTAGTCTCACGGCCCTAAACACCCTCTGTGCTCTGTGTGTTCGTCCCTCCTCCGCCCAACCCCTGGCAACCACTCATTTTTTACTATCTCCATAGTTGTCCTTTATTTACTATTTCTGAGGTTAAATTGTTACTCCCAGAGGTCATATGACTAAAGAGTTAACCATCAAAGCCGAGGAGATGAGGTCTGGCTGGGTGTCCACTTTCAGGACAGAAGCATTTCCGAAAAGCCTTGGCCGCAGCTTTCCTGTGAGTAACCAGATGTTGTTTGTGTCCACGGGTGTGGCTCAGCCACGGCTTCGGAGGACTGCTGCCCTTGTGGGCCTTGTTCGGAGTGTTCCTCTCTGACAGCCACTCCCTTCTCACTTTGGCACCAACCCTCACCTTGGGCACCAGGTACCCCTAATTTATGCCTGGCTTCCCAGGCTTCCATGTTTGTCTGGATCCACTCCGCGGGAGCAGGACCTGGCTGTCTTGTTGCCCGGGGTTCCCAGTGCAGAGGACAGGGGCTGGTATACAGGGGCTACTCAACACGTAATTCTTCAGGGAAAGAACAGATGTCAGCCAAATCCGTCTTTCATATGTGTTACACGTTCTAACCTGGAGCTCTGATGTCTTATTTCGGGGTTTCTCAAACTTTGGGGGGCACGGTCAGCACCTGCAGAGCTGGATTCCCCAGCCTCACCCACGGGGGCTCTGAGTGGGGTGGGCCTGGTAGTCTGCATTTCAACCCAGACCCACGTCCCTGCAGGATGCCTCAGAAGGACCTGAGAACTGAGTGCTTCAGGGGTGGGGACATTGTCCACGCTTATCTGTGCTCTGTGACTTCGGGGTGTGGCTGGGCCACACGGGGATGGGTTCATTATCTCGTAGGATGACGAGCCACAGAACTCCGGTCCTCAAACATGAATTCTCAGCCACTAATCTTTTCCTGTCCCCATCGTTGTCCCTTATTTAATATTAATGAGGTCAAATTGGGACCCTCAGAGGTCATATGAGTCAAGAGTTAACCATCAAAGCCTAGGAGATGAGGTCTGGCTGGGTGTCCACTCTGGCTCCGCCCTTCATGGGCTGGTTGAACTTGAGCAAATTGCCTCCCTACTCTGAGCCTGTTTCCTCATGGTGGAATTAGGACTTTGGAATTTGTGAAGGTCCTTTTCAGCCCTTATCAGCCGTGAGGAAGTGCGTGCTGGTAGCTGCATTACGTGCCTGTGTTCTCCGACGGTCAGGAGGGAGTGGAGGAGGCACCAGGTACATCCCTGCTCGCTGGTAGCTCTCGGAGGGAGCGCTGCCCTGGTGACCACCTGCCGCCACCCGGCCCCTGGCCCCTCACTCAACCATGTGCAGGGGTCCCCCTGAATAAGGGGAAGCAGAGCCACCAGGTCTTCCTTTCTCTGGGCCCCCCACATTTGCCTTCGTGGGGTCACACACTTCCTGCGCTCAGCCTGTGTTCCTGGGGTTGTTTCAGACCAGCTGTGGTGTGGAAACGGCTCAAGACCAGCAGTCAAAATGCTCAGACGCGAGTCTGGTTCTGCCACTAACGAGCCCAGGGCAGGTGACTCCATCTGTCTGACTGTAGTTTCCCACGTACCCAACGGCGGGGGGGTGCACATTCCTGGTTATCACCTAGAGCCCAGAGAGCCCAAATCCGGATCTTCAGGTCCAGGTTCTAACCTCAGAGATTCCGAGCAGAAGGTCTGGAACAAGGCACAGACACAGAAATTTGGGGCAAAACTACTCGGTAGGGGAGTCTGCGATCCTTGAGGCCTTTCCTGTCTCTCAGTTACAGTGTTTCCCTAAGTAACCCACACACTGATGCTCGTCTCCTGACAGCCTGCCCCTGGCATCAGACTGGCAACCCACTTCCCTTGTGGTGAGGTTTGCTTCTGAAAGTTGGCCTGCAATCAGAGATCTTTTCCTGCCATTTGGGCTTCAAATGCACATGGACCACTGTTAATACTCGGGACTGAATCTGTCAAAGGTCATCTCGGGGGGCTCAGCACAGAAGCAGCCCCTGGGTGGCAAATGTTTGCAAAGCCATGCCAGGGGTTCAGTCTACTACCTGCGACATTGCTTGAGCTTAGAGTGCCGGACCTCCGTTCAGCCCTGTAGTGGGGCGTGCATGGAAGCGTGTTCTCTGAATCCCAGCAGGACCCCAGGAGCTCTGCTACCCTCTGGTCCTATAGATGGCACACGGGGAAGCCCTTGTATGCTATTAGTCCCCTCTGATATGTATTATTGTGACTTTCCCACAGTAATATTGTTGTTTTCACTGACATCATTTTATAGCAATAACAATATTAATAGATTCAAGTTTCTGAGCATTTCTGTGTGCCAGATATTCATATAAATGCTTTTCCTCTTACCTCATAACCACACTTTGAAATAATGCTTAACACCCTCATTTACATATAAGGGAAATAAAGACCGAAGTATCTGAGTGTATTTGGGGGAAGGTATTATTTTGGCCAAAGGAGGGGCTGATATATTAGTTCATTAGAATTCAAAAAAAGAATCAAAAAAAAAAAAAAAAAGAGAAATTGTGGTTACCTGATTCACCCAATCTCTGTGTTTGCTTGGAAGGAGCCTCAGCTTTCCTTAACATAGTTCTAGAAGAGGGGCTCCCACTTAAATGCCCCTCTGTGCTGTGAGCTCTGCCAGGACATCCGGCCTCACAGACTCCTCTGAGGTAAGCCTCCTTTGCCCCTTCTGTGGATGGTGACATGGGTTTCTGGAAGGTCGGGGCTTTGGCCGAGGCCTTGTGATGAGTAATATAGCTGATGTGGGATGCCCAGGCAGTCTTACCCAGCATGCGCGCAATACCCTTCTGAGCCTGTTGGAAGCTTGTGCAAGATCTGCTCAGTCAGCTCAGGAAAGCCCGAGGTCCCCAAAGGCCATCAGGTGGGGCCAGGAGGGCAGGGTCTGTGTGCTCTCATCTCCAAGCCACACACTCCCTCCTTCTGCTTCCCGAAGTGACCAGGCCCGAGGTTCAGCTGCTCACTTTCAGAACTGCCAAAACAGCCACGCCAGCCACGGTCCCCACAAGAGGGAAGCTCAACAGTCACCTGTGGCCTGCATTCTCGTGGTGGTGTTGTGCCCTAACATCTCTGCTGCACCTTCCACCGTCCCACGGCGGCTATCCGTGCGTCCCTTCAGGTGAACAAGGAGGCCCAGAAGGCAGTCACAGGGTGAGTGATGAAGCCGGGCCTGGAACCAGACTTTCAGACCCCAACGCCATGGCTCGCTGTGCTATCTTGGTTTGAGGGCCACTGCGGGCCACTCTGCTCTGCTATCAGGGGCTACAATGGTTCCGTTTGCTCTTTGTGGGTACGTGGGGGCAAATTCTTAGGGAGAGGTGAAGAGGACAATGTACAGCCCACTCGCTGTTGCCCAGATTCCTGCTCCCAGACACAGAGGAATGCTGAGTGATGGCAAGCACATTTTCGAAAATACCAGAAATGTATTTAAAACACACACACGAAGATGCCAGAGAAGAGGGGGAACTTAAAGACTGGAGCGTCGGCAGGGTTGACACCAACCATGAGCAGCTATCGGGATGAGAAATATTCTTGGGGATAAGTACTTGCCACCTGGTTCGGGATGTCTGCGGAGCTGGCAGACGCTGCATGCCATGAGCTTTACAATGGAGCCGCTTCACGAAGCCAGGGACGGGGATGGAGGTGTGACATCTAAATACAAACCAGCAGAGCTCGGCCTTCTGCATCAGGAAGTGCAGCACAAAAGCCTATGCTGCCTCTGGACCCCAGGCATGCCTCGTGTGGGGGCCTCAACTCAACAGCCTGCACTAGTTGGGAATTTCGAGCGAGAATTTGCTGCAAAAGCTGAGCTGGAGCTGACTGGCCCCCCAAAGGCCCTGCCCCAGGTGAAAGGAGCATTGCACCCAGAGAGGGGCCTGCACCACTCGGGGCGTTTTTGAGACTCCCGGGCAGGATGATGCCTAAGGCAGATGAGCTCAGAGCACCTGTGCAAACTCACCACCATGAAGATCAACAAAACCAATAAAAGGAGACATCCTATCCAAGGAGGTGCGGATAATGGATAACTCAAAATGTGCTTTTGATCATTCAAGACATAATTTAAGGGGGAAAAGGTGCTACTTCCTGTCTCCAGATGTGGGCTGTGGTCATGCCCAGATCCCCTCCATGTCAGCCGGGCACCGCGGACACAGGCTCAGTGTGACAGAAGCAGGTGCACTGCCAGGCACATCATGGCGGCTTTCTCTTGTCTGCGTTCTGCATCAGCAAGAGTCCCCTGTGTGCCCCTGGGTTCCATCAGGGTGGCGGTGTGGACAGAGAAGATCTCTCTCCCCATGAGCCGCTGGCTCTTGTGAGCTCCCTCTGCAGCCTCCCTCCCTCCTTTCTCCCGTCACACCATCTATTGTGTTCCCTCGTCCGGTGCTAACAAGGATCCTTGAAAGATGACTGCTATGGTAATGATCCGCAGAACTTACTGGAGCTAGCAATTAGATATGGCTAACGGCCGGTTCTGCTGACACCCTAAAAGGCCTGCAGGCTGCAATTTATGGAGACGGCTCTGCTGCCTCATTTGTATCTGAGGCATTTCTCTGGTCTCGGCGGAAAAGGTCTGATCTCAGAGGGAATGATTTCCAGGCCTGCCCCAGCCTCAGCCGGATCACCAGTCACCCCAAACCACATTAGCCCGGCTTTACTGTCCTTACCGTGTCTCACAAGGTTCTGGGGTGGAGCGAGAGGGGCTGCCAGCCTCTATCAGCGTGAGGTCTGGGTCAATATTCCTGCTTGGAAAAGGCACGTGCATCAAGGAGACGTTTTAGACCTAACACTGGGGATGTTTCTCATACGTGGTGAAGAGAATTGAGATTAAGGGCTGGGATCTCGCTGTCCCAAACTTTGTTGATTTCTGGATATAATAGACATTTGGCTCTAGTGCAAGGACGGGGAGCAGTTTATTTCCCGAAGTGGGCAGCAAGCTTCATGGAGTCATGTTGCATTTATCCAGCAACCTTAGCCAGTGTGACGAGCCAGAGGACGGAGAAGAGCTTCTGAGAAGCCCAGACATGAACTAAGACCGTGCAACCTACTCACAAGTTAACAGGTAGATAAGAGACAACCAATCCATCCCCAGTGCCCCCACCCCCTGCCAGCTGGCTCCACGCACTGACAGCACATTGGTGACCATGTGCCCAACCCCTGGCAGTCGAGGTTGGAGAGAAAAGGGTGTGTTCACTGCTTCTGTTCTGGACGTTCACCAAGAACCTACTGACTAAATATAAAAAGAGTACTAAGAGTATAATTTTGCAAAAATTTACCAAAGTATCTTTGTGTGTTTCTCTTTTTTTTTTTTTTTAAAGATTTTATTTATTTATTCAACAGAGATAGAGACAGCCAGCGAGAGAGGGAACACAAGCAGGGGGAGTGGGAGAGGAAGAAGCAGGCTCATAGCGGAGGAGCCTGATGTGGGGCTCGATCCCACAACGCCGGGATCACGCCCTGAGCCGAAGGCAGACATTTAACCGCTGTGCCACCCAGGCGCCCCTGTGTGTTTCTCTTTTTATGGACACTTTTCCATTCCACGCTGAGAAAATAGCCAAGACTATGTGCTCTCTTCCCTCCGAGATTGCTAATGGTTTCGTGTCATAAGACCAAAAGTGGAAGTGTCCAGGCAGCTAGAAGATGATTCAAGCCCATGTTTTTGGAAGCCTGGGTTTACTGGGAGGAATTGTGTTGCAATGGTTGGTGTGGGAAATAGCAGAGGTATGGAGTTTTCAATGATGAAAGATGGGGGCTGGCAGACCAGGCGAGTGCAGAGGAGGGGACAAGGAGGGAGATGGCCTCTCAATGATGTTATTGTAACTGCTGTCCAGTGAGTCCCTGAGACCCCCTCAACCAAAGATGCTAGGAAGTCTGAGGCCACCGAACACAGAGCAATGATGTGGGGAAAATAACAATGTATCCCTGTGACCAAACTCAGCTCAGACACAGCCAACCTCAAAGGGAGCAGGTGGGGCAGGGTTTTTCTGTGGGACACCTGGTGATGAAGAACAAAGAATGCTTCCTTGAATGGACTACACAGAACCTTCTGGAATTTTGTTCAAGTCAAGAAATAAGGGCTCAAAACACAACTGAGATTGATTTGCACCAGCAGGTTGAAGAGAGGTTTGGATCAGATTTTAGTTAATTTGGAGAAATAACATGTAATAGTTCTTCTGCTGTGGTCTAAACTTCTTCAGAGTTTGCTGGTGAGATGATTCCCCCAAAGAGGGAAGGACAAGGACGTGGAAGGTGACGAGTCGGCCCCCACCTCCCTGTGTGACTTTCTAGGAAAAGCGAAGCTGTTGTCTGGAGTGGGAATGGCACCCAGGTCTGTGTTGCTAGGGCAAAAGCAAAGGATTCTCTCCGGAGGCACAGGTGCCGGAGGGCATCCAGGGGGTGGGTCTACTGCCAGTATGAAAGCAATCAGTCCACTGACATCGAAGGTTTGTTTTCATTGTGTTTTGTTTACAGTTTTATGAAGGTGTAATTTACAAATAAAAAATTGTACGTGTTTAAGGTGTACAGCTCGATGGCTTGATATCCATCTGCATTGTGAAATCATCCTCATAATCAAGCTAATTAACATACCATGTCAAATCGTTGTCTTTTTTGTGCATGGGGGGGGGGGTGAGAGAGCTTCATTATCTACGCTCCTAGCAAATTTCAAGAATGCAATACCACATATTTTTTTAAGTAGGCTCCATGCCAATATGGGGCTTGAACTTACAACGCTGAGATCAAGACCTGAGCTGAGATCAAGGGTTGGAGGCTTAACTGACTGAGCCCCTACAGTACCCTATTACTAACTCTGGCCGTCAGTCTGTACAGTAGATCCCCAGAGCTTGTTCACCTTATAACTGAAAGTTTGTGTCCTTCGGCCAACATCTCCCCATATCCTTCTCCCTTCAGCTCTTGGCAACCACCATTCTACTCTTAGCTGCTATGAATTCATATGATCGTAAAAGTGAGATCATGTAATATTTGTCTTCCTGAATCTGGCTGATTTCTCTCAGCATAGTGTCTTCCAGTTTCATCCACATTGTCACAAGTGATAGGTTTTCCTTCTGTTTAAAGGCTGAGTAATATTCTGTTGGATATCCATTTAGTCACTGATAGATACTTAGATTGTTTCCATGTCCTGGCCATTGTGAATGGTGCTGCAGTGAACATGGGAGCTCAGGTATCTCTTTGAGTCTGATTAAATTTTGTTTGTGAGAAATACCCAGAAGAGATTGCTGGATTATACGGTAGTTCAATTTTTAATTTTGTAAGGAACTTCCATACTGTTTTCCGTAATGGCTGACATTCCCACCAACACTGTACAAGGGCTCCTTTTCCTCCACATCCCCCCCGACACTTATTTTTTGCCTTTTTGATAGTCGCCATCATAACAGGTATGAGGATATCTTTCGGTTTTGATTTGCACTTCCCTGATGATTAGTGATACTGAACACCTTTCCATATATCTGTTGGCCATTTATATGTCTTCTTTTGAGGAAATTTTGTTCATGTCCTTTGCCCATTTTAATTTTTTCTCCTATTGATATGTAGTAGTTTTTACGTATTTTGGGTATTAACCCCTTATGAAATATATGGTTTCTCCCATTCCACAGATTGCCCCTTCACTCTGTTGACTGTTTCTTTGTTGTGCAGAAGCTCAAAGATGTTTCCTAAGGCTGAGACTCCTTAGCTAAGAATAGAGATATTTGGGCTTTAACTGGCATCCTACTGAGATGTTGAATCAATGGTCAGTATCCGGGGCCAGGAAAAGTGTCAGCTGCTGGGATATCATAGAGCTCTGCCTTTCAGGTATTTGCGTACTCAAAGGGACTTCATCTTCAATGACCAGGATGCAAAGAATGCCTGAATAATTTAAAACAGGCTTTGGGCATGCTGACAGTCAGGAAACATGCAGGTCACCTACCTATATATTATGGGATGGGGTTCTGCATTGTTCTGAGAGCAGAGACAGGACATCGAGGCTCTGAGCAGGGACATGTGGGAATCAGGAGGCATGGTTCAGGCCTCGATAGAATAGGCGTGGTCCAAACAAAGCTGGGGGCTGTCCTCAATGCTAAGCTCAGAACGACTGGATTTAAACTCTTTGTAAATATCTGCAACCAATGGAAATACTAATGGATGGAAGGAGGAGAAAACGAAGCAAGACAGAGGTTTTGACTCCGTTTTACTAGCTACGGCAGGCAGGGACCAATCATGGGAGTGAAAGCATCTGGAGAAACAAGCGTGGCCCTCCTCGGCTGGTCCCTGCAAGGCAGGTACAGCAGAGAGGCCACCTGTTCCTGAAAGGGGATTTGCACGCCTGTACTCTGCACTCGTCGTGTTGGTCAGGGCACACTCAAGAGATTGTCCTGGGAGAGAAGGCTTGAAGTTAAGGCAAATAGGGAAATAAATACACTTGTCTGGATATTGAGTGAAGGAAGCTACTAAGAGACAAGGCCTAAGAGCTTTGGGAAGTGCACCCTTCACCCCAAATAGTTTACAGGGTCTGGTAGCAGGTGACTTGGAGTGATTGCAGCGCCGGGGAAGAAGCGATGGGTATTTCATGGCAGACTGACGTAACCAAAAAGACCCGTAACCAGCAATCCGGACACTCAGGAACACTTGGGCAATTTCAAGACACTCTACAAGTATTCCAGAGTGGAGCACCTGGACACTTGAACAAGATTAGGTTTGCCCTTCGGCCCCAAGGCCCAGGAAGAGATTGACAGGAGGCTCAAATGCCCCCTGGACACCAGATCTAGGGAGGGACTGGCCCTGAGTCAGGGCTCCTATGGCGAGTCTCCCAGGCCAGGGACCTACAGGGCTGTGGTGAAAGATGTGTTTTGAAGAGCAGAACCCAAGCTGAAGGTCAGAGGAAAGGAAAGGTCTTAACGGACAGGCTTTTTCTGATACCATGTGCGTGACAGTCGCCCACATCACTCTGGCTCTCGTCCTGCCGTCCAGGATGTCACAGAGCCACACCCACCGCAAGGGAGACTGGGAAGTGTCGTCTCATTCCCACTGGCCACATGGCCCGCGGAATACTGGGGTTCTACTATTGTGAGAAAACCGGGGAGTACCACTACTATTGGGGACCAACTAGCGGCCTATATAGCACAGGTATTCTTACGGTCCAGCGGCGTCAAGTTAAAACTTAGAGTGTACAAACCGTGAAGATAGGAAACCCACTTAGAACCGCGTTGCCTGAGTGGAACTTTAAGTGATGTATTTGCTAATTTTTACAGAAGCCGGCATGTTGCAGATAGACCACAGTATTCAGATGCTTCCTTGAGCTTAATACTTTTCTGATGATAGAAACAATGCCACTTCATTGTACTTCATCTAGGGAAAAAAACTAAAAGTGCAGAAAATCAAGTAGAATTAATAATTATCACACCTTCGAAAGGTAACTACCTCTTTGTACATTTTCTCCCTGTATGTTCTGTCGATCCGTATCTTGTATGTTATGCTTGTAAGAGAATCATACTGCATCGGCTATCTTATAACAGAATTTTTTTTTCTAATTTTAATAATTTTATCAGTGTTTTTACCCTTGGCCGTCCATGTCCTCAGATTTCGTTCTTTCTCTGATAGGACCTAATCAAGGGAAGAGAGACAAGCAGGGAGTTTACTGTGCATGCTTTCCTGAGTGCCTCTGAGAAGAGGAGAAGGTCTCAGAAAAGCCTGGAGAAGCAAAGTATGACAGTCCCTCCAGGTGCCGTCACCGTGTGGACTGAGTCAGCAAGCCCAACCTGTCCCCGCAGCCCCCATTCGCTCAGGCCCAGAGGGGCCTTTTCCTCCAGCGCTGGTAAGGATTGCTGCAGGAGGAAAGGTGCAGAATGCAAACCTATCTCCGCTCCCCAGTGTTCTGTGTTTATAGATACAGGTGCAGGGGGACAGGGGGCCACAGCTGCTTCATTGTTATCAAAACCCTGATAGGCTGTGACACAGGCCCCAGGTCCACAGAGACAGTGTCCTCTGGGCCAGCCAACCCCCCTGAGCTGCCGTCTGTAGGGCGCCTCACCCAAGTCCAAGTGCAGTGAGGTGGTGAGCTGGGTGCAGGGATGCCGGAAGGACAGGCACAGCCGCCTGGTTTGAACTTTAATTTGTGTTGGAAATTACATTTCCCAAGGTCAGCTTGTCCTTGGGCCCTAGATCAGTTTAGGGGTGTGTGTGTGTGTGTATGTGTGTGAGTGTGCATGCGTGTGCATCTGCAGGTGCACGTGTGCGTGTGCACATGCACTTGTGTGTGGCTTAGAGGGCACACCCAGCTACATAAACATTTTATTGATTCCCAAATCTGTCCTCATTAAGGATAGACACTTTATGGCTAGCAAATGTGCCCTGGGATTTCACTGTGAATTAATATTCTTTAAACACACCACACACACACACACACACACACCACCCCCTCCTCCTCCCTGACAAGATAGATCGCAGGCTCGACCCAATGCTCGGAAGGTCAGAGCGCGCTGAGGAATCAATCTTGAGCTATTCTTTCCCCGAGCTCCGCAGGAGAGCAGAAGGGGCCTGCACCCTTGCTCATCATTTCTCAGGGTCTTTCCGCCCCGCAGCCTCTGGGCCGGCGGTGCTGAGCACAAGCAGGCGTCTTTGTTGCGGGTGCAGAGCGTGGGGTGTGGGCCAGGGCTTCGCGGGCCGCGGAGGGAGAACCCGGGTCCCCCGCTCCCGGGCGCCCGGCTCTTGCACAGACCCTCTCCAAAGTGCCACGTGTTTGTACAGAGAAGGAGAACGGCAGCTGGCCTGGGAATTCATCAGCCCCACATGGGTAGGAGATATATTTTAAAAAGAAAAAAAAAAACCCGCTGATAGCAAATAGGGCGCTGAAACCCCACGTTGTGATGGTTTAAAGAGGAGGTGCCTTCGGCGCAGCCCAGCTCCATCTGTCACCCAGGCTTCATTGTCTGTCGGGCTTCCTGCACCCTCGTCTGAAGGCAGGTGCAGAGCGCATCACCCCAGGAAGGCAGCCCGGCCGCAGCCCTGCCCTCTTCTCTGCGCCCCCGTCCTACCTGGGGCCAAGGTGGTGGCTGCGGGGACGGGGCGGCTGCACCCAGGGCAGGGCTGCGGAGGGGAGAGGCATGTCCCAGCGGGTCTTCCGTGGGCCGGTGGCCCGCGGCGTGCGCACATCTCCAGGGTTGGGGGCGAACCTCCAGTGCCTTCATTTTAAGTCAAGTCGGCCGCACAGCTCCGCCCCTGACACTCTGGCAAAACCTTTCTGGCTGCTTCTTGAAAGGAATCCCTTGCCTTTGCCTCCCAGACTCAGTTAGATGTAAAAATGATGGTGTGTCTCTCTCTGCTTCAAAAACATACAGAAACATGTGGAAACGTTCCATTTTTCAGATCGAAAACCATGTGCAGTGAATTTTCACAGACCTGATCTTAATGTAGATAAAAGTGAGAAACCCGGAGGGGGTGCACGCTCTCGAGACCCTTCATTGTCTGCTATAATTTAATCATCGTGGGCTGCAGAATTTCTTTGCATAAATTACAACCACAATGATAGCATCACTTTCACAAAAGGTGGCCTCCAATCGATTCAACCCTCCGAGGGGCGGCTGGGCCTTCGCAGCAGAGGAAGGGTGTCCCGCGGTCCTATGGAGCTGCCCATCGTACCTGGGGCTCCCCTGGCAGGGGGCTGCACCTCGGGCTGTTGGCTGACTCCGCTGATCTGCTTTTGCTTCTTGGCATTTGCTAACCACCTGGTTTTTATTTTTCTGGGAATAAAGGGTGAATGGTAATGGAGGAGGCACATTTGCGGGGTGAACCCCAGAGTGGAGAAATGGTGGAGGTAACCTTTTCCTACAATGCCTTCCACTCACCTTCTTTTTCTCTTCCTCTCCTTTCCCCCATCCCTTAGACAAAGATGATTTTTAAATTTTCTGCATTTTTTTGCTCTTGGGTCTTCTCATATCTGGAAAGGCACAGATAGTGCCTGGGTACTATGCTCTCGATAGTTCCGAGACATGGCCTCCCTGCCCCAGGCCCAAGCCCCCAAGAAGACAGTCTTCTTCGGAGACGCTGGGAGCACATTTTGTAAGCCTCTCCATTGAAACGAGGCTGCTAGCCAGCCGTGCGTGTCTGCATTGTGGTGGTCCCAGAGGGCTCTGGACAATCCCTTTGAAAGAAAAGGGTCGGGAAGATTCTTAGGACAGAGGCAGCTAATTTCCATCCTTGAGGCTTTATCTCACAAAGGACACTCGATGTAAAGAAGAAATAAAGTCTGTGGAAAATGTGCTCCTTTTCCAAATGGGTTGCCTCTGGATGAAATAGAATATTTTCACATTTTCTCAGTAGAATGATGCTTTTAGTGCCCAGATCCTCTAAAGAGAATGACCATCACACCTCACACCTGTGCATAAGACAGCAGGATTATACAGTGAACAATTCCGTGGCGGTAGGCATACAGTTGGTGTTTAATACAGGTTAAATGGATCAGTGAAAAATAACGTTGTCATTGCTGCTCCAAAAGTAGTGCCGATTAACAGATGCAAATTTACAATCCCCTTCATAATCTCAGCATATAAAAGCCTTATCTGCTCCTGCATCACCATGGAAACCTTTGATATGTATTCCTGGGGGCAAAACAGCAGACCGGCCCTCCTGTGTGTGTGCACACACACGGAAATGCAGCCCTGACAGCCCAGGGTCTGCAAGGGCTCTGAGTGCATCTGTGTATTCAGAGGTGGTCATGAGTCCACATGAGTCCCGTGGCATGGTGTAGGAAATGTCAGATAATGCAGCCGTAGGCCATAGAAGTTTTCCTTTGACTCTGTTTATACGTGTAAATAGGAAGGGGCTGAGGGGGAAAGAATAGTGACACTAAAGACAGTTAAGAAAGACAACACATATGTGGACAGCAGACGATTTTTTTTTTTTTTCAAATCAGATTATCCTGTTGCCCACCCTCTCAAGTGGTCTGGGATGGCAGATTCTGGATGGTTGAAATGAGAGCTGGATAAAGTCCCTGGGGCAAGAGTGTGTGTGCGCAAATGTATGGGAGTGTGTGTGCACAGCTGCAAGAGCGTGTGAGTGCGTGTGTCTGTGCCCAGTAAACTCCCTGAGTCTGGCCCTGTGTCTGTGAACAATTACCCAGGAAGTAGCCCCGCTTACCATTTGAATAGAAAACCTTGGGAAGGAGAACCCAGCCTCAGGGGCCCCCATTGGGGCCGAAAGAAAGGCTTGACCGCTCTCAGAAGGTGGCTTGGCTTAATGACATCCGCCAGTTCTGTTCCTACGTTTCCATGTTTTAGACCTTCCCCCTCCGGTCCTTAGATTAAGAAAGGAAAACCTATTGAAATGATTCTGTGGGGTTTCTCTTTTGTTAAAACTAAATCTCAACGCTCACAGATCTGGGGCCTCAGGGAGAGGGACTGCTCCTGGCTTTGGAGCCAAGCATACCTGCGTGTTCACCCCGGTTCCCCTGACCGCCTCTGCTTGGTCCTCATTACCTCTCTGCTTCTTCAGCTCTCCTAGCGAGAATTTCTTTATCTGCAGAACAGAGGCAATAACGCCCACCTTGCTGGGTCGTCGTGCAGAGTGCTGTTTACGTCGGAAAAACATGTGGCACGCAATTGAAGCTTAATAAAGAAATAGGGCTTATTACTGACCTTGTGTGTCTGTATCAGTGTATATAATGTCCTCAATATTGAGTCAAAGCAAGCACATTCTTCTGAACTAAAGATAAAAAGATCGTAAAATCCCAGAGACATACTTCCCTCAAATATGTGAAAGTTTGAAATAAGGAGATAATATAACAGGGTCTCAGCTCTGCCGCTGATTAGTTACGTAACCTTAACGAGTTATTTCACTTCCTGGCTTTCAGCTGTACAAAAGCTGTGTTCTAGATAATGCAAGGGGAGGCAACTTGGATCGGGGCCTCTGGGATGATTCGTGTCCACCCCTTCCCGGCCGGTTCCTCCGGACTCGCTTCTCACTCCTCTCTGGAGGCAGTGGCCCTTCTTTTCATCTTTCCCTTGTCTCCAGGCTGTTGAAGGCAGGTATTGCCCTGGTCCTTGGGAGCAGACAGCCAAGGCTCAGCCTCCCTAAGGCAGGTCTGTCTCCAGCACACCCACTGCCTGCACAGGGCACCCCCTATCCCTTGACCTGGAACCCCAGGTGTCCACTCCCCTGCTCAGGAGTTCAGGAGTGCACACCTCCCAGAAACAGCTCCACGCTCTCCCAGTTCATGCCCTGGGAATCAGCATTCCTCTGCTGACCTTCTGGTTTTGCCCCAAATTCACTCCCCTACCGGGTCCTCAAGTTTCACACTCCAAACAGGAGACAGCAGACCCCAGCTTCCTTCCAGCACCATGTTTCCAAAATATTTCGAACCTGAGCCAAGAAGGACATGCAGCCTGGCAGCAGAGACGTGGGAGACTGGTCACTGCGGGTAGTGAGCCTTGGTGCCAAAGGGACGGTCTCCTCCATCTGTAGGGACACAGAAGTTGGAGCCCGCGTGGAACAAAAGGAAGTCCTGGCAGTGTGAGCCAGGGAGGAAAAGCCGTCAGCGTAGATGGCAGGACTGAAGGTGACCAGCAGGCTGGGTCCCAGTGATAATTAGCGGCGGCCCGGCGGGCAGCAGCTGAGGCCCCATCCCCGAGCGCCATTTCAATTGCAGAGTCGGCACAGAAGGGCCTATTGGCCTGATAGTGGTCTCTTCCTGGCCATTTGATCACAGGAAAATAATAGCCCCAGCCTCACTGTGTTCGGCTGCAGCGAGGACAATGACCCGCCGTGAAAGGAGTTAAAAAGATTCTGGGGAAGGGAAAGGCAGGCCCACACGGTGGCAATTCAAGATCTTTTGGACGCCGTTAGCTCGTTCTTTAATTAAGCCCCTGGTCTTCAGCTCGTCCTACAGAAATGCACCTGCCTCCCATCTGCCGTCCGAAATGGGGAGTGGGAAAGTGACTTCACACTGTCACTTTCAGAGTTCTGCTGTGGCCCACGGTGTTTTCCAAGGGAGGCAGCCAGCCACAGACTTGCTTGCTCTTTCTTTCTTCCTTGCTCTGGGTGATTCTATGAAAACCACATTAAAAAGTGTGTGGGCCAAGCAATTTCCTTTATGAAAGGGAGAAGGTCATAAATAGTATTCGTTCCGAGAATATCAGCCACACTACCAGCTCTCCGTGAGTGGCAGGGTCCCCTTAATTTGCTGACTCTCCATCTCATCCCCCAAACTGCATCCGTGCCTGACAACTGGGGCACAAAATAGTTTCCTCTACCAGAAGACTGATACTTTCTGCAGCAACGTGCAGTGAACAATCAGGGCCCGTGACATGGGATTGTGTCATTTTCCGAACAACCCAGGTCTGTTTCGCGTCACTGTGGTGGTGCCCATTTTAGGCTGTTTGGTGCTTATTCCATTCTGCAAATCATTCCCATTCACATGGGCCTGCGATGGGCACATGTCCATGTCCTGTCAGGAGGCAGCAGGATGCACCTGTCTGTGCTCCTGGAAGTCTTGTCCTTGCCAGACTTGTGTTAGCGTGGCTCCAGCACCCGTCCCCCCTTCCCTGCAGATGTTGGTGCATTTTCAGAGAGAGACCCTGAATGTGCTGGTTCTCTCTCGCACACAGGCCTGCTGTCTCCCGCACTAAGGGAGTCTGGTGCAAACCCAGCCCCGCCCGGATTCCCCCCATACCGGCCACAGCTCAAAAGAACGATCGGCTGCAGCGGCTGGCTCCTGAGGACCAGGCCTTCCCCACTGCAGTGCCCCGTGGAGAACTGCTGCCCTGTGTTATGAATAGGGAAGCTGAGGTCCTTATTGATTGTGCAGGATACAAAGAAAGTGCAAGTCAGAGATCCCTGGCCAGGGTGTCTGGCTTGAAAAATTGACGTGGCCTGAAAAGCTATAAATGGAACAGTGGGAAGTGGTTCTCCTCCTACCTGGGAAACTGCCCCCTGATGGGCTCACCCATTAAACACCTGCTCCTTCAGGCCGTGTTCCGGGTCTGTATGCACTTCCCCTGTGCCCGGCCCCGCCCCTGCAGCCAGCCCCGCCCTTGCGGCCGGCCCCGCCCCCTCACGCGTGCTCTGGACACACCCCCCTCTGCCTGTGTCATCCTTGAAGTCACCTTCATTCAGCACCGTTCTGCCTGCTCAGGACTTCCGTGTGTGCCCCTCTTCTCTGATTGTTGGATTCTTCCATTATCAGTCCAAAGCTCACTGGGTCTACCGAGCTGAGAGGGCATTTTTATTATATGCTTTTAATTACTTAGATAAAAGATGCCCAGACTCAGATTTATCTCTGCTGTCTAAGGAAAAACGGAGATTTATATGCAATTCCACTCTGAAAAGTGCAGCCTTGAGAAGCAAACTCTGATTCAGTTGAAGGTATTCAGGAAAATCTGCAAAGTGAATAAGCTTCATGATTTTTAGCATTCCGAACAATTGTGAGCCCTTATTGTCACGCATAACTGTTTTGGAGACTATGGGCCAATGATGGCTGTTATCTCTCCTCTCAGACAACCACAGGTGCCCACCATCTCCCAGGATGGGTCTAATTTGAGGGCTAGGGGAAAAGAGAGAGAGAGATCCACCAAGAAAGGTCTGGCTTCTCAAATGGCACATAACATACTTGTGAAATAGATGAAGGGAAGAGGGACAAGAATTTTCTAGCATTCAGGTGGGGCCTCTGTATGTCCAGCGAGAGGTCAGCACTGCTCCACAACAAAGACAAGATTTCAGTTTCACAAATGACACAGACCCCCCCCCCCCAGCTCAGGAGTGTCCAAGCAGAGTGTTCCCCCCAGGAAAGGGGCCACATCTGGCAGACTTGGGGCTCCTCAGTGTTCGGCAGGTGGGTGGGCTCTCGAACTAGGCTGGCTGCACAGGTGTAGGGGCGTGACTGTGCCAGCCCTTCCTCTCTCCCATGCCCAGGGGGCTGCTGTGCCCACGACACACCCAGAGATGGTGCCGCAATGTCTCCAGATTTCTCCCCTTCCTCCCCCAGTCACTTCCCAGTCCTGCTCACTGTCTGTCTGCTTGCTAAGACTTGTGGATTCCCACAATCCCTTCTATCCCTCCCCTCCTGTAATGCTATACTTCTTTTCTCAACATTTGTATTGACAACTAAGATTTTTATTTCCTATTTTATGATCAGAACTCTGAAACCTCTGTATTTCGCTTACATCTCTCTGCCGAATCCTGAACACACACCTCTAGAGCCCTGGTCAGCTCTGCCTGCACATCCCCGGGCGCCTCCACCTCCCTGGGTCCAAACGAACAAAGCATCCGCATTCTCTGCTCCTGACCTTATCCTCCACAGCCAGCTGCTTCCCCGTATCTCCCACCTTTAATTAACGGCATCCCCATAATTAGCCAAACTAGAAAGCTAGTCCCTCCCTAGGCACACCCCTTCAATTTATTGGGGCGGTCTCTCTCCTGACTGCCGCTGCTCGGGTTCAGGCCCGCATCATTCCCGCCACGCGCTTGCAAAAGCACCGACTGGGCTTCCTGCCTCCGGCTGCTCCTCACCCTCCAGTCTGCCTTCCACCTGCCTCCAAACTGATTTTCCATAAACAAAGCTTGTGTTTTCCAGCACTTATGGAATAACTCCATAGCCTGGCACTCGAGACTTTCCACGTGCATTCTTATGTCAACCTCTCATGCACCCGGGCAGGCTCCTACTCACCCGGGCCCCCCACGCCAAGAGACTGCGATCGGGCTCTTCGAGTTGGAATACCTTTCCTCTCTGCTTGGCAAAATACATTTTCAAGGCTTTTTTAAATGTTATCTGTGCTATATTCTATGTAATATATGCCATGTGGTGTATGCTACATGGTATATGCTGAGTGGTATGCTGTGTAGTACACTCTGGGTGGTATACGTTAATGCCATGTGCTGTACGCCACGCGCTCTATGCGATACAGAATGCACAGTGGGGGCCTGCGGATCTGAGTCAGAGGCTCATTGCGAGCCCTGACTTCTGTCTCCAACTCTGGGAGCCCTGCCGTTTCTCACGTGCAGCTGAGTGGGGCTCAAGGTAAACGGGGTGGATGCTGAACCCTGGAATGGTTCTGGGAGCCTCGGTGTGACCGTTGTCTCAGGGCCTGGGATGCAGCCCCAGTCCAGACGCTTGCTCTTGCCAGGGAGATGGTGTCCTGCCTGTCACCGTCATCAGTAGCTAGCAGCATGCTTATTAGCTGTAACGACGCACTTAGTATCGTTACTTTGTTCTTTTCAAAGCACTTCTCCTTCATCTCTTACTGAGGGCAGTGGATTTTATCCCCGTTTCACGAATGAGGAGAGAGAGATTCAGAGAGGAGGGCTTTTCCGAGGCAGCAGGTGTCTCCCACATTCCCCCGCCCTGGGCCATCGTGTGGGAGAGCTGCCTCGCTTCCTCCTGCCTCTCTCCCCGCCTCGGCGCTCCTTCCTCTGCTCTCCTTGCTGCTGTCCTGCTCTCCGGCTGCTCTGAGGCCTTTCCCTTCGCTTCACCCCACAAGACGCCTTCCTCTGAAGAGTGCCAGGTGCCAGACAGTGGAAGATGCAGAAGGATAAGAACGGGAACGTCGGCAGGGGCCGGGGGGCTGGCCTGAGGGACTCCCCTGGGTGTTATCAGCTTGCACGCCTCATGTAGGACCAGCTTCTCTCCGACTCACCTTGTCTTTCATCGAATATTGATTTTACATGTGTTTTCTGTGTCTTGACCAAAATAATGTGTAATAATCATAGTCGATGTTCCCCAGAGGTGTTGACGACACTCATTTAAAATCAGTAATTGAGAGGGCTGAGGTCAGTCATACACGCGTGGTATTGTGCGACCGCCGTCGGGCTTCAGTGGGAAAGAATCCCCTGGTAGACTTTTCGAAGAATGTGGTTGGCCTCATATCTAGCGGTTGTGGTGGAATAAATCACAAGACTCCTGAAGAGAGAAGGAGCAGGCGAGAGAGAGATGGAGGGAGGAGGAGAGAGAGAGAGGGAGGGGGAGAAGAGAGAATTGGAGGGGGAAGGAATGAGAGAGATGGAGGGGGAGGAAAAAGAGGAGGCTGGGGCAGGGGAGAGAGCAGAGCAGGAGAGAGAGGAGACTGGGAGGAAGGTGCGTCAGGCTGTCCCGCCACCCTGGAGGGCAGCAAGGGGAGGTGGGGTGGGAGTCCTGGGCAGGGTGGGTGAGGGGCAGGTGGAAGGACACTTGGCGCACCAGCCTCACACAGCTCATTGCTCAGCTGTTTGTGTGGCTTGCTTTCCTGTGCCTTTTCTTTAGTATCACTTCCTCGAAGAAACCTTCCCCGATCTTCTCACATAATACTGCGGCCCCCTTCCTCCCCAGGTCTGACGTTGTGAAACCTTCTTGGTCCTTAAGCACCGTCTGCCTTCTGGGATGCCTCTGCTGCTGCTGGGGTCATTCCCGCTCTCTGCGCAGCACGCGAGCTCCCTGCGGCGGCCCCAGGTCCCGGGCCTCCCGGGCTGTGTATGCCTTCGGGGGCCGGGCACCCGGGCTGTGTATGCCTTCGGGGCCGGGCAGCGCTCCGATCCGGCGGAGCTGCGCCGTGCGCACCCGGAGCGCGGTCGGAGAGCCACGCAGAGCGCTTGGCGCACGGGCGGGAAGCCGCGGGCCGTCCCACGAGGGCCGGTGGCTGCCCACCTGCATCCCCTCGAAGGAAGGTGCCTGCGCGAAAGTCAGACACGATGAGAACACCCAGCGCGGAGCAGTCAAACAAGGAGTAGCCATGCGCTCTGGAGGCCGTGGGAACCTGGTCCGGAATCCGAGGGGCTTCAATTTTGCTGTGACATCGCAAGCCCCGTTGTAATTAGAAATATAATTATGTGGAAAGGAATCCCCTGGGGTTTCTAAACATCTTTCTTCTCCTTCACCAAATAAAGACATAGGCATTTTGCGTTAATATTAAGGAATAAATAACAAATTAAAAACAGACCAGAAATTATAACACAGTGGTGTGACGTCTGCAGATTTTTACGGTCTCTGGAGTATGCCCCTCTAGAAAGAATACATTCTTTCTGCTGTTTAAAAATATTCATAATTCTTTGTTAATCCAGCTTACCATGCCCGTATAGGAGGAACATTGGAACACAAAGTGTGTTTAGAATTCTATGGGCCCCATTCTTCCAGTGCATTTCAATTAGAGACACCATTTGTCTTGTGTGTTTTATCTCTTGGAACATTCTCCCGTGTGCTGTTGGAAGATAACACCGTTTTCGGGTCTCTCAAGTTGCTGGGCTTTTCTCTGCCTCCATAACCCCGTAGGTGTATGTAATCTCACTGTAGCAGGATGCTGTCATGTCTTGTTGACTAATTAGCCCCTCACTCCAAATCGCAGCAGCTAAGAGTTCAAGTGTTAAATGGTGGGACGGTGAATCCAAAAGGGAGGGAACGAGGACAGTGCTCAGGAACTGGCTGGGAACTCTGTGGCTGTATTTTCCCTCGGTCATGCCAGATGCTGCCTGGTTACAGACCCTAGTGGGCTCAGCCCCGAGCCACAGATATTGTCCAAACATGAGATTAGCAACTAGAGCATATGCGATGAAGGACAGAGAATTCTTTCAACTCCAGGAGGGGAGTGCAAAATCCTGTAATATAAAATAGTATGACATAGACATATTTATTTATTCACTAAGGCAAAGTCGATCGTCTACAATGTGCCAGACGCTGGGGAAAACCCTGGGGCTATAATGACTCGTAAGACAATCTTCTTGCCCTTCAAGCACACGATCTGGAGGAAAAGAAAGACGTGTAGGCAATTATAGGATGATACGGTGAGGACTGGGAGAGCCCTGAGGACTGAGGAGGGTTGGAGTCAGGGAAAATGGCCTTTGAGCTGTGTGAAGATCAGCTGGAAGAATGGAGAGAATTGAGGTAGGAGAGGAAGCACATTCTAGATGGTCCTAGAGGGCCACACAGTATACAGTGCAAACACGGGCTTTCACTGGAGGACCTTAGAAACTATCGAAAAGAATCCAGTTGGGAAGTTCTGAGAGGAACATTGAGGTCGAATTCATATCCTGATGGCTGTGTTCAAGGATGGACTCAATGGGGGAGAAAAGTGAGATCCAGCAAATTGAGGAAACTCTTTCTAAGGAAAAAGAACAGTGAGGGTCCGTGCTAACACATGATGGTGAATTCTGGAGTTATTTCAGGATAACATTAGTGGGTTCAGCTGTAGTGAGGAGGGTTTGGAGTCTCATTGGGATACCTTGAGTTGGTGCTGCTTGTGAGAGAGGGAACGTAGAGAAAAGACAGTGTTTGAAGATGATGTGATTTCAGTGCGTGTCAATTTTAGTTGAGGTACCAGTGAGACATTCAGCTGGCCACCAACGCCTGGAGCTGCAGACCTGGGCTGAAACGTAAGTGCATAAATCAGAAACTTTCCAGAACTGTCACAAACCAGGTGGATAAGCCATGAGAAGAAAAGTAGCAAGAAGGTAACTGTAAAATCCTAGAAATAATAAAATTAAAGAAAATCAGAAGAAAGAGACCAGAGAGGCAGACTGGGAGCAAGTGATCAGAGAGGGAGGGGGAGATCCAGAAAAGAAAAATGTCACAAAAGCTAACAGAAGAGATTGCCAAGGAGAGATGTCATTGAAAGTATCCACCAGACAAGGAGGACCCTATCCCCGGACTTGCAAATCTGAGGTCTCAGGGGAACTTTGGTTGAGTAACGTCTGTGGATTCAAGAATAGATTGAGGGGTTCCTGGGTGGCTCAGTTGGTTAAGCTTCTGACTCTTGATTTTGGCTCAGGTCATGATCTCAGGGTCATGAGATAGAGGCCTACATTGGGCTCTGTGCTCAGCAGAGAGCCTGCTTGAGATTTTGTCCCTCCCTCTCCCTCTGCCTCTCCCCCCACTTGCATGCTCTCCTCTCTCTCACTCAAGTAAATAAATAAATCTTCAGGAAAGGTAGACTGAAACCAAACAAAGAGAGTAAAACGGAGGTAAAGGGGAATCTAGAGTTAATCTGGCTCATTTGTCATTGGAGAGACAGAGATCCAATGAGTTTGTTTACCCAACAACACCTGTAGACTAGAAAATCAGGTTTCTCTGTGGGTTAGAGGAAATCTGCTTAGAGCGAAAGAGGCAGGGTCCTGTGGAGGGTCTTGAATCCCAGTCTAGAAATACAACATAGAGCCACGGAAGGTTCCTGAGCGGAGTGCTGGCATGTTCACAAGAATATTTTAAGAGGATGTGTCTAACATACGTGAGCATGCCATGGAAGGGAGACAAAGGATGGGGAAGCTGGGTGTGGACATCGGGGCTGTCCCCCACTCCGGGAATGAGGGTAAGCATGAAGGAGTCGGGATAGAGGCCTGGGGAGGAATCATGAGGACGGTGTTCATACATGCATGGGGAGGAAATGAAATAGAGAAGAAGCCTCACTAACGTTCTCCACCTTCTTGTCTTGAAGGAAGGGAGACTCATTAGTAGAAATGGGAGAATCTAGAAGAAGTCCTGTTTCCTGGCATATAAAATGCCTTTAAAAAAATGATAATTCCAATTTCCCAGAGAAGAATCAGTTTTAGATTGTTTCAGAAGACTACTATTCACATGTCACCTAATGCATCTCTTCCAATTGGTGTGTATTCACTTTTCAGTGGACACAGCTCTGCCTTCCTTGCAGTCCCTTGTGAATTCGGGTCCCATTCCCACTGCTATTCTCCCCCCCCCACCCCCGCCCCCAGGCAGAGAGCACAGCATCCGGTGGTCTCACCTCCTGTCAGGAGCCGCTGAGTAACAGAGAGCAGCAGTGAGGTTTCATATTACTAATATTTCATTACTTTTACAAAGGAGACAAGAGCCCACTCATTAGTACACTATGAAATATTACCTTAAATAACTAAAATTAAATTATACTTGTCAAAATAGATGAACACTGCACACGCCGTGATTCGATGTCCCTAATTCTTTTAATTATTTTTTTTTCTTACTTGCTAATTTGTGAAATTCGCTCACTCACAATGGGCACCCCTGTCATCGGGGAGATGGGTGTGCTTCTGCTCTAATACACAAGGTTTGCGCCCTCCGCTCCCCGTGGCTTCTGGCATGCTCTTCCTGGGGCACCACGGGGGCTGATTGATTGGTTCTTTTTCTCTCTTCAAGATTGTTGCAAGCTACATATTAAATTTCTCCTTTCGAAAGTGGTGACTAGGAGACGAGTATTCTCTGAGAAGATAGAAAAACACCATCTTGCTCTGAAATTGGAAATTCCAGCCCAGTCTAGAATGACAATAACATTGCCTTATCGTTCGTGGTGTGTGTGTGTGTGTGTGTGTGTGTGTGTGTGTGTGTGTGTGCTCTTATGAGTGCCAAGAGCAGGTGCTGTGCTGCCTTCAGTCCGCTGGCTGCTGGAGCCATCCACACAGTCTAGGGCAGTTTGACGAGAGCCAGCGTATGTTATTCTTGAGAGACAGGTGGGGTCAGGAGACCCAGAAGTAGGGTGTGAGAAGAGAGCGATCAGGGAGGAGGTGGAGGACAGGTGTCAGAGCCAGGCATTGAAGAAAGGCTTGCATAGTTACCTCATTCCGAATTGTAACTGTTTTTTTGAAAAAAAAAAAAAAAAGAAAAAAAAGCAGGCGTTTGCTGAAGGCTATTGAGAAAGTATGACGACTGACGCCTGTCAATACTGCATTTGCGTATTTTCTCTGTCGATATTTTCTTGCAGGCCCTGGTGGCTTTCACGGCTGTGTGCAGCCTCTGGTGTGGCCGTCAGCACGGTGCCCTCCCCACGACCCTGTGCCGGCCTTTGGCCTCGCATCTGAGGAGGAACGCGCAGGACGCTGGCACACCGTGCCTCCTGGCTTCTTCCCGGGCCGGGCTCCCTCTCTACTCTGGGGTGCGAGGCCGGCCGTGTGGGGTCCACCCTCATGCGCCCCGGCTGGAAATGCACGAGCAGGTGGAGAGGGCTGAGGAGCTCAGTGTGGGCCCAGCGCCGGCCCCCAGCTCCGGGGCAGGGGCTGCTCCCCGTCTTCCACGTGAGGCAGAGAGGCTGTCCTCATGGAGACCCACCCAGAGGCCAGCTGCTGAGGAGACACATGAAGGTTGATCTCGCCTTAAGCCACGACGTTTGGGTGGATGGGGCGCTCATAGTCACTGCACACAGACACAGCTGGTGAGCCCACCCTGTCCGAGATCTCCATGCAGTGTACGTCCTGCCCCATAGAGAGGCTCTTCCAGATGAATCTCTTTGGTTTCATTATGAGAATGTTCATATAATACAGGGAAACAATTTATGCAGAAACTACTTTTAAACGTCTACCGTGGTCATGAACCAAACCTGATCGATGGAGGCGTTACTGTGCCCAACTCCAAAGGACGGCCTTTGCAGAGATGGTCTTTCCTTCTCCTGAGGAAGGACTGGGGGCACCGAGCCTGTTGTTAACCCTCTGGCTAACCAACTATCCTTCTTTAATGATACCTAACATTTCCCTGGTACTCAGGAATGAATTTTGATTTTTCCCCAGTTCCTCCCCCTCATCCCAGGGCACCCTATTTTCTTCCAAAAAGATGCAAGTGGATATATTTTCAAAGGGCTTATACATCCAACGACGCGATCGGGCCGTCTGGCTGAGCGCAGTTCTCAGACCGGCGGCTTCCCCACCCGGACTCCAGAGCCACGCGCGCTCTCCAGCACCTGTTCTTGGGCTTGGGTCTGAGATTAGCCCCGCCGATCGTTCTCAGGGAAGTCCGCCGTGAATGGAGGGGGAGGGGCTTCTTCCTTCTCATTAAAAGCCTGGCAGAGTCTGTCTGGATGTGGAGCTGATAAGCATTTTAAGATCTCCTCTTTGTGTATCCAGGTCTTCCGAAAATCCCGGATGTTGTAACGACACACGGCATCTCTCGCGCTTGTCGCATTCCTGGCCCAGGACCTCTGGACGCATTTTGCCCTTTCTGAGAACACTTCTGCCATCAACATCCCTCCTTCCCGACCTTCAGGACTCGGCCCTGCTTGCAGAAAGGCTGCTCCGACCGTGTGATCCAGAGTTTCCCAAGTGTGTTTTTTCTCCTTCCATCTCCCCTGCTTCCTTTTTTTCAAAGCATTTATCATTATCTGAAAATATCCTATTTCCTTACTGGTTTGCTTGTTTACGGTCTTTCTCCTACTTTCGTTAGGACGAAAACTCCATGAGAACAGGACACTTTCACATTATTCACGGAGTTATTCCCCACAGCCTGCCACGTGCCTGAAACAAAGCAATTGCCCTGTAAATATTTGTCCACTGAATGAATGAATGATCAAGTCCCTTCACAGAAACTGCAAAAACGTCCTGACGGGCTTGTTCGTGGTTTATCCCCGTGGACCACCTCCATCCCATCCTCTTAGGTTTGGCTCTGGGTGCTTTTCCTCCAGATGCAGATCCTGCCTGTGGTCCCTTCCCTTTGCAGCAAACCTGCCGCCTTCAGCCTCGCTTGTGTGTTTTCAATCTCCTGCTACATTGCGAAAGTTTCCCTTCCATCCTTCTCCACCCTTTTCCTCTTATTCCCGCTGGTGTAGATGTAGGGTGGGGGGAGGGGGGCACCACACTGACAGGCTCGGGAAAGTCAGGACACAGCCGCTCTTCCTCCCGAATGTTGCAGGTGTGGCGTTTCCCTACGGGGCACAACATGGGGTCGGAGCAGACGGTCCCCATCATCTCTTTCCAGGCAGGCGTCGCACAGGTGCGTGAAGAGGGTGCCTGAAGAGGGTGCTTGTTCAGTTCCACGGCGGTTGTCCTACGTGAAGCCCAGACTCCTGAACGAGCCTTAATCTGCGTTATCTGCTCGGTGCTGCAGCCCGAGCTCTGATGTCTGAGGCTGCTGGCCAGACACGTGCTCTCACATAAGTTCATGTTCATTTATCTTCAGTAAAACAATCTTGTACATATAGATATGTTTTATAGATCTGTGTTGGAAAAGAATTTAAAATGATTTTTTCTTGTTCTGTCTTCAAATAGGTAATACATTTCAGAATTGAGGTACAGCTGACACAGAGTACCAGGCAGTGCCTTAAAAACTCGGAGACTTGACTCTGAGATCGGGAGGTGGGCTTTGCAGACAGAATTTCAAGGCCCTCAAATGTGTATCCAGTGGGGGGGTAACAGGTTTTGGTGACATTGCATTTGAATCAGAATTTACCACTTTCAGTACAGATAAGCTGTAGGCTACACTCTGTCTGCTTTTTACATGTATCCCAGGAGACTAGGCTTAATGCTTTGCCCGAGAGTGGGCATTTGCCCTTGGCCTTGGCATCAATGCCCTCCCTCCAACAGGCCCAAAGCCTTCAACTAGTCTGCAGAGAAGCCAGTTTCCCACCCTCGCGTGGGGGAGAGGGCAGGGAGGAGGCAGGGAGTAGCAGACTCTAGCGAAGGGGGACGAGGGGAAGAAGAACACTCCCCCCGCCCCAGTGCCAATACGTGTGAGGCATTCCTGGACATTTCAAATGTGGGACCTCTTTTTATTTGTTTGATCAATAATCAGCACATAGAAATTCTGCAGGGGCGCCTGGGTAGCGCAGTCGTTAAAGCGTCTGCCTTAGGCTCAGGGCGTGATCCTGGCGTTCCGGGATCGAGTCCCACATCGGGCTCCTCCACTGGGAGCCTGCTTCTTCCTCTCTCACTCGCCTGCTGTGTTCCCTCTCTCGCTGGCTGTCTCTCTGTCACATAAATAAATAAAATCTTTAAAAAAAAAAAAAAAGAAATTCTGCAGATACTCTACACCATTTCTTTCTCTCTTTTCGGATGAAATTTCATTTGTATTTTGTAATACTTTGAAAATTACTTAATCTCTCATTAAATTGCTGGAGTATGCCTTTTTAAATGATGTTTGCATAGGCCATTAATCAGAATGAATAAAAGAGAAGCCCTACGATCTAGGACATTGCTTTTAGAATTGATGCCTACCCCGTGCCTTATCCTGAATTTACTTAGAATACGGAAAGGAGATGCGTATGCAGGAATCCTTGAGGATTGCTTATGCTGATCTACCGTTCAAATAACTTCGTAACCACAGTGGGTGCAAAAACAGGATGCACCTCCCCACCTCTGCCCTCCGATGTAGTCTGGAGGCTAACTCATATATACGTCCACTTCTTTATATTATTTTTATATGTTCATATATGGTACAGCATGCTAGACTCCCATCTGTCATGGAATTGGAGATTTTTCAAGGAAAGCAATTGTCACCATAAAGTTCATAAATAGTTACCATTCTGATTAATGCTGCCGACCAGAAGTCTATGCTAACCTGATGGGTGCAGAAAGGCACCCCCAGTCCTTGTGATGCAAATTTCTGTGTCAAGTACCTGAACTGGATTTGGTCCCTAAGCTGCCCGCCATCAGGAAGGGCTCTAACACCTGCACAGTGGTGTTTAGCCGGTGTTGGCTTTTTTTCTTCCATTTCTCCTTGACAAGGTGGCTATTTTTATAAGCAGTTCCTTCAGCTAGCTGGTGATTTCCACAATCTAGCTTCCGTTTGTGGCCTTTGGAGGAAACACACTCATGTGCCTTGGAATATAAACACAGAATTGCAGAATTCAACTCCGGTCACACCCTGGAGCCTCTGCCATTTTCCTCCGGCCTGACTTTGCGGACTGGGGGATTGTCCCTTCCTCCCCCTGCGTCGGCGTTCCTGGGCTACTGTGACAAGGCACCACAGATCGTGGTGCTTGGACAACAGAAATGTGTTATCTCACGGGTCTGGAGGCTGGAAATCCGAGATCAAGGGGTCGGCAGGCCTGGTTCCTTCTCGGCACGAGGGACAGTCTCATCCAGCCTTTCTCCCTGGCTTCTGGTGGTTGCTGGCACTCTCAGGCTTTCCTCGGTGTTTAGATGCATCCCCCCAATATGTGCCTTCCTCTTCATGGGTGAAGATGCTCTCCGTGTGTGCACGTCCATGCCCGTATGTCCCCTTTTCATAAGAATTAGATGGGAGGCACCCAGTCTAGGACTTCATCTACATAATTACATCAGCCACAGTCCTCTCTCCAAATAAGTTCCCACACTCAGGTACTAGGGGTTAGGAAGACAATGTAGGAATTTTTAGGGGGATGCAATTCAACCCATAACACTATCTACGGCCCGAAGCAGGACATGTGTCACAATGGTGGGGATGGCACTGCCACCAACTCCCCACTTTAAAAGCACTACCCCCGCCATCGATGATGTCCACCGATGCCCGTGCCAGAGCTGCCGCACTGGGCGTGCCCTCCGACGGTGGCGTTCGTCGCACATCAAACCGTTGGCACCGTGCTGGCAGGTCTCAGCCACTCAGCCGTCCGAGGAGGCCATGGCGAAGCACCTCCCACTTGTGCGTCCACATTAACGTGTCCATCTTGCCAAGGAGCCGAGCATGACCCACGGGTCTGGAGTAGGAACAACCGCGGAGGCGTCCTTGCTTTGCCCCAGCGTCCCCCGTACCTGCTTGTTGTGGAGAGTCCACAGGGAGGGGAAAAGGCACTCATGGCATTGGGCCATCAGAGTTCCTTGGGAATTTTGTTAAATTTCCTCTCCTTCTTGTCCAAAGTCTCTTATACTCTGGAGCAGTCGCACAAGCGTGCAGACGGCGACGGCATGAGACGGACGCGTATTTGGAAGGAGCCCTCGCAGCTTTCATTGAGGACTGTTGTGCTCCTTGCAACCGTCTGCTTGATCCGTCACAGCCCGTGATGCAAGTGATCTAATTCTGTGGGTTCACCCTTTACTTCCTTTAGGTGAGTTCCCTTCCAGTCTCTTCCCCACAAAGAATTGCAACATCTTGCAGGTATAGACAGACGGATCATAAGGTTGCCTCCAGGCCCAATATTTATTTTTCATTCCATAGATATTTTCTCCAGTTTATGCTGGGTAACCAAGTGGCGTCGTCAGTGTTCAACAGCAATATGCTTCAGAGGGGAGGGGGATGGGGGAACGGGATAGACTGGTGATGGGTAGTAAGGAGGGCACATATTGCATGGTGCACTGGGTGTTCTACACAACTAATGAATCCTCGAACTTTGCATCAGAAACCAGGGATGTGCTGTATGGTGACTAACATAATACAATAAAAAAATTATTATAATAAGGAAACAGCAATATGTAGTATTCACCTATCACAACAGGAGCTACCATGTCCCATAATTAATAGAATGTGTCCCAGCATGGCGCCTTGCACACCGTGGTTATGAAATATGTCTGCCAGGTAAAGGAATAGACGTATGATAAGATGTATCTACATTACAGCCTTATCCCCAATCTGCAGCCGAGGACATGGACGCTCAGAGAGCCAAAAGAGCTCGCCCAAGATCGCCCAGCAGGGAAATGTCGGCTCTGAGAGGTAAGCCATGTGTCACCCTGACACTGCTGTGGCCATAACGGGGATATTTTCAAACCGTAGTCTTTCTGTTGTCTCTCCTGGAATCACAAAGTCTGCTGTGTTTTATGAAAGTTGAATGAACTTAGGAGGTGATCACTCTGATAGTAAGTCATTCGTATTTTTAGAGTACCCAAAATGTTACAATTCTACTTAAAGCTACTGAATTGTTTGCCATCTTAGAACGAATTGCATCTATAGCAATGGATTGGGCTCCGGATGCTGTGTATTACGAGGATGTGACCAAATTTAAAGTGATTCCGTGGAGGATGACGGGGGTATAGTAAGAGTAGTGAGTTCCGTGCCAGTGAACGTGGTCAGGGCTTGGCTGGTTGGCTGTGAAGACGGCTACGTAGTACTTAACTCCCCATGAAGGTCCAGTGTCTGTGGGACGGATGGATGGATGAATGGAGCATCCAATGGGTCACCGGAATTCATTGCCTGGAAAGTGCCTCTAAGCTCCGGGACTCTGTGAGTCTGGGATTCTCTGGTCCGTACCTGGCCCTACACAACAACAGCGTCATTCTTTCTACAGTCAGTGTGCTATGTGAGCTACTTGACTGCTCGCTATGTCATAGGTCCATATTCTGACATTCTGAGAGAGGAAATTCTCTCTGAATGCTCAACGCTGATAAGTGTATCGGCTGTCTGGCATGCCATCATTCATGCCATCTGTGCGGGTGGCATCATGCCTAATTGCAAGGTGGCCTGACAGTTTTAAGGGGCCCTGCATGCCAATCACATTTGAGCTTAGCTAGCTAACCTGCAGAACTCAGAATATAATAAGCTGAATAAAGTTACCCTGCTGGCCAATCACAACTTCCAATGAAAAGATCGTGCTTCATTAAAAATTGCCATATTTTTTGACTGTAGTAGGCATCCTTCCGACAGCCTCTCCTGAGTTCACGCTCCCTCCGTGACTGCTGCCATGAGATCCCGGACAAAGCCCGTATCTTGTCCAGCCAGGGCCACTGAAGCCTTACTAATGTTTGGAGTGTCTTAAACTCTCCTGCTTGGAAACAAATGCACCGAGCTGCCAGAATTTCACAGCATTGTCTTCCTATAATAAGCAAACATCTGTTACCCTGAAATTCAGTTTATCTTTTGGAAAAGATGCAGTGGAAGGCTGGATAGGAGTGAATTTGCTTACCTCCTGGAATTGTCATGGAAAAGACCCAACATAAGCATTAAAATATGTAGATTGTTAAACTGCTTTCTCCACCCTGGAAATCTGGAAATGTGTGTTTAGGGTTAGAGCTGCTGGTTAGAATTGAGAGAGTAGGCTGGGAGATGTTAAAAGACTTACTCAAGATCAAATAGGTAGTTAATGCAGAGCTGGGATCGTAACGCCTGACATATTCTCCTTTCTCCCCAAACACAGCTGCAGTAATGGTAATTGCTATTCTAGTGAAATGGCAATCCGGATTTTTGAGAAGTCTGGATTGACCATGTTTTTCTTGTTAGTTCGCTGTCCCTTTATTGACCTTTCCTCTTTTTTTTCTCTTTTAGCATAATCAATCCAACTGGTCATGCACTTAAACATATTTCTTCAGCATAATGACTATATAAAAATTTTGAAGATTTGAGGCTCATTGTCTTTGAGACATTTAATAGGGCCAGCCCATCTCTTATTTTTATGAAGTAATGTCTATTGTGGGCCACGCTCTCACTGTGTCTGCAGCAGACAGATGCTTTTACGTCTCTGTATGTTCCATAATGCAGTCCTGAATGCATAGCAGGATGCCGTAGGTAGGAGGGGAAGGCAAAAGGCGGAATGCCATCAACGAATGTAGATATGGATGATGCTGGCTCGTAAAACAGAGTCCAAACTTTTTTTTTAAAGATTGTGTTTATTTATTTATTAATTTGGAAGTGAGCAAGTGAGAGAGAGAGAGAGAGAGAACATGAGACCAGGGGGAGAAGCCGACTCCCCACTGAATAGGGAACCCGATGTGGGGCTCAATCGCAGGACCCCAAGATCATGACATGAGCCGAAGGCAGATGCTTAACCAACTGAGCCAACCAGACACCCCAGAGCCCAAACTTTCGAGAGCAGTATCCTTCACATACCATTTCTACTTCAGCAGTCTCTGTTGAATACATTTGTACGCATGTGAGGCATACTGCAGGGGCTGAACTTGACAGACACAAGAAACTGTGTTGCAATCTTCCAACCCAGTTAATCGGTCTTCTTTCCCCCATCCCTGAATGGGCAGCCATCATAGCCTTTTGGATCACGCTCAAGCATTACAACAAACTCATTTTCAGTTATTAGAACTCCAGGCTGGTCTAGATCAACACTTGTATCTCACAGCCCAGCCCACAGTTCGGGTCTGACTCAGGCTCTGTGGCTTTCAATGGGGAAGCAAGGCGTCATCTACTCTTACTTGTTCACCTCATGATACACCATCTACACCATCATTACGTCTGCTTTCCATAAAGGGGGGAATCAAGGGCAAGGTCCTATGTGATTAGGGACCTCTGTACAGATTCCTAAATGCTGGCTTGGCCACATTGGGCCATAGGCTGTGGGTTTACTGAGGGTATAATTGGCTCCCCTCCTAGCCCCATGTATCAGACAGTACATTGTTTCCTGGTAGACGGTCACCCACCTTTGGCCGAATTGATTTCCTGGAAGTCTCCTTTTGCTAACAGAAAACACCAGACATTCTTGCTCTTGAAAATCTGTATATGTCCTTGCATCCCAGTGGTAGGTACAGACCTCTCTCAATGGAAATGCTGGTATCTACCCATGGAAGTATACCTGCCTGGAGTCAAACTGTAGACACCTTTCCAATGTTAGTGCATTCACCTCCAGTGGATATGCAGACACATCCCTGTAGGAATGCAGACCCTCCCAACCAAAGTGCAGACAGCTAACCAACAGAGCTGCATCCACTCCAAAGCTTATCCAGGTACGGCCCCTGCCCCCAGGTGAAATCTGGGCACCTCCTGAGAGGCCTGCCTGCTCTGCTTCGGGAGAAGAGAGGTGTCTCATGAGTTTGTTTCCAGCTATGTGAGCAGCTTGGTTACTTCCAAACTGGGCTGGGGAACAGGTTAGCTTTCAGACTTTTCTCTTAGCAGACATCCCCACTCACCTTCTGTGGTCCTGAGAAAGGACTCCCTCACTCCCACTGATAAGATGGTCATTCTTGGGCACTGCACACCCTGATTCCCCTTCTCTCTCCAGCTCTGACCAGTTTCCAGTCTCCTATTTTAAGCCCAAAGAAGGGCAATAGATGGAGTGTCTGAGAACAAGGTTGACAACTTCTTAGCAATTCCTGCAAAGGATGGGTTTGGCTGCCATTTTTCGAAAATGAGAAATTGTTACCTTGTTTCTCAGTTTCATGGCTTTAACAAGGCTCTAAAAATGGGAAAGATATTGACTATCGAGTTTCATTTATTTTATCAAATCTCGATCTGAAAAAATCCTGAGGTGGTTCTTTACCAAAAAGAAAAAAAAAAAAAAGGACAACTTCTTGTGCATCGTACACAGTTAGATAATTTTGTTAGAAATACACAACCCACATCTTTAGGACTGTCCATGGCAAAATGATCCAATGTGGCTTTGGTTTTACATGACTTCCGTAGACAAAAGATGTGCAATGATAAACATTTTTAAAGTTTCTCTGGAAGAAAATGCAGCACTATCTTGTGGAAGTGCAGGGGAAAACGGTGAGTCATGTCCTCAAGGGCCAACAGAGACCTGTAGGGCTCCAGAAAGAAAAGATGCAGTCAATGCAGAAGCAGTCCTTGAGGGTCCCTCAACTTCCAGCCTCCATAAGTAGCAATGCCACTTTGATAGTTTCCGTTCTCTGATCTGCAAACAATGTATTTCAGATCTGAGGGTTTGCAAATGTATCATAAATACAGCCCCCCGACTGGTGCATAGGAACATTTTTTTTTTTAATCTGTGAGAAAGTTACTTATTGAAATCAGATTCTTACCCAAATGAACACGCATTTTAAACGATAGACATTTCTTAACATTTAACTCCTAAGAACCCGGGTAGATATTATGTCCCCGTTTTAGGTGGATGACAAAGTTGGTCTCAAGGATGTTTTTGTGAAATAAGTAAGAGCCTTTCTTCAAAGACACATCATAGCGTCGCTTCCTCATTTTACATCACGACTGGGGAGTACAATCAGTCTGCAAAGCTAAAATGTTCTGCGATTGCTGCCTGGGTCAATTACCATCATTTGGCCAGTCCCTCTCCTTCTTGCAGGGAGGCCTTGTCAATAAGCCAATCCCTCCCAGGCTTCATGTGGCTGCAATTAAGCTTCACCCCTCCCCTCGGGTTTGCAGAATCTGGGCATATTGTGGATAAATCCACACCATCTGAAAAGGTGGGGAGGAGAGAGGGGGAAAAAAAAAAAAGAAAACAGGGCCATCATTCCATGAAATCTGATTGTCTTTCTGCAGGTTTCTTCCCTTCAGTGATGACTTTTATTATGTTCTATTGATTTTCATGTTATTTCCTATTTTCGAGCAGAATGGCTTGAAGCAAAGCCATGGCTCCATCAACCATCTCTGTCTTTCTCACCCACACACATGTTTTCTCCATCACATACACGCAAACACACATCGTTCCTGCGAGTGTTGAATTTCCAAATATAGGAAATAAGACCGCTATTTCTAGAACAATCATAGGACCATGGCTAAAAGCTTTAGAAGTTAGCACTATTCCTAGAATGCACATGAAAAAGGATGCCAGGCACACTGACCTCCACGTTGTCCAGAGCCCCCCACCCCCGCCACTGAGGACGCGCAGCGTGCACCCATTGCACACGGTCTTCAGCCTGAAAGGACTTTTTTAAGTTTCTGCTGCGTGTTAGGCCACATGATGGTACTCAAGAGAATCCACAGAATAATCCCGAAGAGGACAACAGGGCAGGCCAGCGTAAGGCCAGGGAGATTTAAAGCCAGGGGCCATGGCAAGCAGATTTATGGGACGCTCACATAGATGATAACCCGCTGGTGCACATGCCCGGTGCAATCCCCGCAACGGTGAATACGATGACTATTGCTTCCGGGTGAGGTTAGGTTATGTAGCACAGCTGGCTCTAGAAAAGGAAGTTGGCTCTGGGCAGCCCCGATCTACATCAGATGAACACTTGAAGAGACAGGACCCATATCCTAGATGAAGAGATTTGAAGCATGAGCTGGGATTTTACCCAAAGGAGATCCTCCATGGCTGGCTTTGAGATGGAGGCCATCAAATGGCGAGGAATGTGGGAGGCCCCCGTGGATAGCAAGCCCAGAAGCAGGGTCCATCACTCTGTTCCTCGACAAGGAACTGGATTCTGCCAAGGACAAGAGGGAGCTGGGAAGAGGGCCCTGAGATCCAGACGAGAGCCCAGCCACCAACGCTTTGATTTCGCCTCGTGGGGGATTCGCTAGCAGAAAACCGTCATGTCACATCTGGACTCACGGAGCGGAGAGGTCATAAATGAGTGGGATTTTCCCACCAACTTTATTGGGATATGAGTTACACACCATGAAATCCGTTCTTTTAAAGTTTACAATTTAGTAATTTTTAAATTATATTCACAGAGCTGTCCACTATCTAATTCCAGAACATTTTTATCACCCCCAAAAGAAAGGTCATCCCGTTAGCAATCAACCCCCGTCGCCCCCAACCTCCTGGCAACCCCTCTTCCACCTTCTGTCTTACAAATGTGGCCGTTCTTGACATTTCATGTAAATGACGTCATACGACACGTGCCCATCTGTGTCTGGTTCCTCTCACCGAGCATGTCTTCGAGGCTCATCTATGCTGTGTTGTGTGTAAGTGCTCCGTTCCTTCTTACGGCAGAATAAATGTCCACTGTATGGATCGATCACAGTTTATTTATCCATTCATCAGTTGATGGACATTTGGGTTGGTTCTCCTTTTTGCCTATTAAGAATAATGTTGCTGGAACATTTGCGTCCAGGTTTTTGTGTGGACATATATCTTCAACCCTCTGGAGTGTGCACCTACGGGGTGGAATATTGCGTGATGTGGTAAGTCTGTGCTTAACATTTTGAGGACCTGCCAACTTGTTTTCCCAAGTGACTGTACCATTTTGCTTTCCACTAGCAAAGAACAAGGGTTCCAATTTTTCCACAGGCTCACCAACGCTTGTTATTGTCTGTTATTGTCATGGGATTATTGGCCATTTGTATGTCTTCTTTGAAAATATGTCTATTCAAATTATTTTCCCATTTAAAAAAATTGGATTGTCTTTGTATCATTGAGTTGTAAGAATTCTTTGTGTATCCTGAAGATAAGTCTCATACGACATGAATGATTTACGAATACATTCTCCCATTCTATGAATTGTCTTCTCACCTTTTGATGATATATGTTGAAGCACAGAAGTTTTAGATTTTGATAAAGTCAAATTGATTTGTATCTTATTTTGTCACTTGTGCTTTTGGTGTCATCTCTAGGAGACTACCACCTAAACCAGGGTCACAAAGTTTTACTCCTGTTTCCTTCTAAGACTTTCACAGTTTTAGCTCTTAGGGTTGAATGTATAACCAATTTTGAGTTCATTTTTGTATATGATGTGAAATTGGGGTCCAACTTCATCTTTTGTGTGTGGGTATTTAGTTTTCCAGTCATTTGTGTAAGAGATTATTCTTTCCCCCATTGCGTTTGCCTGAAACCTTGTCAAAAATTCGTTGATTATAAATACGAGTTTAGGAATGGGTTCTCATTTTATTCTGCTGATCTCTGTGTGTATCCTTATGCCAGTACCACATTGCCCTAAGCTTTGGGGAAGTGTGAGTCCTTCAGATCTGTTCTTTAGAAAGGCTGTCTGGCTCTCCGGGTCCCCTGCATCTCCCTAGTAATCTTAGGACTAGTGTGGATTAATTGTTTTCCTACAGAAAAGTCTTCCTAGGAGCAGGCAGGATCTGAGGGTCCATACTGCCCCCCGCCACTATTTATAGGATGTCAAGAAGGTGTTAACACTGGAATACTCAGTCTTGTAGCTTAGTGTTATTCACGTTATATCATCTCATTATTTCCTTAGGAGGACAGTGGGCTGGTTGAAAATATCTGGCTTGAGGTAAGCTCCCAGACTGTAACTGAGAAGAGAAACAAAAACTGAGGGCCAGAGGTGCGGAACAAGACAGAACCACAGGGGTGAGTGAAGCCACAGCCAGAAAACAGGTAAGGAGGTCAGTGCGGCCTGGTGCACACTGCATGCTTTATCAGCATTTACTGAATCAATTAATGAATAAAGGTCAAGAAGCCAAGTGACGGTGTGTGATTTGTATGGAGGACCCGAATGGTGTGACTGCTCAGAAGCCCATTTTTGTGTGGCTGTGGCTGCAGGCCTGGGTCCACAGGCACTAACAACAAATAAGGAAGAATATATTGTGGGACTTCCGATCCTGTGTCCTATGTGAAAAACGCCTATTTCTAGTGTTAGCATATGAGCTCAGATTAGCTAGCTGCATTTTCTTGCTAAAAGGAAGACCCAAGGCGTGATTTAATTAGTCAATCTCTTGCAAATGGATGGTTTAGAAGAGAATGGCTGTAGTAAGATATCCTTGTAGCATTTTTATCCCTCATTGATTCTGCTCTGGTAAGCACATGCAATTCAACATCAAAAAAAAGAAAAGTGTGCTGAAGACGCATCATTGTATAATGCTGGAAGGCAGATTTATAGGGGCTCCTGCAGACTTGGAATGCCAGCCAGTTTGTAAGAGTGCGAGCACTCTTATTCGTTATTTGGGGGAACTTGATCCATACAACAGTGAGAAATTTATGATGTAAGTTGATAATGGCGTTAGAAAAAGGAGATCTATCGATTATCGTCTGATCAAACACTGCATATTGTAAAAGTGGAACTCTTGACTCAGACATTCCAGCTTGAATGGATGGGTTATTAGCCAAGGAATAAACCAGCTGATCCCATGAAAGCATTTATACTGAGGGCGGTACAGCTGTAAACTAAAGGGCGCCATAAATTCTGTGCCCGGTAGCTCTTCGAGCGGGCGTTGGTGCTCTGTGCGGATGGCAGTGCATTTCAATCGCAAGAGCAGACCCTTATCGCCACCTCCCTTTGTGTTCGTTACTGCAGCGAGCAAAGCCCAAGGCTATTGGCAGAGTTGATCATTTTTTTCAACGTGATTACCACTGCTTTTGGATTAGGTAAACTGCGAGGAACCAGAAGCAGGGCTTTCCAGCTTGAGAGCTTGTGTATTTGCCAAATGAGTGGTTTTGAAAATTGGCCTTCCTTTGCTGAAACACGTTTTTCTACACGCTAAGAAACCTCCCTCATAAAAGAAAAACATTGTGTCAGAACACAGGAGGCCAATTGAACACTGTGCATCCTATTTTTTCTTTATTTTTTACATTTTGTTTTGTGGAATGAAGACTAGTCACATGAGAACTGCATTTACCCCCCACTATTCTCTACAGTGGCTCCGTGGTGCAGGCCCCAGGAGACAGCACAGTCTGGTGATGGTGGGGATAATGGACCAGAAGGTGGTGGACCCTATTTGCAGTAAGACCTACTTAGCCTCAGAGAGCTCTGGGAGTAACAGGTTGACCGGAAGCCAGGTAAGTAGGGACGTTTGCCTGCAGGTGTTTGAGATTGGGGGGGGGTGGTTTGCAGGTGCCTTCTCAAGGTGTGTGCAGTGGACTCAAGGCAGAAGCCATTTAATTATAGCACAGGGGTTGCTGCTCAAAGGTCCTCCTTCGAATCTCGGGTTTCTTGGCAGACGATATTGCAAACTAAGAGTCAGGTGAACATATGGAAGCCAAAAATAAATAAATAAATAAATAAATAAATAAATAAATAAATAAATAAATAAATAAATACATACAGACATACATACATACATAAAATTAATGCAACCCTGGAGGTTTGAGTGGGGAGAAAGTCCTCCCTACCTTGCTGACAGGCAGACATGGCAAACTGCAATACAGGGAGGGGGCCCGTAGGCCAGAAGTTGCTAGGACGTCGGGAACCACTAGTCAGAGCCTGCGACGGGCAGCCCAGAACGGAGCACACATTTCAGGATCCTCGGGATCTGCCCCTTCGATGTGGCCCTGAAGGGCTCCCTCCGCAGAGCCTCCGGTCTTTTCTTCCTCCCCAGCACTGAAAATGGAGCCAAGGGATCTCAGATGTTTCAGCTGTAAAAGCTCTGCAATTGTTATTAACTTGGTTTTTTTAAGCCTCCCAGGGAGGGGCGACAGTAAGATCATGCTGCCTTGGCTTGGAGTCCGAATCAGAGAAGTTTAAAGGAGCCGTGGGATTCTTCTGGGAGCCAGGAGATCGCCCGCGGTGGTTTCCCAGTCATCCTACGTGTACTTCGCGCGTCCGTCATCGTCCTGGCCCGAGGTGCACGATCTGTGCGCTGCCGCGGATGCAGAGGGACAGCGGCTGCAAGGGCCAGGTCTGGCGGAGGAACGCGGTGGCCGGGGTGGGGGGTGGTCCGGCGGACGAACGTGGGGGCGGGCGTGGGGGTGGTGGGGCGATGAGCGTGAGCGCTGCGGGCCCTCGAGATGTCCGCGCCTGCACAGCGCGCTTCCTTGCCCCGTGTGTGTTGACATCTGCCTATTTCAAGTTTTCAGGGAGGCGCACCTAAACCATTTCCTTACTGTCTGGTGATCGGGTTTGATTCTGGAACAATCTGGGGGCGAGAAGAATGAAAATTCAGGCAACTGAAATAAAGCGTAATCTCGAAGGCCCGCGAGCCGGTGGCTGTGGCCTCGGGCCGGGACCGGTGCGGAGCTGCCCACTCCTCTCCCGTGGCCGCGAGCCGTGGTGCCCACCGTGGCCCCAGCGCCCTGTGCTGCGCTCCTCCCCGCGCTCCGGCTGTGCGGGCAGGAGGGGCCTTCGCCGGCCCGGTGCTTTCTCCAGCTTCCAGACCCGTTCACTCGCAGCCCAGTTCACTCCCTGTGGTAGTTTTAAAAATAGATCCACAAATTCTTTGATAGTCTTCCCTTCAGGAGGTGGAGACAGTTTCCTTCCCCTAGAGTGTGAGCTGGACACCGTCTCACACACAGAATAGGGAGGACGGGGTGGTGTCTGACACTGAGACCAGGTCGCAAAGCTCCTTCTCTCTCCCTGTCTCTCCCTTTCTGTGTCTCTCTAGTTTTCTTTCTCTCTTCTCTCTGTCTCTGTTTCTGTCTCTCCCTCCCTCTCTCTTTTCCCCCTCTGTTGGTCTCTCATCACTTGCTTTGAGGGAAGCCGGCTGCCCCAGGAGAGTCTCCCATGCCAGGGAACCCCTGCTTCCAACCGCCAGCCCTGTGGTTAGCTCCTTGGAAGCTGATGCTCGGGCCTTGCGAGGATGGCAACCTTTGCGGGATAGCCTGAGCCAGCAGCATCCTGCTAGCTGCTCCTTGATTTCTGACCTCAGACACTGTGTGCTGTGCTGAGTGGCTAAGTGTGGGGGTATTTTGTTACAAGGCCATAGACAACTACTATACCCCAGACTCGTCCTTTGAGATAACTTACCTGGCCCCCTGGCAGTACAGCTCACTGGATCATTAATGGGTCCAGTCTGGCCCCCGAGCCCCTAAACCAGTGTACAGCCTCCTGGACCCAGAATCTGGAGTTCTTGTCGGCATCTGAGCGGTTCACTCAAACACCTGCTTCCTACATTTGCTATTCTTCCTGCAAACAGCTTCCCTACTCATAGTGGGTTCTGCATAGGGGAAATCTGGGATCTGTGAGGAGCTTGGGGAGAGGATGAATGGGCATGGCATGCCCAGGCCTGAGCTGCAATGTCATCTGGTCATTTAACGCCCCTTCTCCCCCACCACCCACCAATCCCACAGTCACCCGGGGCGGGGGGGCGGCGAACGTCCACTGGCCCCCTCAGCTGTCCATCCTCTTCCTCTCTATTTGGACACGGCTACGTCTTTAGGATTGCTTCCATGACTTCACATGAAGCCCGGACTTCACAACACCCTTCCTTGGCTCACCCCTCCTCCTCTTCAGGTTCTCATACCTGCAGCTGGTGCACCCGAAATGGCACCACTGATCCTGTCACTTGCGTATACAGATATCTTACACGTCTTCCCGGTTTCCCACACATAATGTCTGGCTTTCTGTCTGAAGCTGGAGATCTGTTCTCACGTGAACACAAACAGCCTCTAAGCTTTGCCATCTCTCCACCCGGCCCCTTCCCTGCGAAATTCCCCGTTTCTCCATCTCTCCGCTCCCCAACCCCCTCTTCAAGCCAAATGCATGTGGTTTGAAGCTGCCGAATTTTGGGGTGACTTGCTATAGATAAGTCACGCGTGTGCAGACTTGTCTTTCGACACGGCTTCACTGCCCCTCTGGTGATATTTCACGTTTATATTAATACAACTTCCACAAACAATTATAAATCACACCCCGTTGTTCTTGGGAAGCAATGAACACCATAATCCTCTGCAATCATGTGTCAGGCATATGACCACACCGAATTCACTAAAATATACCAGCCTCGGTTTTCCCATCTGCAAAATCATTGTGATTGCCGACATCCTTCATCTTTTCTAACTCACCTACTCTGAACCTATGTGCTTCTCACAGTGTCGAACACAAAGGAAACCAATTTAAAAAAAACTCAAAAAATTTTAAATATCTTAGTCAATGAGTATGTATGGAGTGACTGCTGTGTGCTCAGAATTTTGCCAGGAGGGATGAATCTCAAAATCCCCTTATGTGTCATAGATCATTTTGCTGAACTTATTTTTTTTTTAGATGTCCCATATGTCTTCCATTTCTATAGCTACTTTTATATTGATAATACTTTGAATAAAAACTGTTTAGAGAAAAGGAAAGTATCCATCCAAACTCTGTACCATCTGTGTCACTAGCTGGCTGTTCACGGCTGTTGAAGCGTAGCTGGATGCGGGCAGTTTGGATGCTGTTAGCCAGCGGAGCGGACATCAGGGCACGTAACACTTGAGTCTCAGTTGAATGGTCTGCTGTTGCTTGAAACTCGTAGTACTTTTTAAAGAGACCCACATCTTCATTTTGCAGTGAACCCCATAAACTATGTAGCCAGCCCCGCCCTCTTTCCCTACAAGTGATTGGTAGAGAGGAAGAGATTGTTCTAGACTGGCTCCCTAGAGGCAGACCCTAAGACAGGTGTGTGTGCGCAAGTCTGCCACGGAGAAGCAGGTGTGGGACTGGGGGGACCAGGATACGAGAAGGGAAGAAGCAAAGCAAGAATGTGACTTCAGGAAAGGCCCGAAGGTTTGCTCCTGGCCAAGAGGCTGCGGGCTCAAAGCTGTGCTCACAGTGTCCGGACCCCCAGGAGTACTTGAGTTTCTAACTCCCTGTTCTTTGGGGCCAGAGTGGCAGGTGGGGAGGACCTCCCAAGATGCTCCGGATGCCTGCAGACTGGTAGTGGAGGGTCACCCTCAATGAACAGTCCCAGGCAGACCTTTGCAGACAGAGGCACCTTGAAGCTGGGCATGGCAAATACCAAATAGAAAAAGGAGCTCAAGGGGGTGTAGGTGGAGCATGGACGACTTTCAGTAACGTGCCAAGCACTCTGAAGCCAGGGAGCAATCTTTTCTATTCCTGAGCACGCTTCCCTGAGACTTCACATGGCACATTCTCCCAAAGCTTCAGATAACGATACAGAAGCAACAAATACGGTGTGTTCACTAACAGCATATTCTTTGCCAGATGTTGTGTTCGATGTGTTTTCTGCGGAAAGTGCACAGGATGAGACATAGCTTATGTTGGACTCAAAAAAGAAAAGCTAAAAGTAAATGATAGAGATGTTCTTTTTTAAAAAATAAAACATTTTCTGCGAGCCGAGCATCAGCACTAAATACTGAGATTCTCAGGGTGATGCCACTGGGTCCGTGCTCTCGGCGATGGAGGGAGTGGAGGGCATCGGACTGGCTCGTGAGCGAATCTGCACGTTAAGGTCTCGGGGAGGCACACGCGGGGCACATTCAAATCAAAGAAGAAGATCTAAGTCTCTGGAGGCTTTTCAAGGGCGTTAGACTGGATTTCTAAGAATGAATAAAATGAGGGGGAGAAGGAAATTCCAGGCTAGCCAGTCTACTCGCCAAAATAAAAAGACTTGTGCTCATTTTTCCACCATCCTTATCGAATAAGGTGCTGGGGACGAAATGGTGAGTTAGGAGTTTGTCCTCCGCTGTTGGGCCTCGTGGAACTTGCATTCTAGTGGCGGGGAGCAGACATGCATGCAAAGAAACGTCGACTATGGCATTTAGAGACACAGATGTCTGCCAGGAAGGTAGGCTGAGGGAACGCAATACACTCAAACGCCTGGGAGTAACTTGGTGAGGCCACAGAGCAGGTGACAAGACCTTGAGCGAGCTCCTTACGGGCCGTGGCCACGCGCTCCGCCGCGTTCTCTCTCCAGGGACAGGGAGCTAGGGCAGGGCTTGAAACACAGGAGTGACGTGCTTGGGCGCCGGGGGGGCTCAGCCGGTTAAGCTTCTGACTCTTGATTTTGGCTCAGGTCGTGATCTCAGGGTCTTGAGACCAAGCCCTGCATGGGGCTTGGTGCTGCTTTTTCTCCCTCTTCCCTCTGCACACCACCCCCCAAAAAGTGATATGCTCACGTTTATATTCTAGAAACGTTACTCTTCACTCTTGTACTTAATCACTCCGGGCTTCTCTTAACACGCAGTTGCCCCCCCTAGACCCATGTCTCCTTTCAGCTCTGCCAGCTTCATAGTCTCCGTCCTCTGCTTTAAGGGACCGTAGCCAGAAGAGTCTCTGTATTTGTCATTGGAAACTGGGGCGATCTCTCCTTTCCAAGTGCAGGATTTGGCAATGTCTGGAGACATTTTTGATCGTCATGACTTGGGGATTGTTACTGGCAATAGGGCTGCTGCCGAATGTCCCACAGTTCACAGGACCGCCCAGACAACCCAGAAGCATCTGACCCAAACGTCCGTGGGGCCAATGGGGAGAAATGGATAAGAGACAAAGTAAAGTACATTTCTGGAGATTGGCGCGTGTCTGGTGAGTGGAAGGGAGTGGGTGAGGTTTGAGGCAATCACCGTGGGAAATTCAGCGAGCACTGTCCCGTGACAATCGTTCTCAAGTATAGAATTACCAAACCAAGCATGCAAAAAGTTGAGGTGTGTCTTAAGTACTTTACTACTAAAACAAAATACTAGGTTTGCAAATTTAATGATTTCTCTTTTTATAATATGCTTCTCATTTATTTGGATCCGTGTATGTTTTTTCTTAGTGGGAGTGAAGGGTGGAGTTGGCTTTCCTGGGGCCGTTGTCGGGCATGAGAGTGCAGCATGTGGCTGGTGTCCTCCATTGTTTCATGTGACAACCATTGTTTTATGGCATTAAATTACATCTCATTCCCCAGCCCTATGACAAAGGTGGGTTTTTTTCATTATTTAAAATCAAATGTAACCAACAAATATTGAGTAATTCTATGCATAAGCTCTGGGATTATAAATATGAATAAAACATAGAAATTCAAATCTAAGAGGGAGACAGACATCTCTACATCCCTGAGTAACTGGAATGAGAGCTATTGTGAGCGTACACAGAATGTGCAAAGTGAAATGCTTTCTGAGAGAGAGATGCATGGAGATGTGAACATTTTATGGAAGGAGGGAAGCACAGTTGAAATAGGAAACGTGTAGGATCCCAACAGGGGAGAGGTGGGGGTGGAAGATATCCTGGGTGAAGGACACACTCCAGTCAAATGCTCACGGATGGGGGAACATAACCTTAATGCAATCTGTGCATAAACCTGGGTTCATCCCTAGGGTGAACGTTGGACTATGTACAGGGGACTTGCTCTTTCTTAAGTTTTGAAAATTCTTCCTGTCAAATATTGTGACTTTGTTAATGCCTCCATTGTGGTATCCGACAGTTTTCCACGCTCTTTGTAACTTGCAAAACATTTGCGCATCACTAGCTCATTGAGCTTTTCCCCAAATGAATCAGATTTAGCGAATGGTTACTGTCTCTTCCAGTGGCAGCAGGAGTGGAGTTACAAAATCAGAAACACAGGAGGGCCTCACAAGGCATTAATCATAGTATTTCTTGGCACTGGTGCTTGTCACATCGAGAGGTACTGGCCAAAGCCCAGGAGACAATGAATACGCAACATTTAACTTGTTTCATTTAAATGACATGTGCTCCTTTAGATGTGTCATTGACACTGAGTGTAACAGAGGTCCCAGAAAGCATCTCTCCCCCACCCCATCCCAAAATTTGAAGTCAAATGACTATGTTGAGGGTGCCATTGAATTGTTCATATCTGATATCCTGGATGTGTTTGAAAAATTCCAAAACACAGTTCATTATCAGCTCTTTCCCTGATCTGGCTTGTTCTCTCTCTCTCTCTTTCTTTCTTTTTGTGACATTGGCTTTCTTATTTGTGTTCTCCGGATTTGGTTGGATTTGATGTTAATTCTTTTAAGTGAATAATCTTAATGGGATATTGAATTTTTCTTGAGGAATTATTAAACTACAAATGTTGTATTTGGATAACTACTGAAAACAATTAAAACGTAAAAACAAGCAAACAACCCCTTGGAGAGGTCCACACCTAAGCCAAATAGCACAAATCCAGGGACTCTCTATGATTATAGTTAAATAAACACAAAATATGTAGCTTTCTGGTCATGACATTTCATAAATAGCCAACAAGGGCATTTCCAAGGGAGAAAACAATATCGTGAAACATTTAGCACAAAAATAGACCAGAGGGGAAGAGAGGTTTCATATCTCAAAACTGTTTTTCATTCTTTTTCATTAAAAGAAGTCTTTGTCTATAAATAATATTTGCAGTATTTTAGAGTTTGAAAAGGACATGTATACTCTTTTTTCATGTGATTCTGTCAATATCTTCTTAGTTATCTTCAGCTTTATTATTCTAATGGAAAAACTGAGGATCATAGAAGTTGAATAAAATACATCCTTGAATCACATTTCCCCTTAACACCTCTGAAATAAGGATTCATCTTGCATTTAATGCATCAGCAATCATGCCTCAGTGTAATGGCAGTGTTTTGTTTCATTTTAGTGGTACATATCCTTTTTTTTAATTAATGGCACCTTTGAGCCAATAAAATATTATAAATCCCCCAGGTTCATGTAGCCTAAGAGATGTGTTTACATTCAACTCTGACTCCAAATGGTTTACTCTTTCCCTGAAACCATTGCCTCTCTCAAGATCAACTGTAAAAAATCAACCAACCAAAAAAAAGAGTTTGGACGCTGTGGGTTTTCGGCTGAAATGACAATGCCTACACTCAAAATACACAAAATTATGTGCTGAGCTGGTGCTTTTTATAACAAAGAATATTGTTGTGTCCCTAGCATATTTGCACTGTCGATATATTTATAACTCAGTTTCACTCTGTAAGCATTTACCAGGAGCATATTTTGTGGAGGACACGTTGCTCCTCGTTATGGGTTCTATCGAGCTACGTAAAATTCAAATTATGCTCTTGTGGGGGAAGATGATGAGAAATAGAAATTTATAAACTTTCTACTATCTTTGAGATGTTGCGTTAAGAACTTTTACACATTTTGCCTCATTTGATCCCCATTTTGTAGATGATTGGACTGAAGCTTATAAAATCACAACGATGGTCCCGTGGCATCAGAAATAAAAACTGTTGACCTGAAGTTATGGCCAGATCTTTAGCTCCCCAAACCTATTTCACGTCCATCCGTTCATGCATGTGGGTGGCTCTTACGCAAGGTATGAAAAGAGATACAAGCACATCGGTGGTTTAGAAGAAGGAGAGAGAATTTGGCTTCTACCAGGGAACTAGGACAAACACTCTCTCCTCTCCTCAAATAGGCAGCCTTTGTTTGGTAAGAATGCAAAGATTCTGCTGGGGAGATTTCTCCTGGACACTTCCCATCTTGCAAATGGATCTGAAGTGAAGAAAATGATCAAAGCATTGGCAAAGGAGAAGAGAGAAGGACCCGCAATTTTATTTGTCAATAGTAACACTCGGTAACTATGAGCTTTAAAATTTCCCAGGTCTTCCCTCCGTTTCATAAAAAGAGTTCTATCCAAAGGAAGAAGAAAACAGATACTTTTTTCAGGTCTAACCCTGAGCTAATCTCTGTATGTTGAGCGTCACCCTTTATCCCCACAGCAGACCTGCAAATGACTATAGTCCCCTTTTGGTGAGTATAAATATCCACGGATATATTAACACATTCAGTAGGTTGCCCAAGGTCACAGAATGGTGTTTCATTCCGGAACACATGAGCTTTCTGCTACATCGCTTGCTAGGAAGGATTATCTCTGGGCAGAGAAGGTGGGGAGCACAGCTTGTGTCCACGGACCGAGACCTGAACCCTCGGACTCGAGACTGTCGTCCTACCTGCTGGGTTACTCGCTCAGTTCAACCATTGGTGTTTCTGTCTGAGTTCCAATAATGTGGAACGAATGAATCTGTAGAAACAATGATCATACATCTCACTGGTCATTATTATTCTTAAAACCTGTTCACCATGCTCTCACTTATCTTCATATTATTCAATTGACAAGTATTACCGTTGTTGTACTTGTTCCTATGATTATTATTTTCCAGGTGTGGACAGTAAATGCATGGAATTGACATGAACTACTCAAGGTCACACAGATATGAAATGGTAACATTTAGATGTTAAGATTTCAAATAGTGAGTTCTTTTCCAACATTCTTCTGACTTTCAAAATTTGAAGAAGTATTTTTCTTGGGTCCAGGCCTGGGCAGATGGTGGGCATACTTCCTTGGTATATTAAGCAGGGTTGAGGATGCAAGAATTCAATCAGAGATGCTGGCATTGTGAAAGCCAGAGACTGATGGCTAGATCTCAGTTTTCTCTGCAGGACGCACAGGGCAAGCCTGGCAGGTGATTTAGAAAGGCAGACCTGTATGAGTGAGGTGGGTGTTAGTGTAACTTCTCAGAGATGGAGAAGACGAGGCTTAAGAGACGGAGACATTCTCAACGTCATAAAGCTAGCCGTTAACCAAAGGAGGGTGTGTTGGGGCCGGCCGGCTCTGCACCCTTGCCCTGTGGTTAAAGTCAATAAGTATTGAACACTAAAGCGAAGCCAGTTGTTCCTAAACCCCAGCTCATCCCTTTCACCGCTCGGTGACTTTGGGGACTTTACTAGGCATCTCTGTGTTTCAGTTCATCATATGAAACCTGGAGATCATAATTTCACTGTTTCACAGATTTCTCCTGAGAACGAGGTGGGGCAGGGCATCCAAAGTGCTTCACACAGTCCCCGACACAGAGTCAGGTTGACGAATGTTAGCTCCCGTTGTTCAGTAGACCACGGCCCCCATTTCCTTACCCATAAAGTGGGCGTTGATGTCATATTCTGACAGCATCTTAGTAAGAATTACCTGGGCAACAGGGTGAAAGAACATCAATAAAAGGCACTTTGTGTGTTTGCAGTGGGTATGGGTGCTACAGATTTATAAATGCTACAGAAAGGGGGGAATGGTCAGTGCTGGCATTCTCTCAGGAAGCACGAGCCAGGCACTGCATGGTAGAGCAGACACTGGGACCAATAAGGTACAGATTCTGGTCCCCAGAGACTCCCAAGAGAGTAAGGAGCACAGACGTGGAGAGACAGTTGTCAAACACAGGGACCGCTTCCATGGAGGCTTAAAGAGAGGACAAGACACTGCGTCTGCAAGCCTGGCACCATCACTTCTCATTATGAACTGATTTTAACTTAATAAAAGAGAAGATTCGCTTTATCCCATCTAGCTTCCTCTTACCCAGTTTTACACCAGTGTGAGATGACGAAGACGGAGTGCCATCCTGGACACCAGGTGACCTGGCCTTGACCCGGGCTTGCTGGGTCACCTGGGGATACAGCTTCACTTACTTACATTTCAGACCCGCCCCGGGCAGCCCGACCCGGCTGTGGCTGAGCACACGCCGGCTGGACCCACCTCTCACCCTGCGAGCCCTGGGAAGAGAGAGGGACGCCCTGTGAGGAGCTGACCACACAAGGACCCGTTCATGGACAGGATCAGGCCGTGTGTCATTGGACACCGGACAGCGTCAGTCAGAGGTTCCCTTTCGGAAGGAGTTCACAGTCCAGAACCCAGGTCTGGGACCGAATGATTCCAGGTTTCTAGGAAGATGGTTCTAGGAAATTCTCCACTAGGGATGAACTTGAACCTTGAGCATCTGACTTAAAGATAGCAGTAATCACCCCTTTCTTTGACAATGAACACATTTTACCTGTCGTGGGTTTTGCCGCTTTCCAAAGTGAATTACAATTATTTGTGGGGATGTTTTATTCCCTTAGTAGCCTGAAAATTCTTTGAAGGCACACCGCATCTCAAGTTTCCTTGTTGTTCCAGCAGAGTAAGTTAATGCATGTCCATCGCATGTGCTTATTATATGTTTATGAATGAATGAGTGAATGAATGAATGAATGAATGAGTGGGTAGGTGAAGTAATGCACAAGTGCAGTGATTCATGAGTGTGAACAGCCTCCCGCAGGTGCATTGCCAGGAGTGCTAACGAATGGTAGTAACATCTGATGGTTAAAACATGAATGAATGTCATCCCAGCACTGGTCCCCAAACTAGGTGGGACAGGATGGTCTCCAGGGCCAGGCACTCTAGGACAGAGAAGCTCCCGGCCTTGCCTGGCCTTCCTCAACCTGCATTGTGTTGGTGCTACAGGTTTTCGTCCAGATGTCTGTCCCTGAAAACAAAGGTGCCTTCTTTGTCATCACTGCGGGCCATCTGTATCCCTCTGCGTGAGTCCAGGAGAGAGAAGGAGACACCAGGCAGGAGACAGGCAGTGAGCTTGGCTGAACTGTATGGGGAGAAGCAGGGTTGCAGGTGGGAAGTCAGGACAGATGCTAAGAGCTGAGACCCAGCTGCATGCAGAGGCGGGGAGTTGGTCCCCGGGCTGCATCAGCAGGACTCTGTGCCCTCTGGGCTCCTGGGGGAGGACTGGGTGGGGTTGGTGGGTTTCCCCAGCTGGGGAGTGGAGGCGGAGAAGGAGGTCTTGGCTCCACCCCTGCCGGGTTCCCCTCGGGCTGCTGTTCCCTGGCATGAAGGTTGGAGGTCCTCCCACGGCATCCCGTTCTATATACCTGTGTCTCTTCGCAGGCTCTGGCAGGTGCTCCGTCCCCTCCTCCCACTGCTCAGGGTTCGGGAGGTAACAGCTCATCGGAAGGAGGCCCCCAGACCCCTACCCCTCACCCACACCTTTGTGATGCGCCCCTGTGTGGATATGAGTTTCTGAGTTCTCCTATTTGAGGCATGTTTCCCATTGGAACCCTAACGGGTGCAGACAGATGGATAGACCTAATCGCCCCTGTTCTCAGTAAGTTCAGAGGCGTTTTCTTTCCTGTGTGACTCTGACATGATAGTCACTCTGCCTAAAGCCCTGATTTCCTCATCTCCAAAGTGGAATGAATAGTCTGGATTTTCACTGGCACTGAACGAGCTGACGCCTGTGGGACACTTGGCACAGGGCCTGGGAGATGGACACATTGGATACATTTCAACTTTAAAAAGGTATGTTCTTGAAGTGCCTCTTTTCACTCTAGAAATAAATTAAAATACACATCCTTTCATGCCCTGAGTGGGGTTTTATAGCAGAACAGTAAAAGTCAAAGATGAGGAAAGATTTTTTATTTTGTATTTTCTTAAAATAACCAATTTAAGAATTACTCGATGGGAATGATATGAGCCTCTCAAACGTTGCTTTCCCCACCGCCGCCTCTACCCCCTTGGATTCTGGAAGCAACAGAAGACAAGCTCTGTTCAAAGATTCCTCTGAACTCTATGACTCAGGCAAGTTTTATGGGAGATTATACAGCTCTGTAAAGAACTTGATCAAACATGACAACAGGCCCGCAGATAACATCATTGTCAGTTTACTCAATTGAGTTATCTGAAAAAATATGGTATTTAATGAGTCTGTTCTCTGTTCTTTATAGATGTGAGCAGAGAAAGATGTGTGCCAGCCGACCCGGAGCAAAGGGGCTGTGCTCTCCCTCCCATCCTGCAGAAGGCCAAGTGGTTCCAAGTTGTCAGGACAGTGACGTCTGAGACAAAGAAGAAAAGGGAAGAACATTCTCAAAACTGTGAGCTGTCTTCTTGCCCGAAAGGAGCATAGCCCAGAATCGGACACATGTGTCTCTGAAAAGCAAGGCTGCCTTGTAAGGTTTCTCCAAAATTATTCTGAAACCAAAGAGATTAGTGGTTTTGAAAATGGGAGTCTCAGGAGGTGTCTGTGTGAGCAATAAAGTGCGAAGTATGTTTTTCTGGAAGGTAGCTGTTTATAGAAAGGAGAATTCTGTTGGCCACGTCTCTTTTTTGCATGAGTTTGGGGGATTAAGTGTAGAAACTGGGTTGGTGACACAGGCTCTGGCTCCTTAGCTCAGAGCCGCTGATGCCGCAGAGTCCCAGTCAGCTTTCATTAGAAGTGAAGGGAAAACTCTTTGCTTTTAAAACTTTGATCTGAATAAGAGTCAGAATGGTAAATTTTCGTGTGCTAAAATTACTCCTTGGAAAGCTTACTGCCAGCATCGGTCCATGGGGTAGAACCTGGATATTTTGGTGGAATGTTGAAGTTCAGCTCTCTGATGAGAGATCTTCTTAGAGTCTTTTCTCACTAACCATCCCGGTGTTTTTCTGACTGATGTAAAATCCTTGTGCTTGCTAAGAAGAGAAAACAATGGCAACAGGCAACGGGCAGTAGGTGCGAGTTGGGGCGATTAGAAACTGTGGCTTTCTATGCGTAGAGTCACTACTGCTTAAAGAAGCCACAGCCACCCTCTCCTGGGCCTTGTCCCTTCACCTGGTCTGACATGCCTTGCGGGACAAACTCTCAGAGCCCTGGTTCTCATTCCGGTGCGTACGCGGCAGAGACCCACCCCGGGGGCGTTGGGGTTTTCTACATGAGCGTCTGATCCGGCTTCCGCTGGCATCCGCTGGCATCCGCTGGCATCAGTCCAGAAAAGCAGCGTCTGCGCATCAGGAGTGGGGCAGGAATTCCACTTTAATTATAAATCTGATTTGCACGGTATTCCACATGACTTCTTCAGCATTTGGTCCGCCCCTCTTTGTGGAAGCTGAAGACTTCATGCCTCTCGTGTTGACCCAGCTGATCGTCAGGCACTTCTGAACAACAAGAGAGCCATTCATCCCAAAATGGCGTCTCCGAGAGCAATACCCAGGCTTCCTGGGGCGGGCTTGCAGGCTCTAGAGTCCCACCTGAGGGCGTGGGGAGCACACTGTTTGTGCCAAAGCTTCGTGCTTTTCCAAAATGCTCCTCACCCTGCTTTCCTGACAGAGTTTCTGTGTCTCCTTTGCAGTTCCTTCCCAGACAGTGATGGGGACAAAGGTGTCCTCAAAGGAAGGTGAAGGGGCAGCAAGACCCCTGACGATCGCATTGTTGGAGCATCAAGTGATGTCAGAAGCTTTCCGGCCCCGGAGGCGATGGAGTGCAGCGTGCAACAAAGGGTATGATTCCAGGGCCAACTATAAACTGCTTCCATTTACAGGAAACATCCCAGGAACAGATGCCATTTCTTAAAGTATTGCTTAGACTTTCCCAAGTACAAGAGGGAGCGGTTGTCAAAGAGCCTGGTGGTCATGGAGGGGGTTAGGTCTTCATCCTTCCACGTGGCTGGAGTCACAGCACAGGAGAGAGTCAAGCCAGACTGAGGCAGATTCTTAGGATGGGCTCCCTAGAAACCCGGAAGCCTTATTAGAGACCGAAGTGTGTCCCCCAGAATTCATAAGGTGAAGCCCTCACCGCCAAGGTGACTGTATTTGGAGACAGGGCCTTGAAGGGGACAACTCGGGTTCAATGACATCCCAGTGGAGGGGCCTAATCTTACAGGGCTGGTGTCCTCATAAGAAGAGGAAGAGACTCCAGAGCTTTCTCTCTCTCCACACACACACACACACAGAGAAGAGGCCATGCGGGGACACGGTGAGAAGGCAGGCATCTGCAACCGAACAAGAGAAGTCTCACCAGAAACCAACCCTACTGGCACCCTGACCTTGGGCTTCCAGTCTTCAGAATGTGAGAAAATATGTTTCTGTTTTTCAGGGTGTCCAGTCTATGATGTCTCATTCCGGCCACCCACGCTGCTCCCCAGAGGAGAAATGGGTGGTAGCTTAGCATTGGGCTCTATCACATTCGAGAGTATCAGATAAATCGGTGAGGAATGAGGACCAGTGAATATTCATCAATGCATTATTTCACATTTCTAGAGAATGATACATAAATTCTCTTCTCCAGAGCCTTAAGAACTCACAGGTCGTCCCTTTTATGACTACATTTTAGAACAAATTCGTGCCAAGCAAACTCTTCTTGACATGCCGCAAGATACAGGTAACATATTTTCCAACCAAGCCCTGTTCATTTTGCCCGGAATTGTGATTCTCACCACCAGTGGTGGAGGACCCTAATGACAAAGGAAAGGAAAAGTTCTCTCCATATTCAAATGGAAAACAAATCCCTTTCACCTTTGCTAATAACGCACAACACACAATCTAACTGGAGCATTTTACATCTTTTCTATTAAGGAAATCTGTATGTAAAGCTGGGCTTTTAGGGGCACCTGGGTGGCTCTGTGGGTTAAGCATCTGCCTTCGGCTCAGGTCATGATCCCAGGGTCCTGGGATCGAGCCCCATGTTGGGCTCCCTGCTCAGTGGGGAGTCTGCTTCTCCCTCTCCATTTGCCCTTCCCTCAGCTCATGCCCTCTTTTGCTTTCTTTTGCTCTCTCTCGCTCTTAAATAAATAAGTAATAACTTAAAAAAAAATAAAGCTGGGCTTTCAGCTCCTCAATGATGAGCAAACTTTTTATTTAAATATTCAAACCTAGTTCTCTATATAACCTAATCCGTATTACTTGGGTCTTGGAAAAGCTGACAGAGAGAGACAGCCAGCCAGAGAGGGAACACAAGCAGGGGGAGTGGGAGAGGAAGAAGCAGGCTCCCAGCGGAGGAGCCTGATGTGGGGCTCGATCCCATAACGCTGGGATCACGCCCTGAGCCGAAGGCAGACGCTTAACGACTGTGCCACCCAGGCGCCCCAGCACCCTTAATTTTATAAAGCTCGGTAGTATTTGGCCTGCTACCAAGACCCAGAAGCCCTCCCTGGCTCACTTTTTTAGGTGAAGATATAGAAAGCGTCTGTTTAAATAGTAGCAAAGGTTTGGCGATTTAGGGAGGAACGTAGGATGTGCTGCTTGCCACTCCGTCACAGGAATTAGTTCTTCCCCAGCCATGCAGCAGTCTGCACGTGCTAGTTGGCTCTTGCTCTGTGCACAACTCCTCAGAGAGTGAAAATTGAGAAATAATGAAAGAAAATCTATCACAATGGTCACGAAATAATTTAACGCAGTTACTAGCATGTGGTTCAGTGCATTTGTGTTGATGACGCAATTTCCTAAAATAAGCGAGAGAGCCCAAATGTATAGAGCTGGGAGAATTTAAAATGATCTTGAGCTCCCACTCCTTGCTTTCTAGCTTCTATTGTTAGTCCCATGTCATTATGCAAAGATACATGTCAGCCGTTGTCCATTGCTTGGAAGCAGGGGCTGACAAACGTTTTCTATAAAGCGCCAGGTAGTGAATAGTTTTCATTTTGCGAGTCATAAGGACTTTGTTGAAAACAGCCACACTCAATACTCAAGCCAGTGGCCAGGGCTGTGTTCCTGTAAAGCTTCGGTCAGAAAACAGGGGCTGGGATGGCTTTGGCCTCCAGTCTACAGGGTGCTGAGCTCTGACGTCGAAGATAAAGCCTGTCCTCTGCTTTACTTCCCAGGGTGCCTAACCGCCAAACACCGGCCTTTCCCTAAAGCACGCACATCCTTGCTTCCTTCACCCACCTTATTCTACCTACTGGGTGCCTCGACAAGCGCCAGTCGGTCAGAAATGGCGCCACTCTCAAGTGGCGCCTCTACCGATTTTGTACAAGTGGCCTTCAAAGTCAAAGTCTGGGGCTGGGGTTGCCTCAAACTGCTCAGCCCAGGACTTATTTCCATAGGCCGCCCTTTAAACTGTCTTTGTTTGGCTTCAGAGGAAGCATTTAGGAAAAAAGAAAAAAAGTGATAAGTGATGGCTTGTGAAAATCAGTGGACAGCCCTGCGAATTTCCTGACATCAAAAATGTGATTTTGCAGAAACAAAGAAGGCTTGTTTGTTTTAAGCCAGTAAATGTCTTCCTCTGCAGCATTAGTCTACTGCTTGGCTTTTGAATGTCCCACGGCTTGCCTTCCTTGTGTAAAACTGTTCCCCAAATGTCCCCAGTACAGATCGTGCAGTGGAAGCGGCCTACTTGTATCGTGTGGCTGGATGCGAACACAGCCCTTCGGTGGAAGGAAAATCCAGCTCCCTCTCACCCAAACATCGACTGGAACTTCTCCTTGCAGCTAATTTAAACAAATTTAAACACACTGGCTCCGTGACGGAAAGCCGACCTGGAGCCCCACGGCGGACCACCTCCCTGACAACCGCGTGCCAGCGCAACAACTTCTGTTTTCTCAAGTTCATTGACGGACTCTTCCAGCTGTTTTCAGAAGCCCGGAACACTTCATCTCTACTGGTCAAGTCTGAGGGTGGGGCAGTCACTGTCTGGAGAAGAGGACCTCACTTGACCCTAGGCAACCATGTTTCTGGACAACCATGAGTGGCCTCACACGTGGGTGATGTTGGTTCCTGCATTTACCTGGTCTCTGTGGGATTCAAAGGTGTCTGGAAAACCGTAAGAGCTTAGATGCCTTGTCCCACTGGTTGCAAAGCCTACTCTTCATATTCTGAGGCTTACCGTCTTGGTAAAGCCAACACATATTCTACAGAAACTAGATTGGCAAAGGACCGAGAAATGCCGTCTGAAGTAGGTTTGTAGCCCCACTCCTGGTATTTCTAGGAGAATAAGGATGGGTGTGATGGACAAGGAACTATAAATTCAGCTTCAACTCTCCTAAGTCACAGAGCTGATCTGAGCACACTGCGGCCCCTGAATTAAACTTTCTCAGCACAAAGTACTGTACCTGCTTTGCAATTTGTCAGCCCGTGCTTTAGACAGGTCACGGATGCGGTGCAGCCAGATACACGTTATCTTATAAAGAGAGAGCTAGTTTCCTGGGGCGCCTGGGTGGCGCAGTCATTAAGCATCTGCCTGCGGCTCAGGGCGTGATCCCAGCGTTCTGGGATCAAGCCCCACATCAGGCTCCTCTGCTGGGAGCCTGCTTCTTCCTCTCCCACTCCCCCTGCTTGTGTTCCCTCTCTCGCTGGCTGTCTCTGTCAAATAAATAAATACAATCTTTAAAAAAAAAAAAAAAAGAGAGAGAGAGAGCTACTTTCCAAACCACACACAGACCAAAATGGTCATAAGCCAATTTTGTTATAAAGTTCCCCCCAAAGTGTATATCTTCCTCAGAGTCTCGCTTTATTTGTAAATTTGAAATACCTGCTTCTTTCCATTGACAAGTTTCCACCCACTCACCTGTCCCCCCGCATGACTGTTCAAGTCACAGGATTCTCTGCTCCTCGCCAGCAAAAACCAGTGTGTGTCTTCATGTCGCCGCCCTTGCTGCAGACAGGGTTCTAGATGTAAAGCCCATGGACAGAATTTTGCTTTCAGTGAGCACACCCGTACACCCCACAAAGGCAATAATATAACGTACAGCCTCTCTTCAAAGTCTTGATTTTTTTTTGTCTGTGGTATTTATTTATGTACTTACTTGTTTGTTTTTTAATTAATTTTTTCGTACAGTTGATGCACATTGTTACGTTCATGTTGTCCTGGATATTTTCAAGGAACTCGTCTAACACACTCGTTACACTTACCTCAGGCTCCGTCTAAAAATGCCCCTGCCCTTGCTTGAAAACCCAGCCTTGTTTTGAGGCAAGATTCAGATGGATTCCGCGAGCCCACTCAGACCCGCTGATGGGATGACAGACTCGCTCATCTCTCAGGGAGCTGATTCCAGAACAAAAATGCAACCCCTCTGTAGGTTTTTTCTTTGTCTCCTTCCTGGTTCATTAATATTCCATCTCCAAGACCAGACCTCCCGAAACCGTGGTCAAGCAACGGTGTAATTTTGATAAAACAGACCCTCAGTGTTTGACTCACTTCAAAGGCCAGACTTGGTGGAAACGGGAAGAAGGTGCCAGCAGTTCCAACCTGACAGACAGATTTCAGACCAACTCTGAACAAAGAATGCCTCCAGCTGTGAGATTCTTTTTCGTCTTTGGCTAATCCCTTTGCAAGTTTTTGTTCTCTTCCATTTTTTTTTTTTTAAACAACCGGTTTTTAAACATGCACGTATGGAGGGGTGGGTAACCTCGTAAATAACTGGGAAACAAATTCTTAATTCTTACCCTGACCCCTTCCCCCGCCGTCTCGTTTCTCTGCTCCTTCCAATCTGGCTGTTTGGATGGGAGCTGCTGCGTGATCACACCACCTTCCTACATAATAGGGCCCGTTTTACACGGGACCACTGCCTGGCAGGTGGCAATTAGGTCAAGCTGGAAGAGTGGGCAAGGTGAGCAACTTGCAAATAATGTGAGAAAAGGCTCTGCTGTCACTGTGTTCTAAAGAGACGCTGTGGTTTGAGACGCTGGCACCTTTGAAGCTGGCTCCACGGAGGCTGAGCAGAGATCTTAGCTTTACGAAGGCACGTGTCCCACAATACCACTGGGGGCCCCGCCAGCTGATTTGTGCCCCGTATTCGAGGAGCAGTTCTTTTCATTGCTTTTGTACAGCTCTGCATGTTGTGGCATCAGTCAGCGGACGCATGTCTGTATAAATTATGCATGTATGAGTTCACGTTCATGTGCTAGTCAGGAGGCTCCTCGATGGATCTGGGCGCTTTTGTGGGGCCGAGGAGGGAGGAGGGATGCGGGATCTCTAGGTTTCCATGAACAGGACCACGCGCAATGAGAATAAATATGGAGGTGGGGAGCTCTGGGGGAAAGTAGGAATTTCACAAGGCGAGAAGGCTGACCTGAGCCAAGACAGTTGTGTTTTCGCCTTTCCTGTCCCTCCTGTCTCTGCTCCCATCCCCAGGTCTTCCCAGCTGCGCTTCTGTCTTGCCCACCTCTACCCTCCCCTGCAGCCCCTCAGCCTCACCACTGCTGGCACCCCCCTGCGGACAGAGAAGCTGGCAGATACCAGTCTCCCTTCATGGAGCATGCATGGAAGAGGACACATGCCAGTTTTGTTAAGGAAGCTTTAAATTTAAGTTTGGTGGGTGATAGGAAAAACACGTAAGACAGCATAGCAGATGCTGTGATGGCCGATGATGAATCCCCCAGCGAACATTAATTCCACGCTGACATTCTGTCTGGAGGCAGAAGGGGGACTTTGACATCCAGTGTGGGAGGGAGGCATTAACAAATGTGTATAACAATACGAGTCCAAAAAAATCACTGTTCAGAGGAAGCTGAAGATGAGGGTTGACCACAGCTTCGGCATCCTGGATGTCTATTAAAAATCCCAAACTGTGTATGATAAATAAATGCTAGGTAACTATGGCAACCTGCTAGACTTGATGGGATGGCCCTCCTGTCTGGAATAACACAGTGGAAGGGTGCAAATTATTCAGGATGAATGATCCTTCTAGAAGATGAGGAGCTGCTGCGGTGCGTGCCAGGGAAAGAGCACTTTCACAAGGCACAATCCGTGTGTTTTTACCCAAAGAAGATGGGCTCGCAGGAGGCACTGCCGTCCACCACAGCGACCTGGGTCTTCCGACTTCGGGAACTCAGAGGGGCCTGCGTACTGGGTATCAAAGCCACTCCTGTTCCCCTCCAGTTATGGTGAATATCAGATACGACAACACTAGCTGTGCTCTTATGTTGCGAAGGGAAAGGTAGAATATGGATTCATCCATTTCCCATCAATCCATGACCAAAAAAAAAAATAGTGTTGATAAGTAGATGACAGATATGAAACAGAGAAAAGGAAGGAAGGATTACCTCATCAGGAGAAAACGGCCTTTTAAAGAACACGTACGAGGCTGACGTCACAGTTTTCGTGGCCCGGGAGCGCCACCAGCACAGGGAAGAAACGTGGGGAGCCCTTTGGGCATCGACAGGCACGTGAACGTGGAGCCCCCGATTCAGCGAGACGTTGAACACCCTTTCTTTCCTGCTGCGGAGAAACTGGGAAAGTGCAAAGTGAAGGACGAGTGATGTGGGTTTGCCCCGATTGTAACACCAGCCTCCCAGCGCGGCGCTGCCTGGGTCTGCGGCCGCAGGGCCACGAAGCTCCCCGAGGAGCCAGTGGCCTATCCTTTGCTTTGCTGGGTTCAAAATGTGTAGCACTGAAGTTGACAATGCCATGTTTTAGGTTCATTTCTGAGCGGGGAGGTGGCCATAAAGGGTCCTGGTGCTTCGCAGCTGATCGTTGTCCCAGGAGAAAACTCGCGCCTCCCCCTCCCCCACCACCAGGTGTGTCTCTCTTTGGTTTCCCAGCCGCCCGGAGTGTGGTGTCAGTTCTCTTGCTGAAGTGCGGGGATCGCTGACGTCGCTGGGGCGCTCCCCTCCATCTGCTCCCCTCGTGCGAACCCCGTTCTGCTCATTCTTCCCAAACTGCTTCACTGGACGCCTCCGCTCTCTTACACGACGGCAGCTCACCCATCAGTGTTTCCCGGCTCGTCACCGAGGGCAGTTCTACCTCCAGAAAGCAGCGAGCCGCGCAGCTCGGGACATACCCTCGTGAGAGGCTCAGGATGGCCTAGAGTGGCTGGGAGCGGGCGGAGCCGACCGGGCTCACCAGCCGCAGCCCCTGTGCCCGGCCCGGCGTCGTTTGTGTTGACCCCCCCCCCCCCCCCCCCGTTGACGCCTCGCCCCCTGCGAGAGAGCCTGCGCTGGCCCCTTCTCTTTGCCTCGCCATCGGCGTTGGTCTGGGGGCCGCACGTTGCTCTGCCCCTGCCCCTCCTTTCGTTGCTCAGGCACTTTTCTGGATGATTCGGCAAATCGTTTTCTGAGTCACCAGTGAGAGTTCCTCCTTCCAGGACCAACCTACAACCAGGGGCCCCCAGTTTCTTGTGGGGGGAGAAAACAGAGGACTTCCCTCTGCTCTTCCCAGACCACAGACAGTGGTTCTGCTCCCACTCGGAAAGCAAGCATCTGGCATCCAGGACAGAATTTATTTTTATTTTATAAATTGATTTTTTTTAAGGTTTTATTTATTTATGTGACAGAGAGACAGCCAGCGAGAGAGGAAACATAAGCAGGGGGAGTGGGAGAGGAAGAAGCAGGCTCCCAGCAGAGGAGCCTGATGTGGGGCTCGATCCCAGATCGCCAGGATCACGCCCTGAGCCGAAGGCAGACGCTTAACCACTGCGCTACCCAGGCGCCCCTATAAATTGATTTTTAACAGAGCTCCATCACGTCCAAGTTTACGTACATAGAGACACACTTTTCACAGACAAATCCATCTGTCCAGGCGGTAAGAGCTCATATAGCATCATGGTTAGGGACACACCCCTTAGAGCTGCAATGCCCGTGTTGAATCCGTACCTCACTCCCTTGCTAGTTTTATATTCTTAAGCAAGTTAGTTAATATTTCTCTGCCTTGGTTTTATCATCTGTAAAATGGGCGTGTTAATGATATCTTCTCATGTTCTTGTCACGGAAATTTAAATTGATTTACTTCAGGCGAAGCACTTAGAACAGTAACTGCAATGTAACGAGCACTTAGCATTTACCCTTAACGCCATCCTTGATGTGGCCATTCAAAGAGAATGAACTTAGAAATTAGTAGAGATATAAATACTTTGGTTAATCTTAGCTGAGTATTCATGATGTCTCTTACACTGTACTGAGCCCTTTACATGGATTAGATTATCCAAGTTTAAATTATATTTCCATGACCTATTAGCTGTGTAATATTAGGGAAATTAGGCAGCTTCTATACACAATTTTCTCACCTACAGAATGGACATAAAATATCTTCTTTGAATTGCCGTTACAACTTAAGTGAGATCAGGTACGGTGAGAGGCAAAAGCCTGTACTACGCGGGGACTGTAGTGATTGCTACTGTTGATATCACCGTCATCGGTATTATTATTGATGGCGCTCTGTTGTCTGAGAGTGAAGGACGGCGCTAGCCCAGACCAGCATAACCCCTCTGAACTAATGATGCAGATGTGATTATTCTCATGACCCAAGGGCACGGAAGGCATTTGCTCCTTCCCGTGACAAGCACCGTCAGTTACTCTGGATAAAACCAGAGCAATAAGAGAACTTAGTTTTTGTTTTGAAACAACAGCCCTGGGCACCTGGGTGGCTCAGTTGGTTAAGCATCTGCTTTTGACTCAGGTCATGATCCAAGGGTCCTGGGATCAAATCCCTTGTCCCATGTCGGGCTCCCTGCTCAGGGGGGACTCTGCTTCTCCCTCTTCTGCTCACTCTGCTCGTGATCTCTCTCTCTCGGATAAATAAATAAACAAATAAATAAATAACAGCACTATTTCAATACGTGGCATGGTCTTAATTTTCCCAAGCCTTGGGTTGCCTCAAATTTTATGATTACATAGCTGAAGAAATTAGGTTTAAGTACAGTTAGTTTGAAGTGGTAATTAGGAAAGGGGTACAAAAGGGAACACAGGCAAAGAAGAACATCCCGCCGACCTTGGTCCTACTGCTGACTTCAGGTCGCTTTTCCACCTTTTCCACTGAGGCAGTAGTAACGCAGACCAGCGACTCCTCAGCTCCCCTCTCCTCCCAGCTCCATGGACTGAGGACTGTGAAAGACTACATTCAAAGAGTAGCCCCTGGTTCCTTTGTTGTTGGTGTTGTTATTTATTTATTTATTTCTTCCAAGAACAATGTAGGGGTCTCCAATTAGTTGCAGGTGCAAATATTATGCATGCAATTAATTGTCTTCAAATGGTTAATTATGGGCAGAATTGGCTAATTCGGGGTGCAATTAACTACTTGCCACTTATTCTGAGAATGCCCGTAGACAATTGTGTCTGCAATTAATTTACAAGAGCCATTACAGTGAAAACCTTGTACTATAAATCCAAGAATAGAGTGGGAGAATTTTTTCGAAGCAGGACTTCACTCTGGATTAATTGCATTGACTCTATCCTTTGGCTTTTCTATGCAGGTTGACTGTCAATGGGATTTCTACGAGTTGCTCGCGTGATGTGAGCAGACCTGCTAGCAATGAGGACGGAGAAAGGAACAGAGACGCCAGTGCATACTTAGGGAAGCCGCAGGGCCCTAGAGTGGCCAGGCCCCAGATGTCGTTCTGGAAGCAATGTTCTACATGGCCCGTGTTTATTTGTTCTATTTGTTTGGGGTTTTTTTGCTATACATTTTCTGGCACAGTAATGCAGGGGCATTTTCAGAAATGGAAATCCACACATCTTACTGAACAACCAATTTTTAAAGTCATCTTATTTCTAAATTTGCTAACGGTGGTCAACAGTTAAACAGATCCTACAAGCAATTGGAAATATAGTTTTAAAATTTAAGTTCCTTCTATAGGCAACCACTGAGCAAAATACTTTGACTAAATTATTGTATAAAAACCCTCAAAATAATTATTTGTATTAAGCACTCTTATTATCCCCATTTTTGCGAACCAACTCAAAAAAGGTTTGGTGACTTGCAGGTTGGTGGTGGAGCCAGGCCTGACCCTCGTCAGCCCATCTCAAGCCGTGGACCTTGGCTGCCATGTGATGTTGGGGAGTTCAGGCCTCATAGGGCCTTCAGACGCCAACCTCTCCAGCTTCTTCCCCGGACAGATGGGGGAATGGTGGCCTACACAGCTTAGCTGAAGACAAGCTCGAAGCCAGACATGCCGCCACCCGGTCCAGTGCCGTTCTAACCACATGTTGCCAGAGGGAAATTATGTGGAGTCAGTTCTGCCCATTCTCTGTCCAATCTTAAGAAAGGACGGTTTTCCTGTGGCGTCTGACATGTGTGCGTGTCTGCGTGTAGGCCATTGATTGGAAATGACATTCCATTGAAAATGCCTCTGAGGACCAGACACGGATCTCCAGCAGGGAAGGGTTAAAGTTGCAGTGATTTTGCAGGCTGGATCAAATGTTCTTGAGAGGCCATTCTTCACATCTTGTTTCTTTAGCGCCAGGATAGGGCGAGTAATCAAAGGTGACAAGCCTTCTCTGCTCGTCTGGTCCCATTCCCGGAGCAGGGCAGCCCACAGGCGCATTGATCTGCTGTGGGTCTCCAACGCAGAGATCCTGGGCCACGCGGGGCCCCGTCGTGTTACTGGAAGGAAGGAAGGAGGCACGGACCACTAACTGAGAAGTAAGACAAAACGTTTTCTCTGCAGACATGAGATTCGGTCACCTTGAGTTCCTGGGCAGCTGTGATTTAGGTGCCATCTCTGTCCAGCCTCGGACGGCAAAGCAAGGCCACCGGAGGTTTGCTGGCCTGCTGGGAATGGGCTGCAGGCGCATTCAAGCGGGAGCGCGCCCCCGTGTAAGGTCTGTATTATGTAGGTCTGTGCCTGAAGCCAGGGAAGGACACCACGGAGTGACAAATGCCCCTCTGACGCATTTTCTCCTGGATTCTAGCTACCTTTTGGAATAAAAGTTGACAACGGGAAAGAGGGAGAAAAATAAATCCATCGAAATGTATAAATCTGCTGCCCATGAGGTCCTTGGGGCGCGTTACTACCCTTAAGTACTTTCCAGCCGCCTTAGCATGAGAGAAGTGCTTATCGCCATTTAGGTAGGGAGTGAACGGATCTGGGAGAATTGAGCCACCCTGCCAAAATCACACACCACATCTGCAGAAAGAGCTGAAAGGAAGGTGCCTCGAGGTTGGGGCTGATGACAGTCAGGGCTGTGTTTCCTTGTGGGATACGTCATATTCTTGCAGGAAGATGGCTTTGAGCAAGGCTGGGCTCTCACAGTGTTGGGTATGATTTGTAAATCTAAGCCTTTTTTCTCCCATAAATGTGATTTTGCTTTACACACAAAAAGGTGTGACATGAGGAGACAACTTACGTTTATATCAGGTATTACTGACCACGCGATGGACCTTCAGGGATTATGAGGCTGTGTGCATAGAGTCACTGATCTGGCTAGGCCAGCTAAGACTGAACTGCTTGGTGAGCCTTGGGTGGTAAAATGTACAGAACCCTTGTGTCTGATTTCCTATTCTTCGTTTTGGTATCTGGTTTCTTCCTTCTGTCTTAGGTCTTGGCCAACACTCTTGAATTTCTGACTTTTGACTCACAATTCGAATAGCAGTTAGGGTGCTCAGAATTATAATTGTCACTGTCTTCAAAATCTCAGTCCTGGTGCAAGAGCTTACAATAACCTCCTGTTCTGAACCCAAATCCCTACCCCTATGAACTCCTTCTCTACAAAGTCTTGCCACCAACTCCCTGGTGTGACAAATACCACGTCTGTCTTGATCAAAGTGTGAGTTCCATAGTGTGCATCCGGAGTGTAATTAACATTGGTCATTCCTTGTTGTCGAAGGTATAAAAGGTGCCAGAAGGAAATTGGTTTTAAAGAGAAACAAGAAAAAAAAAATTGATTCCTGAAAGAAAAGACTTGTCAAGGCAATTTCTTGCAAGAGCAAACCCTTCATTAGAAATCAAGTTAGATCTAATTTTGAAGGAGTGGATAGATGTCTCCTGGTATTTCCTATTGTCATATCATATATGACACATATAGATGAGAGTGATTGTTTTCAATCCCACCTATATTAAAAGAGAGCTAACCAAATGAGTAAAATCAAATGTAATTAGTTTAACCTAAATTGTAGGTTTTCAAAGCAATTAATAAAACGGAAAGTTGAAAGCTGCTTGTTAAGCAAATCAAAGATCAAGGAATGTATTTCTTTTATTCAATGTCACTCCCATGCAAACCAACCTACACAACTCATTTCCATGTTTGAAAGACAGCAAGTGTGTAATTGGAATGCACGGCGGCGGCAGCAACTTCGGCAGTTTGTGCATTGCCTGGATTCTTGACGACAACAGCAGCCACGTGCAAGGACTTGGAATCAAGATAGACCCGGATTTGGGGCGCCTGGGTGGCTCAGTCATTAAGCGTTTGCCTTCGGCTCAGGGCATGATTCCGGCGTTCTGGGATCGAGCCCCACATCAGGCTCCTCCGCTGGGAGCCTGCTTCTTCCTCTCCCACTTCCCCTGCTTGTGTTCCCTCTCTCGCTGGCTGTCTCTATCTCTGTAGAATAAATAAATAAAATCTTAAAAAAAAAAAAAAAAGATAGACCCGGATTTGAGTCTGAGCTCAGCTCTTCACTGGCTCTGGGAGCATGAATGCTTCCTTCATCACTGAAGCCTCACTTCCCCTGGCATATCCCTCCCTTTAAAAATGCAAACTGCCTAGGGGCTGCGTGGATGGCGCAGTTGGTTAAGCATCTGACTCCTGGTTTCGGCTGAGGTCATGATCTCAAGGTCCTGAGATTGAGCTCCACCTTCGGCTCTGCGCTGAGTGCACAGTCTGCTGGAGTTTCTCTCTCCCTCTCCTTCTGCTCCTCCAACTCACACTTGCTCGCTCTCTCTCTCTCACAACAAATAAATAAATCTTTAAAAATAATTCCAACCATTTAGAATTGCAGGATGACTCTCCAGGGAGGTTTCTCTATAGAAGCACCAGGACAGTAGATGGTAAGAATCCTAAGGCAGCCATTCACAGGTGCCTTACGCTCTGGGCCACTGAGAGCATTTGGCATTTGTGGTCACTAATTCCAACGTGTGTGTGTGCGTGTTCACACACACACATCAACCTGAGTTGATCTCACAGCACTTTTGCAAGGGAAATAAGGGACATGAGATATTATGATTCATAATAAGAAATACATATTTGGTGTTGTTCTGGCACAGACCTCCTAAAACCCTTGGAATTTTCCAAGTGATGAGAGCGATAAAGATGTCTCTTGTTATGTGAATGAGTTTTGGGCCACTGGTTGCCAGGAGAACCAACTTTGTGATTAGAGGATTAAGACTTTTAGTCCGACCTCCCCATCACCCCACCTTTGGGGAGATTGGGGTGGGGGAGGATGAATCCATGGTCAATGGCCAATGATTTAATCCATTGTGTCTGTGGAATGAGGCCTCCATGAAAGGACCCAAAAGGATGGGGTTTGAAGAACTTTTGGGTTGGGAAACGCATGGAGATTTAAGAGAGCAGTGCAGCAGGACAGGACATACAAGCTCCTCGCCCTTTCCCTGGACTCTGCCCTAAGCGTCTCCTCCATCTGCTTGTTCCTTCATTATCTCCTTTTATAATACACTAGTGATCTAGCAACTAAAACCTTCCTCTGGATTCTGTGAGCTGCTGTAGCAAATCAATGGAACCTAAGGCAGAGGTAGTTGGAACCTGCAATCTGTAGTTGGTAGGTCAGAAGCCCAGGTGACAAGCTAGACTTGCAGCTGGCATCTACGGCGGTCAGGGAGGGGGCCGCGTTCTAGGACCGAACCCCTACCCGGTAGACTCTGAGGCAATCCCCAGGTAAACAGTGTCAGAATTGGTGGAATTATAGGACACTTGATGTCTTGCTCATGTTCAAGAATGGATTGGCAGTATCGACTCCCCCACCATGCACACGCACACACACACATTGGAATTGGTGACCAGAACCACCTATCGTCAGGCCCATTTAGCAGATCACGGTAGTGGGATACGGAGACACAGAGACTGTTACACGCAGAGCGTGGGGTAAAGTGCAGCATGTGCCCTCTCGTTATTTCTGCAGCAATGACCATATGACCACTCACTTTAGCATCTCTTTAAGAGCACTCGTGGTTTCAATGTAGTTGTCTTTTTAACAGATAGCAAAATTTACAACAAAGATAGATCTAATTTGTATGTCTGGTTTCTTGCAGTCCCATGGGGTCTCCAAGATTCCAATGATCCATTGATCCAGGTATCAAATGATGGCCGATTGTGAAACTGAGAGGCTCCAGAAACAAAGAATGGAGATATTGGAGCTGACTTTCCAATGAGGGTATCAAAATATATAACTCTCCAGAGGGGAACAAAGATCATTCCATGAAATCTTCCCAAAGGGAGAACGTAGCACACTTTATTTCGACTGTGAATAAACATACATTCATATAATGTTTGCCTTACGCCCAAATTAGATATGGTACCAGGCAGTGGAATATAATGGGAAGAGTGTGGGCTTCGGGAAGCAGAGTGCTCCAAATCGTGAGACTTCATGTGAACAATCTTACCTCTCAGGTATGCTCTCTTTTCCGTGGGTCCACTGGCAAAATGGGAGTGCTTCTTCTTTACAGGGTCCGTGGGAGGAGTAAATGAGATACAGTACACCAACCACCCAGTTCCTGTCTTAGCATCGTGAGTCCACCATAAATGTCATCCATACTTAGGGTGTGGAGGAAGAGATGTTCAAATCCATTAATACATAACTATTTTCTGTAATGCCTGAGTAAGCCTTTTTTTTTTGAAGAAAAGAAACAAAAAAATAAGCATACAAACCTTAATATGAACCTAAAGAAAAGTCTTGAATAACAAACAGAACAACATATAGATGAATTAAGAGACCAGAAATGAGGACCATATGGATGAGAATTTGCTTAAAATACACATGAGCTTAGGAAAAAATGAGAGAAAATTGCTGGCAAAAAAAAAAAAAAAAAAAAGTGCTTTGGAATTGTGCCAAATCTGAAAACATTTGAATAAATAACTTAAGCTTAGAAAAAGTATAGAAAGATTTTTTCTGCTTCTCTTGGATAAATGAGAGAAGAGAAATGGAGCATGTGGGTCGGTAATGCGTGCAGCGAACATGGAGACATTTTGGCAAGACCCAATCAAAAGACACTTCCATGAGCAGTTGGCTGGCTGAGCTTTCCAGGCAGACCCGCGCCCGCACCACTGCACACGGAACGCACACTTCCTGCCCGCGCGCGCCTAGGGTGCGTCCTTCGCTCTACTTGCAGCTCGAATGTCACCAGCGGTGAAGCAAGGAGGAGCGAACACAGAGCACAGAAGATGCTGTCCCAGCGTGAAGAAAAGTCTACATCGTTCTTTTCAAGAAGGCTGTGGAGATGCTCCTAGGCTGAGGGGTCAGGGTCCCATCGTTTCCTGCAGTTCACCGAGCCGGGTTTTATTTTCACCTTCTTTGCTATTGTGCCTGAACACGGGAATGCATGTTCCTTTCACCCGTTTCAGCCAGAACAATGACACTCTTCCAATAAATATAATTCTCCAAAATACTTTGGTCTTGGGCTCAAGGACCTATTTCAAATAAAGCATGAGTATATATATATGTATATATATAATGTTTAAATAGGCACAGACATCGAGATGAGAGCCAATTTTCAACCATTCTTTGGCTATCTGTTGTCCATGATAAACAAGATTTTGGGTTTAAAAGAAATAAAAAAGATTTTGGGTTTAAAAGAAGTTCTCACTCTCCAAGGAGTGCTGACCCTACCTTTCTTCACCTCTGCCCTTTTTCCGGAGAGCACTGACCTGAGATCTCCAATTTGAGCACACATGTCTGAAACCGGAGGAAATGTGTCCCTGTTGCTTAGCACTCTGCTCCTGCTCCGATTCCCTTAAAAACCTTGATGAACAGACCTGTACTGAGTACCAGCTGTAGAGCACGGTCTGGAGTTCACAGAGAAGAGTCATGGGGTCCGCTTCGAGAAGCGCCCACTGCCCCTGAAGACGCACCTTACCTTCTCATGGGGCTTTCAGGGAAGCACCAACACTGCAGGGAGAAGGACACACGGGATGTGACTCGGCTCAGCACAGAGCCCATGGCACTCACTCGACACCCAATCAAACCAAAAGTATGACGAATGAAACGGTATCTGGCACACCCTCCCATCTCTGCTTTTCTCAGGTGCAAATCTATAAGGCACATGGTCTGTCTCCTGGAGAAAGGCACATTTTTGTTAACGGTGCACCTTCTAATGTGCTCCTTCCAGGGAGCCGTACGTCCGAATGGTTCTAATGATGTACCAGCATTTGAAGAATAAACTCTGTCCTGGAGTCGGGTCCTTCACAGTCTATGGCTAAATGCTCTCTGCATTCTTTTTATGATTCAAAATTTTATGAATCCCGGGGCTCCTGGGTGGCTCAGTCGGTTAAGCATCCGACTTGATTTCAGCTCAGGTCATGATCTCAAGGTGCAGAGACTGAGCCCCACCTCAGGCTTCACGGTGAGCTCAGAGTGTGCTTGGGATTCTCCCTCGCTCTCCGCCCCTTCTCCTGCTTCTCGCTCTCGCTCTCTTGCTCCGTCTCTCTCTTAAAAAAAAAAAATTATGATTCCAAATCGATTTAGTCAATACCCTCCACATACTCTGGGCTTTTCCAACCTCAATCTTTGTTTACTCATTTTCTTCTCACCCAGAATGTTCAGCTTCCTTCTCTTCACCTACCGGGGCCATCTACCAGTTCTTAAGCAGCTGAACAGTCAACTCGGGAAACCTCTTCTCTCCAGCTGCACACCTGCAACAAACATGGAACGGAAACCTGAAGTGGGGAGGTCGTGGGTTTGAATTCTGCCCCCTCCAGTTTCATCAATGACTTCGCGTAAGTTACTTCCTTTTGCGGACCCTCAACTTTCTTCCCCTGTAGCGTGGGAAAAGGCACAAGTCCTTCTGAGAGTTACACACGTGAGGTTAAAGAAGACGCCAGGGAGGTGCCTGCCTCGTCTAGCTCTCTCCCTCCCCAGTTCTCCTTAGTTAATGCTTATTTGTTTAACTCGCGCCCAACCGCAGCTCCTTGAGATCCAAGACCCCACCCTTCTTTCATCCAGCTGTGATCCATTGGAAACACAGTACGTATGCTGCAGAGAGTCATTGTTAGTATTGTGCTTAAGTGGCTTTGGGCATTTGAAATAATCTGTAGAAGAAGAACCCTATTAAACCTTAATTACTGTCTTCGAGGCCTCATCTCCAAGTCCAAGTCCGGCCACACTGGGGCTTTGAGCACGAGTTGGGGCGTGAGCAGGAGCTTTCAGCTGGCACCCAAGGGTGACGATCAGCGTCTGAAAACAGACTCACAGGCTCTCAGTTTGAGTGAGGGTTGGAGCCACCCTTCCTCTACTTCTGGGGTTGATGGACAAAAGGAATAGCCTCAGGATTTTAATCGTCACTCACTACTCCTTCCAAGCCTCCACGTTTGCGTGTTTGCTTGCTAAGGTAAGACCCCACACTGTGGTTTTCACCAGCGGCATCTATGCTTCTTGAGGCCAAGATCTCTCCAAAGCTAAGGAGGAGATTAAAATATCTCGGACACCGGGGTGTGGAGCTGAGGCGGCCTGTGTGCCGCATATCCCCACGCAGCAGAATAAGCACGTGTTTGTGACTTATTCATATTTGATTTTAAGTCGTGAACTCATAGGCCCTGAAAATAGATAAATTTATAAGCAATTGAAAAGCGTTGATTTGTTACAAAACAGTGCATGTTTTTATGCCAGAGCTAAATATTCATTTTACCTCTGTATCCGTGTCTCTTTATATCTGTACCGAAACATACATGTGTGCGTGCACGTGCACACACACACACACACACACATCTCCAGTGTGTGTGGAATATGCACGCAGTCTTCGTGTTTGATACACATACAACATACACACGCACCATCCAAAGCAGCTGTGGGGATTCAGCTCCAGGACTAGAAAGTGAGACCTTCCAGGAACACGAAGGGAGGTGTAGAGCAGAAATTCTACAAACCCTCCCTGTGATAACACCCCCGTCTGCAAACCTGCTTTCTAAACCAACTCCCTCCCCCCCTCCCTTTGGCCCCACTGTGTATAATCCTTTATCTCTAATATTTTTACATATTTTACACTAGTGGATCTTGATAAATTTAAGCTTGGGCAAGGTACGGATTCCAGATTTCAAATGAATAACTCTTTCATTTAGTTAATAGCTGCAGCAGAGCCGTAAAACTGTAATAGTTTATGACTTTCAGGATATAACCTGCAACCACAGACAATATAAATTATATTGCGTTGCACTTTACAGCCGTATGAAGCACACGCAGGATCTCACCGCGGGTGTGAGGTCTGGGGAGTGGGGGTGGGGTGTAACGACTGTTTATTTACTCATTCATTCATTCATTTATTTATTTTACGTGTTGGCTAAAAAAAAAATGCCCTCATCCTATGACCCAGCAAGCTGAATGCAATTGTGACCACAAAATTTCTTTTGTGACCCCAAAAGAAAGCTGTTAATGAAGAATGGAGGTGAATATTTTCAGTTCGTCCTTCACCGACGTTGTTGCTCCCAGCACAAATGGAATTGCAAACTCCATGTCTGCTGTAGGCGTCAGGAACTGTTTTCAAGGAGACATATGTCACTGGAAACGCGAGGTGGGGGACAGTGTGCAGAAGGGCGCTGTGGCCAGACTGGCCAGCGTTTCTGTTGTGTCCTACCCTCTACTAAGCAGAGTCCGGATGATGTTATCCTCCCTCAGTTGCTCGTGTGGCTTCTAAATCCGGCCTCATGTCTAGGCTTAAGCTTCGGCCTCTGAACCAAGAGCAGAGGATGAATCCTGATTCTGTAAATGGACCGCCTAAATAAAAAATGAAGATAATAGAGCTTCAGAAATTGTTAAGGGCCAGAGGGAGAGAGGAAGGCAGCCCAGCCTTTGAAATGACGACGGGCCACTCACTTCTTCCCTGCACCTGCTGCCTGCAGAGGGCTGGGTTATTGAAGAGGCCTGCGGTCCGATCTGCATATCAAATAGCTGATTTGTAGATGAGGTCATTCATTTTGTGGTCTGTCTGTTGGAGGGCGCTGGGGATGGGCTGTTGCCTAGCAGTGGGCCGCAGGGTCCCGCAGGCTCCTCAGTCAGCAGCCCCCTCACCCATTCTGAATTCAAATCCAGGATTGCTTTCGTGAATAAATCTCTGAACTAGCTAATGCGTTGGTAAGTTCAAAGCATGGGTGATATATGACCAGCAGCTTTTCTTTCATGACTTGCGTTTATCGGCTTAGGTATTGTGTAAGTGAAAGTCATCGAGTTGCATCTCGGGATCCTCACTATCACACGATGGGCGACGCCTTAGCACGTAAATATGGTACCTGCTTTCCTCCTGCCTAGGAATAGCTTCTTCTTTGATCATGTGGTGAAAGGGTAAATTAAAGCACGGAGCTCTGTGGGATATGTAATATGGCCAAATCAGGTGCAGATCCCTGAGTCCGACTTTCAAGAAAGCTTTGTGACTCTAGAATTCGATTAATCTGCGGGCTCTTGCTGTGTGTATGTGTGTACACGTGAGTGTGTGAATAGTTATGTACACACACACACATATCTCAGCCTCAGGCTTTTTCCAACAGAAACCTGTAAAAGAGTAAAATAGCGGATAAACGTCAGCCAGGGCCTTTATAATTGACTCTTTGTATGTTTCTCAATAGAGAACAGTTGTTTCACCTGGCTTCATTCTTTAAACTGTACTTTTCCACGGCTCCATGGCTTTGACTAGTAGAAACGTTTCTGGAGCATAATTCTCTCTTGAAAATTAGGACTAGAAACCGAGAACAAGATTTAGTTCAAATGCATTTAAAAGGAAGCCCATAGGTAAGAGGTGTGCACCTTGCCATACATGCTTTCTTGGGATAAACATCTTTTGTTATATCTCCCTGATTCATCCTCGCTCTTGAATTTCCAGCTGCTGAGTCTGGCTGTAGCAATAGCTTTGCAGACTGGGAACATCCCATCGCGTTAAGGAAAATTTGTCAACATAACCATGAATAACTATAACAAGGCAAGGATGATGGGAAGAGGGAGAAAGGCTAGTGCTCAGGACTTAGCGGGTGCAATATGAAAAGTAGGGTCTGATGTAAGGTAGCACTTCACGAATTACCTCAGCTACCTCCCGAGGAGGAGGAAAACCAAGCGACCCACCAGCCACTAGCATTTGTTTCAGTTAAGTGTGGCCACTAAGGGATGCTTCTCCGGTTGCAGGAGGGCAATGCAGGGATTAGCAAGAACCTGTAAATATTGCTTTTTGTGCTCTTTAAGATGAACAATTCTGTTGGGTGATATTGAGATATGTTTTTAATGTCCTGCAAAACTGACATAAAAGCATAGAAATCATGACCTGTATTTGTGTAAGAGTCTAAATCACATCACTCCTTTCAAATCCTTCACTCCAATTGAGCTTTCCTTGCTTCCCATGCAGAAACAGAGGCTCTAGAAACTGGGACCTATTCAAGGTTATTTAGCAAACACAGAGCCAGGGAAGAATTTGGTCTTCTTACTCTTAGGTGGGTGCCCTCTGCGCCTCTACCCTCCCCAACAGCTAACTCTGTTGAGAGTTATCTGCTGAGAACTATTGGCTGAGCATGTAAATAAATGTTATTTTAAAATAATGACATATATATGTGTCATATATATATATCAAAGATTATATATATAATGAATTAGAAAGTAATTCACATTTTTTCAAAGAGGCATTTTTTTAAATAAAATATACACGTAAATGACATGTGTTAGTCCCTAAACCTAGTTCTGGAAATACGGTGTGGTCTTGTATGTCGTGGAAGCCAGGAGACATCAGCTTCTTCAATTAGTCTGCGTACCCAGGAACTATGAAATCCTGGTCATCGTTAGTTAACGATGCATTCCTGTGTTTGCAACATCAAATAATAAAAACTTAGTAAGGCAAGCTACCCCCAAAGCCCGGGCGGAGTCAAATTTGCATCTAGATATAGCCTGATCTTTGACCCTTTTTACAGACCAAAAGCTCTTTGATACTGAGGCTCTCGGCCACAGATTAATGAGCCGTAGGCGGGCCTGTGGGCCTCATGATGATGCTCAGAGAATTTATTCAACCCACACAGCAGTGATGAGGTGAACTCCAGCCATCTCCTAGGGAACCAGCAGTGACAGTTCACCGCACAGTCCTGGGGAGATTACTGGTCTGCTGTCTTATAAAGTAAATTTTGATTGCTGTTGATGGATTTTGTTTTTGTTTTTGAGTCCTTTTTTTTTTTTTTTTACTGTATTCAAGTTAGTGCCGACTAGCATGTTACAAATGCAGGGATATTATCCGTGCTAGAGAAAATTTGAGATTTTAAAACATCAACAACAGCAGTATTTGTAAAAACGCTCTAACACTGCGTATTCTTACAGTGGCTTAGATTTAAATATCTTTGACATGGAATTACTAGTCACTAGGTATTGGGTCTTCTGTGATCTCTTTGCTAGATTTCTTTCTTCAGCTGGCATCTTAATTTTCAAAATAAACCAAAGCAGGCTTGTCTATACGTCCCACTCACAGATAGACACACAAAAAGATTCATTCAGTGTTCCCCAAGCCTCTCCCCTCTTTCTAGAAAGCTTTCCTGTGTCGACAAGCAGCTACAGGAAAGCAAGTGCGTCTGAGCTTAATGGGCAATTCATCTGCACGCTGGGAGGGTCAAGATGAATGCACCGCGAAGCCGTTCAGGTTGGAGGGGGAACGTTCTTATTTATCGTGCTGCTCCGTAAAGAACCAGTCTCCCTGTCCATAGACTCACAGCGGCCGACGTGACAGCTGTTGCACCCTCGTGCTCTAAGACCCACTTTCTCAGAATGGTTTTGTTTTCCCACCAAGACCCATCCGCCCGGCTGCTCGGTGTGGATTTTGTTTGTTTCTTGGCTACCGGATCACTGTCCCCCAAACACCGGAGAACGATTTAAATACAAAAAAGAACAACAAAAAAAGAGAATTATTCCATTGATAAATTGCAGGGCCCAGGTGGGTGTGGCTATGGAATTTCGGTGAGGATGGCCTGTAAGTGACACCCGTGTCCCACCAGCAGAAGCAGCGCTGGCCCCCGGAAGTGACTGCGGGGTGAGACCCGAGGAGCCTTCTGAGCCCAGGGCCAGCGCCCAGCGTCTGCTCTACGAACCCAGGAGGCTGTTCTCCTACAAAAGAGCTTTGTGAAGCCAAATCTTTAATTCCAAGAGCAATGCCTAATTTATACCCCGCAGCAGGCTGGGTATTTTGCCTGTGCTATTTTTACAACATTTCTGAGGTATCCCTTTGTTATCGTGGATCCCAGGCGAGAATCAAAGGCTGGTGTGTCCCCCCCCCCCACCCCCGGTCATCACCCAGTATTTTGTCATCCTCACTCTGCTTGAGATTAGAAAAATCAACAACACGATTCCCAAATCTAGTGAATAGACGACGCTAGGAATGTAGGTGATTTTTTTGCACCAAGTATATATTCTAGTAGTAAATTCCGTGATGTTCCCTACATCAATGGTGCATTACCATGTGCTTTTCTTAATAGGATTTATGCTTGTCGGCTTTCTATATGCCCTGCCATGCTAGATAAAGGGAAGGCAGAGTTCCCGTGGTAACCAGAGCCACTCCACTCCCAACTGTTGGCAAATTCCTCCTAAGCATGAAACAGGCAGTGCGAGGGAAGAATATGTCCGCTTATACATAAACATGACAGACTCCTCTCTGGAAGCCAAGGGTAGCTAGCCTCCAGATTGAATTTAGATTTTCTGATCGTGGGGCCAGATACTTCTATTAAATCTTCCCTTCGAAAGCATCTGCAACTGGAAAACAAGAAAATCTTAATTCCTTCCAGATTCAAACCCATTTCCAGTCAAATGTCACCCAGGCTCCGTGGAGGACGGAGGAAGGAGAATTTTTCATGCATCTGCTCCAACTGAAAAGGTTGTGTCCCTGTCTTCAAGATGACTCTTGAGCAGCGGGCCCTGCGAGGACAGCACCCTGAATGCAGGGGTTGCTAGGAGATAAGTCTAGCTTTCAGACGGCATCGCTTGGAGTTATCTCTAATTGACAGCTCCTTACCCTAAGGGTCTAATTCTAACCTTGAGACCAAGACGATAATGAGAGGGCAGCTTGCCATCACCCCTGTTTCTGGCGAAGGCAAGGAGATTACCGGAGGCCTGTTTTTCTGGGGTTTTGTTATGCTCTTTCGGACCGAAGCACCAAGGCACCGGGAGACACAGGGCAGCCGCTGCCTGCAGTTTGCTCTGCATTTCTGGGGGCTTGCTTGATCCAGGACACCTGAATAAACTTTCCCTTTCAGTTAAGATGGCCTGTCTTTGAAAGGCGTAGGGCACTCAGGGAGGAGAAGTCTTTCCTGAACTTTGAAATGGTTTGGACTTTGAGCAGGGAAGGTGGGTTTCTTTAAAAAGCAGGGGTGGGGGAGGAGAGAAGGGAAAGCAAAGGCAAGAAAACCACCCAGCTCCCTCTTCCAAGGACTCCTCCCCCACGGTCATGAATAGCTCTTGGGCCACCCCTGCTGCTTCCAAGATATTAGTTAGGACTTGGGGGCCCAGGATAATGCAAGAAGCAACAAAAGGAAGAAATGAGGAGGCCTGGAGAAGGAGGTGTGTCCTCGTGGCCCATCCTGCAAGTGCGCGGACTTATTCCGCCGAACCAAACCGCGTAGCCTGAAGCCAGCGTGCCCGCCCCACAGGCTGATGGAGCCTTGGCATTTGTGAGGCTCTATTCAGCGGCCCAGCGGGAGGGGACAGCAGATTCCCTGGAGCCGAGCTGGCTGGCAGGTCAGCCAGGAGAGCCCATCTGATTCCAGCAGAAAGCATTCTGATTTGAGGTTTCACTGTTCCTCCCACAGGCCCACACCCCTCCCCTGCTTGGCCGTGGCCGGTGCAAACACTGGCCCGTGATGCACTTGGAAGCCGAGTGTTGTCATTTCACGGAGAGCACACCCTGATTGCAGCGTTTCCTGCACGCTGACCATGGTGACGTTGGGCCGTACTACGGATTCATAAACAGATTTCAAACGGGGAGCACCCAATTTTATTCGAGATTGTAATCATTGGAACAAGACAATATTTCTTTTTCACAAGGGGGTTGCTGAAAGTTCATTTATTGTGAGTGGGTCTCTGGAATATTTAAAATAGAGAAATACCTGCAGGAGTCAAGACGCAAGAGATGAGAGACCCTGCTTGTCCTTTGTGATTCTGAATCACCCAGACACCAAAGTCAGGGGTTTTCAACCCCACAGAGGGGAAGAGGCATGGATGCTGAACACCAACACCAAAGAATATTCTCTAGCAAAATATTATTGCTGTTGTCCCTCGATTCTCTAAATATGTTTATTGAAATTCCTGCAAAGCAGGGCTGTTTCTAAAGGGGATATTATTTTTAAATGCAACCTTTGAGGGAGAAAATTTTTTAAAAATACAAAAGCACCATGTTTACAGAGTTTTAGTAACATTTTTACTCAATTTATACATGATTTTTTTAAAAAAGCTCATATCCAGGAAAACAATGAAAAATGTTAATGATCAACATAGTCAATAAATAATGACTTTCTTCTTGAATATATTTTTTTGTAAATTGTGGATTTTATTTTAAATACAATCACAATTTACAGAAGCGTTGCAAAAATGGTACAAAAATTTCATACCTTTTCCTCAGATCCGTCGTTTGTTTACATTTTGCCCACCGCATCCTTAACTTCTTTCTCTCTGTGTGTGTCTTTATAGTTTTTCTTAAATTATTATTATGGATTCTTCCCGAAACATTTGGTAACAAGTTGAAGACAACATGTCTCTTTACCTCTGAATATTTCATTGTGATTTTCCTAAGAACGAGAATGTTCTCTTACACAATCACTGTATAATTATCCAAATCAGGATATTTAACAGATGCAAAACTACTCTCTAATTCCAAATCCATGATCAAAGTTGATCAGTCGTCTCAATGATGTCCTTTATCGCCACATTTCCCCAGTCCCGGATCAATTCCAAAACTCACATGACATTTCGTTGTCCACAGGAGATTTGTAATAATTTCACCAAGAAAGGCCTAGAAAGTTTATAGCGCCATACTGCAGGACATTTTCAATCTTCAGTTGTTTCTAATATTAAACACTTGGGGAAAGGAGACACCTCGAGATGAGTCAGGGCACTGGTTCTGGGGTGTCCATTATGCATGAGATAAATCCGGACTTCTCTAAAGGGAAATGGGGACCCCTGTTTTCACATATCACCTAATGCAAAAATCAATAATGCCAATTGATGATACGTGTTTTGTAACAAATCTTGATCTTCTACCAAATCGGAAGTGCCATTCATTGTATAAGGTCTGTAGAAATGCATATGTCTGAAAGAGTCCTACACCGGGGCTTTTATTAGTGCGGGGGCTCTTCCATCCCAGGCTGAGAAAGTGAGAATGAGGTAAGAAGAGAGATAGTGGGTGAGAACGACAGCCAGGAAATTATAAGCGAAATAAATAATCAGCTCAAGATGCAAAGAAATAAAACAATGTATAGAGAAGCAAGGGATTATTTCATTTTAAAAATGAAGTTTTTGCATGAATGTTATTTATAAAAAAGACTCCTCCTGCCATTGTAAATATTGTCTTGCTCCTCTGGTCATGTGGACCTGTTTGGGGTCCAGGAAGCCTTCACCCTCTTGTGCCCCCATCACCAAGAGGGTGGGGACGATCACTCTTCTCCATGAGGTACTGGCTTTATAGCCGGACCAACGTGAGTTTGCTCCATGGTGAGTCACAGATAGAAACCACACCAGGCAGGGGCGCCTGGGTGGCTAGGTCTGTTAAGCGTCTGCCTTCGGCTCAGGTCATGAGCCCAAGGTCCTAGGATCGAGCCCCACATTGGGTTCCTTGCTCAGCGGGGAGTCTGCTTCTCCCTCTCCCTCTGCCTCTTCCCCTGTTTGTACTCTCTCTTTCTCTCTGAAAAATAAATAAATAAATAAATAAATAAATAAATAAATAAAATCTTTAAAAAAAGAAAAGAAAAGAAAAAGAAAGCACAACGGGTGAATGGTAGCACAAAGGACACTTTATTTGCAGCAAATAAGGAGATCCCAGGGAATAACGTCCGTGACTCCCCAAGCAAGGGTGAATGGGTTCCTTGTATTTAGGGTTAGGATGAATATTTAGATGGGGAAGCTTGTCATCATATGTAGAGGTGGGCATAAGGTCCTGTACGTGCCTTAAGGAAACGTGCCTGTACATACATCATATGTTATGTAAGTGAGGCTTATGGTCCTCCTCGGGCGGGGATTTTAGTGTTATAGAGATGTAAAGGTAATTGCAGGTGGCTCCCTGGTCCGTCTGCACAGACACAGGTGGAGGGTTTCCTTCAAATCGGTCTGGGTGGTCTTCCTCTGAGCAGTTATTTATTGCCTGAGGGGTGGGTTCGGCTTTCCATCTTGAGATGTTAGGGTCCTTTGCCTGAATTAAGAGAGAAGCTAGAAAGAAGAGCTTAAGCAAAAATGTGGGACAAAGGCCGGTGTGTACAAGCAGGTGACCAGTAAAGGTCAGGTCTTGGGGTTCAGCTGATGACAGCTTTTGTGCTCACACTGTGTTGATGTGATGTCTGAGCACCGAGGGTATACTGTAGTCCCATATAGCCGGGCACATGCACCCAACTTAGTTTCTGTCTTCTTCCTAATTCTACAGGAATAAGTTCAACTTTAAGGGTCATCACAGATGGGTATAAAATTCCTGGAATAAATCTTTCCCGTGTTTCTCACGGACCTTGATAGGAGCATTCAATGTTTCTTGACATTGCAGAGCTTAATGTGTATGCACGCGTACCTACTTCCTCTGCATGGCTCTAAAACCAGCCTTTCCACAGCTGCCAACCGACAGTACCTTTCACAGCCTGTGTATATTTGCCAGCTCACAGATTTTCTATGCAATTAAAAATGACATCTGTTATTTTTTCACAGGCAATGATCCTTTTACAAGCCAGTTTTAAATTCTTTTTTTTTTTTAACTTTGTATTTCTGTTTCAAAGCAAGCAGCTGACTCTAGGTCTTGACCCATTAGATGAGATGGTGGATGTAGGCAGTGAGTGTCAGTTCAGAAGGTGAACCCTTCTAGAAAAGAAGTTCTGCAGCATGAGAGGGCAGGATAGATCCAGAATTGTCCGTGGGCAGCTGTGTAGTAAGTAAGGGTTTGAAAGGTAAGGGACATACGATATCCTGTTGGTTTCATGTATCCGTCATAGTGATTTGATGTTTGTATACGTTATGAAATGATCTCCAGGGTAAGCCTCGTTACCGTCCGTCATCTTACAAAATTAGACTATATTTCTTCCGTTGTATATTACATCCCCACGTCGTCTTTATTTTATCATTGGATGTTTGTGACCTCTTAATCCCCTTCAGCTATCTTGGAGAGAAAAAAGACTAGTAAAACTGGACTCAGATGATCAGGCATGCGAAGGAGATACGCTTCAAGTGCACACGTACATGGGAGGGGCTTCTAAACACAGAGCGTGTTACAGAAAAGGCCCACGGAACAAATCTGTGTGGTTGGATAGGCTAGTCGCTTTAAGTTAACAGCACTTCTGGAGGTTTTTTGCTCACACTGGAGTCAATTATATCTTATCTCTAAAGGTAGTCATTCAACAAGCATGCCATCTTCTCAGTCGTGCCTATGACTCCTGCCATGGCCCACGTGGTATTGCCTGTAAACCAGCATTTATGAACCCCAACCAAGCCACCAACTTGAATGGGGTTCACCCTAGAACTACCTCTCCATCATTGACAAAGTGGATCTCAGCACAACACACAAAGGAACGAACGTGCTCAATAAATACATATCATTACCTGTAATCTGCTCTGTATCGTCTCTGATTGCTTTTCACTGTGTTTTTATCTTTGGAAGCATCGAGGTGACCTAGCAGGAGCATACGTGTATTCCTGAGTTTATCCAGAGGCCGAATTCATGGTATTCCTTGAGGTTTCGTTGTCCTTATTATTTTTAAGGCAGCTCGTCTTTCCTCCAGAATGTCCCCTATTGCTTTTGCTTTGAGGTCAAGGCAGTCAGTCCACTGCCAAAAGCCAAAGAAATATGCTATTTGATCCATTTGCACATTAGCTCAAAATAACACTCAAACCTGAGTGTTGCTCAGGGGCCATTTTTGAAATTTTGAGCCCCCCAAATGAGAAATTCAGAATTTCCTGCTTAATACCCAAACAGTAGAGCAGATATTGTGTGAGCAGAGCAAGGTGGGGGCCATGGTGGACCTTCTGTTCTATCAAATGCTGAAAGTAGACGGTGCGGCTGCTGTGAAAAACACACAAAAGCTGGATGGGCTTCTTGCTGATGTTCTGGGTGGAAGCTTTCATTTGGAAAAAAAAATTAAGAAAAAAAGAAAAAAAATGACCCCTTACTATGTCTTGCCTGGAATTGACCTTCAGGAACTCAGAAGGTAACTAGCTGTTCAATGGTATGTTGTGTGCGACACACGTCTGTAATTACAAACAAACTGTTACAAGATCACAGATGAAGGAAAATTAATCCTTCCTTTTGGAGTTAGGGATGACTTCACAGAGGAAGTGACATTTGCACTGTAACTTGAAAAGTGAGTGGGGCAGTTCAATGAGAAATAGCACTCCAGGCAGCCGCATAGCTTCAAACTCAGGGGTGGTGTGAAATTTCATGTCCTGTTTTCAGATTAGTGTACCCCTGTGCTGGAAGGGTTTGGGGTGCAGAGAGGAAGGGGAACGCAGCCTGGGCTGGGTGGACACAGCATTCACTCCAGGCTGATGTATGGAGTGCCTACTGTAAATGATGCCTCAGGCTGGGCACGCTGGATGCAACAGTCAGCCCCGGGGGATGTCATGACCCCTGCATGTGATGGACAAATGGAGAATTCCAGAGAGTGATGAGTGTTTCAAAAAGATGAAATACGTTACCAACCTAGATAACATCTGCGCAGTGCGGACGGGAGTCCCACCTCCAATGGGCTTTCAAGGAATGCTCTCTGAGGACAAGGGGCCTGTCAGCTGGGCTCTGGGTCTGATGCTCACAGGCAAAAGGAGTCTAGACTGAAGTCGTCATCCCTGGTGACGACGGCACTGATCGCCAGCGCATGCCCCCGACAGCCTGTGCCGGGAACAACTCCGCATCACCTTGGCTGGACTCCTGCCAGAAAATGAACGTTCAGAGTGATCGTAAGAAAGCATTCGACAGACCCAGATTAAGCTGCATTCTACAAAATAACTGGCCTATGCTCTCTAATCACTGAAATCTGAGTAAGGTTCTGATTACCTAACAATTGTATCATGAATTTCCTGATATTGATCATTGAGTAGTGTTGATTAGAAATAATTCTTTATTTTTGAAAACTCACACATTTTTTTCAAAGATTTTCTTTATTTAGTTGACAGAGGGAACACAAACAAGGGGAGTGTGAGAAGGAGAAGTAGGCTATCCGCCAAGCAGGGAGCCCAATGCGGAGCTTGATTCCAGGACCCTGGGATCACGACCTGAGCCGAAAGCAGACCCTTAACAGCTGAGCCACCCTGGCGCCCCATCACACTTTACACACAAGGGTAAAGGGCATCTTGTCTGTAACTTATTTTTAAATGATTCATAAAATTACGTAAGTGGGTGTGCGTGTGTGTGCATGCATATGTGAGCACGTGCGTGTGTGTGTGTGAAGGGGAGACAAAGCATGGAGGAGAGGGAGGGCTGGTGTGACAAGAATTGCCTACAGCTCAGCCCCCATCATCGTAAGATCCACTTGTCACCCCAAGGGGCACTTCAGACCCCCTTAGCACCCACGTGCGAAGCAGGGGACCAGGAGGACCTGCAGACCAGCCCCCCTGACCCCACAGGAGGACGAAGCACCATGCAGCCTGGGCTCTACGACTCCAAGAAGGCAGGAGCTCTCTCCTCAGTGAGCCCCCACTCCACCGGCCTTGCCACCGTGCTCCCCAGAAGTGTTCTGCTCCTTCTCTGCTCTCCGCGTCTGTCCCTCTCCCCTCTTGCCCACTTTCAAGCACACCTCCCTCATTCCATTTTCTCTATAGAAGCTGCCTCTGTCCCCTACTGTTGTCAGTGTGCCTCTCATGCCAGATCCAAGATGTGCGGTTTCAATTGCCTGGCCGCCATCCAGGGTCTCAGAGCTGGGACTGTGCCTGGCCACTCAGGACCTGCTCTGGTGAGACTGAGTGGGACAGACACACGATGACGATGGCTAGTCGCGGCTTCACAAAGCATTCGGTAGAAGTTCACCGTTCCCCGGAGAATGGAGTCACATCAGTATCAGCTTGGTCCGTTCGACTCTCCAGGGCTGCGCTAACGATCCATATTTCTCCGTCTAGCCGTGCATCATGTCACAGTGTCGGTTTAAGACAGCAAGTTCTGGCAACAGCTTGAAGTTCCATCTGGCTAATGGGGAACTCGCTCTCCGGGTACATATTGGTGCCTCACCCCAGCCTTCTTGAGGGATGACAGCTGGGCCATGATGCTGTGCGCAGCCAACAGAGCAGTGCGCAATCTGACTCATCCTCTCCCGACCTGAGAAAGCTCAATTCCCCGTGGAGAGGGGCTGAAACGCCCCATTGTCAAGGCAGCGAGGCTTCCACCGACCATGAATGGTCGCCAATTGGGGGCTATTTAAATTGGAAGTCAAAGGTCCTTGGATCTTTCCCATCAAAGATTAAATTCCTCGTTCCAGGAAAAGAGAAAGTGAAACTCCTATTATCAGGAAACTATAGGAGGAACCATAAACCAATGACACTAGTGATCTTTTCCAATTAGGCTCCTGTAACTTATAGTGGGAAACACTTAGCTGATGGCTTAAAGAGTTTTATTTCCTCTCAGTTACATACAGAAGCAATCCGTCCTGCTGACTCAATAAGTCTGATCACTTTGGTTGGGTCACTTTATCATTTTCCCGGATTAAGAACTCCCAGTTTTCTAATGCTTATGACATCCAATCTGATTTTTCTTTTTTAAGTCTGCAGCCCCAGACTCCCTCTCCTTCCCACTGAAATCCTTCCTGACTCCCGTTTTCAACACTGTTCAAACCCGGCCATTATTACAGCTCTTTTCCTTGTTAGTTAAAGAAAAAAAAAAAAAAAAAAACAAAACCTCCTCCAGCCTCCCCACATATGAGGTCCTATTTTTCAATCCCATGACTATTTAGTCAGTGAATTGAAAATAATCTCGAATGGAAAATAGGTCCACATTCAAATCTTAGTTCTGTTCCTTCCTAGCTAAATAATGAGAGAAAAATGTATTTAAGCCTCTCTGACCCTCATTTTTATTTCCGGTAAAAATAGGATACACATCTCAAGAGACAGTCTCAATTTTTAGTTTAAATTTGCGCTGAACTAATTGTACATACATGGTTGTCCACCATAATACTTGGCACGCAGCAGGAGCACAGCCCAGCTTAGCCCAGGGGCACCTGGGCGGTGCAGTCGGTTAAGCATCTGACTCTTGATTTCAGCTCAGGTCCGGATCTCAGGGTCATGGGATCCAGACAGGCGTCAGGCTCTGCACTCAGCGGGGAGTCTGCTTGAGATTCTCTCTCTCTCTCTCTCTCCCCCTCTCCACCCCCCTGCTCTCACACTCTCTCTCAAATAAATAAATAAATCTTAAAAAAAAAAAAAAGCACGATTTCTCCCCTCCTCCATGAATCAGCTGGGCGACCTGCTGCCCAGGTAGCCTTTGTCATTCCCTACAGAGTGACAGCGTGTATCTGTGCCAAACAACTCAGAACACCCACTACGTATGTCATATTTTCTCTAGTTGTTTCAAGGAAATTCGCCTCCTAGGCCATCGAGGCAGAACATTTTCTTGTTCTTTCACATTCTGTTCCCACACAGACTTTTTATTTAATAAATACAAATTGACTTCCCATATTCAGGGTTTGAAGTAGTGGCTCTGTGAGGCCGTGAATTAAATAATCCGTCTGACTAACAGAAAAGGGCATGGTACTCTCCATTTGTGGTAAATATGTAAATGAGTCAATTTCCTGCCGCTAATAGTGTGCTCCCCACACAGCAGGCCTCTAGTAATGTTCCTGGCTTACTGACGCACGGGGATCACAGAATTCTTGGATTCCAATCCACGTGACAAATAGAGATAATCCCCACGTTCTGTGACTCTCCTGGTTGTTTTCTTTATTATTATTATCATATACAACCAGCTACGCATTGACTTCCACAGGAGGAAACGCCACTGTGTCTATATCCAACCCCAATCCTCAGCGTCCTACACCACCGGGCGTGTATGCTAGTCCTGGAAATACAGAAACCAAAGTCTCAGTAACTAAATGCTTTTTAATTAAAGCTCATATTTTCTCCTCTGTTCTCTCCTTTTGCCTCTTTTATGTAAACAATATCTTCTCTAAGCCATAATCATCCATCCGGTTGAGCCTGCACAAATTTTAAACTTGTCTACAACTTTTTTTTTTAAACGGTTATTTTTTTAAAGATTTTATTTATTTATTCAAGAGACAGAGAGAGCATGCATGCACAAGCAAACAAAAACAGGGGCAGAGGGAGAAGCAGACTCCACTCTGAGCAGGGAGCCCAACACGGGACTCAATCCCAGGACCCTGAGATCATGACCTGAGCTGAAGGCAGACCCCCAACCGACTGAGCCACGCAGACGTCCCCTGGTCTGCATTTCTAAAGTTCTTCTGGATAATGTGATTCTGTTATTTGAATATTAATAATTCATCCATTCAGGATATATTGAGTACTTATAGTGAACAGTGAGCAGTCCTTGTACCAGATGCTTGGGATACAGAAACGAGCCATAAGTAAGATGGCAGCTATTGGGGAAGACAGACTGGAAGCAATAATACAACAAAGGGCAAGTCCAGGGGCTTGGACAGGGCTCAGTGGGGACCCAAGAGAAGTGTGACCTAATGGGAAAAGTTTTTGAGCTTCTCCTTAAAAGATTTCTAAGAAATACGTATCAATCTTTTCAATGCATATGGAAATACTTTGTGAATCCCTATGCAACAGTAGCTGTATTATTTTCCTCTTTTTCAGCAATTTTTTGAGGTATAATTTACCTACAAAAAAACGAGGTTTTGTATATGCATAATTTGATGAGTTTTGACAAAGATAAACACCTGGTCTTTTATGGTTAGTGTGTTTGTTTCCTGTCTATAAACTCTTTACCTATCTTTTTTTTTATCATTTTTTTTCATCATGAGAATTGTATTCTTTAATCCCCATCACCGACTTCCCCCATCCTCCCACCCACCTCCCTCTGGTAACCAGCAGTTTGTTCTCTTTAGTTAAGTCTGTTTCTTGGTTTGTCTCTCTCCCTCTTTTTTTCCTTTGCTCATTTGTTTTGTTTCTTAAATTCCACATATGAGTGAAAATTACGGTATTTGTCTTTCTTGGACTGACTTGTTTCACTTGGCATTATACTCTCTAGCTCCATCCATGTTGCTGCAAATGGCAAGAATTCATTCTTTTTTATGGATGAGTAATATTCCACTATATATATACACCACATCTTCTTTATCCATTCATCGACTGATGGGCACAGGCTGCTCTCACAGTTTGGCTATTGTAGATAATGCTACTATAAACATTGGGGTGCATGTGTCCATTGAATTAGTGCTTTTGTATTTTTTGGATAAATGCCCAGTAGTGTGATTCCGGATCAAAGGGTAGTTCTACTTTTAATTTTGGGGGGAAGCTCCACACTGTTTCCCACAATGGCTATACCAATTTGCGTTCCCACCAATAGTGCAAGAGGGTTCCCCTTTGTCCACATCCTCACCAACACCTATTGTTTCTTGTGTTGTTGATTTTAGCCATTCGGACAGGTGTGGTATCTCATTGTAGTTTTGATGTGTGTTTCCCTGATGATCAGTGAGGTTGAGCATCAATCATGTGTCTGTTGGCCGTCTGTAGGTCTTCTTTAGAGAAACGTCTGTTCATGTCTCCTGCCCATTTTTAATTGGATTATTTGTTTTTTTGGGTATTGAGTTGTACCAGTATTTATATATTTTGGTTACTAACCTTTTATTGGTTATATCATTTGTAAATATCTTCTCCCATTCAGTTGGTTACCTTTTAGTTTTGTTGATTGTTTCCTTTGCTGTGCAGAAGCTTTTTATTTTATGTAGTCCCGGTAGTTTATTTTTGTTTCCCCCCCCTTGTCTCAGGAGACATATCTAGAAAACTGTAGCTATGGCTGATGTCATAGAGATTACTGCCTATGCTCTCTTCCAAGATTTTTATGAAATTTCTGTTTACCTTAAGACTGCGAAGACTTTCTCTTGTGCTTTCTTCTAAAAGTTTTATAACTGAAAATTTTACACTAAGATCCATGAACCATTTGACGTAGAAATAAGGAGTCAGAAACATGCAAAGGTAAGAATAAGGTGTAGCAGTTCAAAACAACTGATTTGTATTGTTATGAGACATCTTCCCCACTGCTCTCACCAGGACACTGGGAAATCCATCATTAGGGTTTCATTCCTTTGGCTAAAGCAGTGCTGTCTTAGGATAGATACCAAGTTACAATGTTTTCAGACACTGCCACATTAATATAAATTAATCTATCTATTCCTTGGCAGAATTTCCAACCTAAAAACCCCTTATATTGGTGTAGCATCCTGAATAAACACAAAATGCTGCCATTTTGTGTGAAGAGACTTCCAGAAGAAGTATCTGTAAGTAGATACATGGGAAGAGGAGGAGCACAGGAAGCAGGGAGGGAAGGAGCTCCAAAAGCAATCTCTGACTCAGGCAGCCTGCGTTTTACTCAGTCCGAGACATTCCCATTTTAAATTCTACCGCTACTATCAGGGATCGTCCACAGTGTTGTCCTCACTCAGGCTTTGAGATTGGGCCTTCTGGTCTCCCCCCAGCTAGGGGATTCATGCTTATGCGGAGCAGCTGGGGGAAGTGGATGCAACCCACTGGAACAGTGCATGGGATAGGCTGAGCCTCTGCAGTCAGAAGTTGCTAACCGATCGTAGGACCTGGAGAGCGAGAGCCAGCCCTGGTCCAGGAGCGAGGTAGAGGCAGTTTTGGGAGGCGACAGAGTGAAGGAAGTTGGTACCTGAGATAGCCCAGCTGTTGGTCTGAGGATCAGGATTAATGCTAGTGAAAGTAAGAGGCTGAATGTTCTGTGTACATTGCTCAGTTCAAAACCCTTACGGTATATGACGCAAAGTGGGCATTTAATAAACATTTTTTGAGTGAACAAGTGAGTTACGCATAGAATTAAGTGATTCTAGGCTGTATTTCTGTTGGTGCATTCATGGGAGACACCGTGTAGCCTCGGGGAGACGGTGCAGTCTTCAGTGAGGAGCCAGAGGACGGACTCACGGGCAAAAATATAGTAACTCCCCTTGGTCCTCTCGAACACAGTTGCTGTGTGCTATCCATTTACCAAAAGAATATTTATTAAGAGATAAAAGTAAGAAAGCAAAGCACCAAAGCAGAAGCCCAAGTATCCTCCTACACGCTCCTACCCTTGCCTGTGTTTGTCTAGCTGGTCACCAAGCCCTATGTCTTCAGTCTCCTTATCATCTCTCCCGGGGGCCACTGTCATCTTCCCATGGCTGCGTATCCTCCAATCTCCTTTCCATATTGCTGGCAGAATCCTCCATCCTAAACTTGAATGTAGATGTGTCCCTACACTGCCTCATCCTCCCCAGAGTTGAGTGAGAAGAGCTTTGGCAAATTCCCAGTGTGTGTTTTTAAGTTTTTTTCTAGAAATAGGAGGAAAGCACATCGACACTGAGAATAAAGACATTTCCCAGACTCTCTTGCATCTGAATGTGTCTATCGAGCATATTTTGGCAATTGAACCAAAAGAGAAAAGTTGATAGCAACTTATGAAACCATCCTAATGCCACTGGCATTTTTCCTTTTTCTTTCTTATACTTTCCTTTTCCCCCCAAGCCAGTAGAGGGATCCCAGGAATTAGAACCAGGAATTGAACTACTCCAACATACGCCAGCTTCCGTCCTCCTATTTTAGGCTTTATCCCTTGATGAGTTGCAAGGATGTAAAGAGCCCAGGCTGGTTACCACAAGAGGCTGGGTGTGGCTGCAGTCTGACTGGCACGTGCTGGAGAGCAGCGGTGGGGGGCAAGGCTGGAGGCTCAGCGGACCCCAGGGAGTTTGGAGTCCATTATGAAAGAGACTCTGAGAAGTCTGGATCTTTAATACATTGGTATTAGAGAATGACCAAAATATCTCACAGTCTAAGGAATACGAGTAATTGTGTAATACTCCACTCTAAACAGACCTTGTTCAAAAGGACAAAGGCCACTCCTACATAATGAACACCTCAGAAACAAAAATCTATTTCTCATTATTGGATCAAATTCTTGAAGAAGGGCTTGAGACAATAGGGTGTAAGACAGTATATAGTTTTCCTGATTCTAAAATGGTTATTTTTTGGACCATGTCATGAAAAGAACTATGGGTTAAGATTCACAAAACCATGGTCTACTTATAGCGCATCCTTAAGTAGCCACAATTTGGGGGACATCATGCAACACTTCTGAACCTTGGTAAATCTGGGGAAATAATATGGTGGGACCCTCCTTCACTGGGCTGTCAGGCACATGAGTGAACTCTGTGTATAAACAGGCACTAGTAACATTTGTTATTATTATTAAGAGATAAAAACAAGTGGCTAAAATATTCAAAGATTTCCTGTTTGAATAAAAAGAATTGTCATTTCAGAGACCAGCTGGACAACACCCAGAATCTGTGCATCAGTCTCAGGAAAGACATTAAGCAAGCTCTCTGCACGCATGCGTCATTTGAAAGCACCCGTGACTGCCCCCTGTCTGATCATGAGTTAGAGATGTAATTCAGCAAATCTTCTCTGCTTTCTTCCAAGAAATCTAATAAAACCAGTTCTAGGAAAAGCCTATATGGTTAGGGTCTACTAGAGAAGAATATATATTCAGAATATTGCCTCCAGGTCCAAATAAATAGATTTCCTTATTATTGCTACAATCTGATCTCCAATGTATAAAGTGTGGATAAAATAATAAAAGTAAATGACATAAAGTAGAAAACAGCAGAGCCAAAACAGAGCATTTTTCAAAAAATGATATGAAATACTTTGGTGAAATTTTCTGTAATCATCATCATCACCATCATAAAAGGGGTTCGGATGTTTACACAGTTCGGCAACCTGCTCTGCTCCCCCAGGGGAGGAAGCCTCATTCTCCCTGGGTTAGCCTCCACCTCCCGCACACGTATTGACTGGCAATTGCCGGCAGAGGGATCTGAACTCAGGGGAAGGTTTGGAAAAGGCTCAGGTAAGAATTGTTCTGCTCTCAGCTCCCTTTACTTCCAGGTGAAACTCACCTTTAACCGGTGTCCTGACTGGCTGGGCAAGTAAACAAAAATTGCAACAAAACCAAACAACACTCTTGGCTTCCATCTCTCTTCATCATTTCTCATTCAGCAGCATCCTTTGAGTGCCTGCTGCATACAGGCTTGATTTGGAAATGAACAGGACTGAGATCTCTGCTTCCCATTTCTTTGTATCTCAAAGTCAAGATGTATGTTTAAATTAACATGAGATGTGAACAGTGAGGCTCACTAAATGCATTGCCCTATTCAGGAGAGAAATTACATTCGAGTGTATTTTTTAGGGGGTGGGTGGCAGGGAACCTGCAAAGGCAACAGGGGAAGACAGCTGTTAAATTGTGCCATGAAGAAAAGGTCAGACTTGAACTTTGGAGTTTTGGGAATTAGTAGACAAAAATGGCTTCAGTAAAGGCAGCAAAAGGGTGGAGCCCGTTGGGATTGCAGTGGAGTGGGATTCTGTGCCTCGAGCAAAGGGAATGGATGGGGCCATAGTGAAAACAACTGGCACGCCCCAAGGACCTGATGACTGTATGCAAATTCCACGGGTGACATAAAACCAAGGAATGCTTATAAGCAGAGGGGTGACATTCACAGGGGTGTTTTCATAAGAAGAAAAAGAGAGGGAACAAGACTTGCATGTTGATTAGGTCCCTGCTGCTTGTCACTCATACAGGCACTTAGCCTTACTGAAGGCAATGCTGCAGTGAAGAGCCAGCCTTGGAATTGGTGTAAGTTACATTTTCATAGTTGTATAACCCATAATTGGTAGAGCTGGAATTAGTTCTTTCTGGAACCAATGCTCTCTCTCTTTTTTATCTGTGTGTGTGTGTGTGTGTGTGTGTGTGTGTGTGTTTTACACTATGCCATGAATTGTACAGAGTAATCTGATAACCCTGTAAAATATTAACAGTAAATATGATTCTTAATGTGCTTCCAAGAGAGGTATAATGTAAAGGTAGACAGTCTGGCCGTAAGATTTGTAATAAGTCTGAATCACAGAAGGTGATGACAAAATAACAACTAATCTCTACTGAGCAGTGATTACAAGCCAGTGATTTACCTATATCCCTTCTTTACATAAGAGTTATATAAAGGTTGCTACTGGTGGGAAGGAAGTTGTTCCAGAAGAGAAGCCAGTCTAGGTGAGAGGCACAGCGATGTGAAAATAAGGCATATACTATCAGAAAACGGTTACCACATGGCCACTGTTGGAGCGGAGTGTGAAAGCCGAGTAGCCCAAGATGGCGCTCCAGTGGCTGGGGCAAGCCGAGCAGGGGGCCTTGCCTGCCAGGCACGGCAGCGTTGTCTGAACGCCCAGGCCCTAGTAACCCTCCATCCAAGTGAATAGAAGCTTGCCGACGATCAGTAGTTACTGTTTGGTAATGAATATTCTAAGAAGGAATTCGTAAGTCTAATTAAAAAATTAATCAGTGCTCTGCCCAACATGAGGGCAAAGCCCTGCAGAGCTAAGCGATAAGCCGCTTCAAGGCTGTATTCCTGAGGGGCTCATTAATATCTTGGGAGAAAAGGAACAAAGAAGCAGAGGAACCTCTGGGGCGCATTGGGTTCTCCGTCCAGCGCACAGCTCCAGAGTTGTGACGTCTTTTTGCAGACTAGAAGTCATCGATACCTGCGCTGCATGAAAGCAGATGCCGAAGAATTTGGAAATCGTTCCTATTAGTCAGGGTAAGTACCATCAGCTGCTGCGACAAACTGACCTGCAGATCTTGGCGGTTTCACAAACAACCTGCGTACCTGACACCACCCACCGCGCGGCACCAGAGTTCAGTGTAGTCCGCACGGGCGTGCGGCCGCCCTGCTGGCCCCGCCTACTCTGCTGAGGGCACAGCGCTTGGAGACCGCGGGCGGCCACCATGGTCGCTCTGCTCATGTGCTCATTTCCCCTCTGGCACAGAAGGTGATGCAGGCTGGCTAATGTCCCCTGGCGTTCTGTTGACCTGGTCGTTCGATCTCGCTTCTGGTGGGGATTAATGGGATGCTTTGGTTTTTAACAGAGACAGATTGCTCTAACTCAGCTGTTTTCGTGGGCTTTAGTATTAGTATCACAAAGTAATTTTAAATGTCTTTTAATATGCTGGGGCTTTATAAGTTATTGGATTTCGTAAATTGCAAGACTTTTATTTCAGTACTTCCTCTATTTTCCCTTAGTTCTGCTTATGAACTAGTTATATTTTTTTTCCTTGCGTTTATTTGTTCCTTGTTACACCTTGCTAAATTCAGCCAATAGCAGAAAACACAATTAATGTACTGATTCCTTCCAAAAACTTTTTACTAGAGCCTTAGGGTCTAAAAAGTGCAAAGACAAGTTACAGAATGGAGGAAGATATTTTCAACACATACAAATGACAAAAATTTATACAAAAATCATATAAATATTTTGGCAAATAAATAAGAAAAGCATCAAATTCACCAGCACAGTGGGAAAATGTGAACAGGTGTTTTCCAGAAGAGGAAACACAAATAGCAAGAGATAGAGATAATCTATCTGTCTGTCTATTATCTATCTCTCTATCTCTCTATCAATCAATCATCTCAAAGAGATATTATCACATCTCATAGTGGACAAGGAGATACAATTTGAGACCAGCATGAAAAAATTTTACACTTCGTTTATTGTAGGAAAAAAATCTGAATAAGAATGTTCATATCAAGATTCCACAAATGCAAAAATCTGGAAACAATCTGAAAATGTATCAAAAGAAAATAGCTGAATATAACATACACTACAGCACTCAGAACAAATTAATAACAGTGACACATGATGATGTAATGAATTTTAGCAATATAATTTTAAATGAGCAATCTTTTAAAAGATTGCATACACCATAAAAACATTTTTAACATTGAAACAACTGAGATAAAAATATACAAAAATATGTATGTAATAAAGCCCTATAAGGAGGCACACAAGATGATGACAGATGTGTGATGCGCAGAGGACTGCCTCCCATGGGTTATTAGGTGACGGAGTGGAGAAAAGTACACGGCAAAATGTAGGTTCTGTTCAAGGTCCTGGCTTTTCTTTTTCACAGCAGGCTCATAAGTACTTACTAAAAGATACCAAATAAATAATTTGTTAAATTAATCACTGTGATCCATATGCAGACTAATGAGTTTTTCATGAAACTAAATAATTAAATCCATAATCTAGTTATATGCACTTGACATCCAGAAACTGGGAACGAAGGGAGAAAGGGAGGGATGAAGGGAAGAAAGGAAGAAGGAAAAGTTTTATAAACCAGCAGAAAAATTAATCTCCCTAAAGTGGTAAAATTAGTCTTGCCTCATACTTTTCAGCACCAATAGTCAATAACAGAAATCTGGCAGTGGACTAACATCTACTAATTTCTTAGGGAAAGAAAATGTGAGCCAAGAATATTACATGCCCAGTTAACTTTTTTTTAAACTGTAAAAAAGGAAATAGGAAGACATCCTCAAACATGAAAAAAAAAAAACAAAAAACAAGAAATGTAACTCCCATATGTTCTTTTTGAAAAAGTCTATTTAATGAAATAACTAATCTTTCAATATATAAAAGAATGTATGTTATATTCAAGGCCAGAAGATAGAGCACTTTATGAAATTCTGGGAGCCGGATGCATGACCCAGGGTTTCAACACCTACTAAGATGTCATTCAAATAGAATCGGAAGAGAACGGTTTGCTCTTAGTGAAAGTGAAACTCAGTCAAACGAGAATCAGTGGAATGAAGAGAATATAAGAAAAATATAAGAAATTTATAAGAAAAATATAAGAAAAAAAGATTCAAAGTGATTAAGAATCTATTTAAACACAGGACTTGAGATCACAACAGTTATGGCTGTGGGGCTGAATGTAACTGATACAATGTAAACAAAAGATAATTTTAAAAATCAGGACGTGAGGAAGGAGAAAAGGAAGAGTGATATATTTTTTTCCATTTAGTGTGTTACATGGTCACCTAATACCTATAAAATTGAAAGAAAGATTTAATTGAAATGTAACTGGAAATTTGGAATGTTTTACATAATCAGTTTATTACATTTAGAGTACTTTTTTGGGGACTCAAATATTTAGAAAAGATGGGAGTCAATAGTTCCTTCAGCTAAACATTTTTAAAGACTTTATTTTCTAGACCAGTTTAAGGTTTACAACAGAATTGAGAGAGAGGTGCAGAGAGTCCCCGCACACTTTCTGCCTGCACACTTGCATGGCCTCTCCCAACATCACTCACCAGGATGGTGTACTTTTTACCAAGGGGGAACCACCGTTGACACATCATAATCACGCCAAGTCTGTAGTTTACATTAGGGTTCACTCTTGAAGTTGTGTACTCTGTGGGTTTGGACAAACACGTAGGGACATGATCCATCATTGTAATATCATCCAGAGGGTTTCCATGCTCCTAAAAACACTCTGTGCCTCGCTTATTTATCTTCCCCGTCCCCACCTCTGACTACTAATCTTTCTGCTGTCTTCATAGTGTTGCTGTTTCCAGAATGCCATATAGTTGAATCCTACAGAATGTATTCTTTCAGGTTGGCCTCTCTCACTTAGTAATACACGTTGACCTTTCTCCCCTGTCTTTGCATGGCTTCACAATGCATTTCGTTTTAGCACTGAATACTATTCCATCGTCTGGATGTTTCATAGTTTATTTATTCACCTGCTGAAGAACATCTTGATTGCTTCCAAGTTTGGGCAATTATGAGTAAAGTCACTGTAAACATTCGTGCACAGGTCTGTGTGGACGTAAGTTTTCATTTCCTTTGGATAAGTACAAAAAAGTATGATTGCTGGGTCCTATGCTAAGAGTATGTTTAGTTTTGTAGGCAACCACTAAACTGTCCTCCAAAGTGACTATATCCCCACCAGCAATGAATGAGACTTCCTGCTGCTCCATGTCCCACCACCATTGAATGCTGTCAGTGGTCTGGGCTTTGGCCATTCTGATAGGAGTATAGTGGCACCTCGGTTGTTTTAATTTGCATTTCCTTAATGGCATACAACCTGAAACATCTTTTCATATGCATTTTGGCTGTCTGTATACCTTCTTTGCTGAGATGTCTGTTAAGGTCTTTGGCCAGTTTTGTAATTCAATTGTTTGTTTGTTTTCTTATTGTTTGATTTTAAGCGTTCTTTGTATATTTTGGATAACAGCCCTTTATCAGATGTGTCTTTCACAAATATCTTCTCCCAGTCTGTGGCTTATCTTCTAATTTTCTTTATATTGTCTTTCACAGAGCAGAGTTTGTAATTCTAACGAAGACTAGCATATCAATTCTTTCTTTCATGGATCCTGTCTCTGGTGTTGCATCTAAGAAGTCATGGCCACAGCCAAGGTCATCTAGGTTTTCTCCTGTGCTTTCTTCTCATTTTATAGCTTTATATTGTACATTATCCATGATCCATTTTGAGTTAATTTTTGTGAAATTTAAAATTGTTTATTCTTTAAAATGAAACTAATTTTAATAATTTTCATAAAATAACAGCATGATCTTATTTTTATGAAATGTTTGTGTCTATGTATTTGTCTCTCTATTTCTCTGTTTATCTAATCTCGTAGCCATATAAATATACAGACATGAGCGGGAGTTGTAAGCTCACTGTCCTTGACCAGGTTTTCTTACAGGTGAAAATCATCTGGCTCATACAACTTCTGTTGTTTTAACTTACGACCCAGAGCATTTTACCACATTCTGCTATTTCTGTTTCTGTTCAGGCACCTCATCCCTGCTCACCTTTCCCTTCGTGAGTTCAGTATTCATTTCACCTTATTAGGCCCTGAAGTAATAGGACCCTACGACCACTCTATGGACAGTTCCTGTAATCTCAGTAATGAGATGTGTGATATTTCTACTTTTTTCCCCCCATTTTTCCTTGTTACACTTTGTTTTTTTCCTGTAGTGCTGGAAATTTGTATAATGTGCTGGTACAATTTATTTTGAAACTGTAAAGCCAATGTACAAATATTAAATGTATGCAATCAATTAGAGAGGAATGCTTATAACATTTTTATTTACATGGTGACTTATATGCAAAATAGCTGATAATAATGTGTAGTTTGTTGACAGTTTCGATGCCATGTTCTAACAGATTCTGTAACCAATATGTCAGATGTCAATATTTATAAAATAAGTACGGGAATGCATGTACCTAATTATGTCTCAGAAACATGAGGGAAAATGCAATGATATATGTGAAGTGATTTGAGTAACTTGTAAGAAAAAAAAATTATATATAAACTCAAGATGGTATTTGAAAGGATGATAATTTACTATGGGATTTTTTTCACCAATGGATCTCAGCCCCACTTAAATCTGCTGTCTGGAAGCTGTTCAATAAATTCCCAGAAATGTGTAGATCAATCTAGATCAGCATTCATGATCAGACTCTACAAATCCAAGCAAACCTTTCTCATGAGAATTGACTTCAGACTAAAATGAGTGCTGTTAGGAATCCTCTCCTTTTCCTTTAACCATCACCTTCGTGGCAGAATTCACACTGTATCGTGGTCACTCAACCTGATCGGTAGCACGGGTTCTACCAAGCTCCCTCTCCTATTCGGTGCCCCAAAAACCTTCGTCAGAGGCGCAGACACCTGCTCTCTCCTGAAGGAGCCAGGACCTTGCACACCCTGATTCGATGCATACTACTTCCTCTGCTGGAATTCACTGCCCTCCCGGCTGTTTGACCGATGCCCACAGTTTTATGCACATCCTCATCTCCGACCAGAACCCCCACTCACTTGGGGAGGACAAAACAAACTCTTCTGGTTTTCAGCAGCAGATTGCTCAGACCTCGGTGTGTCCACAGGACTGGGGGCTGGGCATAGGTAATCTCTCTGCTTCCTGTCAGAGCTATGAAGTCTCGCTGCTGTTGACAGTAAGTGAAATCTTGGGGGGGGGGGTGTTGGGTTGAAAGGAGTTGAGTTACAGTGAAATAACCAAGTTTAGAATCTAACGTAGTAAACTTTAGGTAGCTGTTCTAAGAAGTACCATCCTAATTCTCCTCCTAGCGAAGTACAGGGACCCAGGCAGCCACATCTCCTGGAGCATGGGCTGCAGAATGGTTTCATCCCCCGATTCTATTTTTAAGGGTCTTTTGCCTTATTGGGCTCTCCCTGTGTGAGGAAGAAGTGATCTAACCCAGAGAATATATTTTACAAGATCACCTCGTTCCACCTTTTTCACTTTATATTTGCTTTACATTTGAATTGCAGTCCAATAGCCTCAAAGCCTCTAGAACATGAACTTCACACAACAGAAATTGCCTTTGATGACTGCAAAGGACTAAAGTTAGGTACAAGCCAGCCCCACTCTCGACTTCTCTGATACGCTTTCACAGCTGATACTATTACCGGTATCAAAAACACGTGGCTCGAGCCCTGTTGCCTGCATGCTGATGTGGAATGAGCCAGATCGGCGGGATATCCGGGGAGCAGGGAAGAGGCGGGTACAGTGCGCCTCCGAAATACAGCAGAGAGCCCCGTGGCAGCAGCTGTCCTCTTGGTTGGAAGGGGCGGCAGCCTCAGGAGTGCCTGGGGCTCTCGCATCGTCTCCCGGAGAGGCGGGAGCACAGGAGACGCCTTTGAAACAGTAACAGGAAATAAAAATGATAAAAACAATCCATCTTCTTTAGCCCTTGCCCAATGCCACACACCATCCACGCGCTCTTTCTTACATCTTTCTAGTCCGAGAGGGTTGGTGTCATCCACAATGCTTTATGACCGTAGATGGTAAAGCTCAGAGGGGCCGAAGAAGGTGCGCAAGGTCCAAGCTTTACAGGAAAGAGTCAGTGGTTATCCTGCTTTACTACCACGTTATGAGAAATCCCTGGGCTTCTGCGTAAATAGGGTACCACGCATAAAACAAGGCTCTTATCTTAGACATTTCCTGTACGTTATCACTTCAAAGACATTTTGGGATGTTACTTGTGTAACAGCATCTAATGCAGGACATGCTGAAAAGCCCCAAATGAGCTAAGGTCCAACCTTTTTGGACTGACAGTATTCCAACTGAGTTATTAAGGCAGCAGAGGACCCCTCCCCACCAAAAGCAACATATAGTCTGGTTTTTTTTTAAGATTTTATTTATTTATTTGAAAGAGATCATGAGAGGGGGAGGGCCAGAGGGAGAAGCAAACTCTCCACTGAGCAGGAAGCCCATGGTGAGGCTCGATCCCAGGACCCAGAGATCATGACCTGAGCTGAAGGCAGACGCTTAACCGACTAAGCCACCCAGGTGCCCCCAAAGCAACATATATTCTTCCATAGAACACAAACTGCCGGATTTTGAGTAGGTGTCAGGCCAGGGCCAGGTTGGGGAGGGGGCCACCTGGTCTTCTAGCCTACATCCCCTGGGGGTTACCTTGCTCCATATTCTCCGCACTGAAATCAACGTGATCAGCAGACTGTTGCTGAGGGCCCACGGCCGCCATGTTGACCTCCCTTTGAAGTTTAAGTGCCCTCACCTGCTTTCAGCTCAGCCTCAGGTATGTCTAGAACTTACCTTCTGCGTCTATCTCAATAGCCGTCATCACGGCAAGGATGGCATAGTCACAATGGTAACAGATCCTGACTTGTCTCGCACGAGCGGCATTCATGCACCTTAGCTCATTTGATTCATAAAAATTCCTGAGAAGAATCTAGGCCAATTATGTGCATCTCTGTTTTATAGATGGGGAGACTTAATCAAACTTAAGTAAGTTGATTAAAATCACACAATTAGTAACTGCTAAACCGGCTCTTTGGACTACGTGGCGTTAGCAAATCATCGTTGCCGCTTCCTCTTTGGGACACACTCTGCACCGTGTCTAATCCATCATCATGATTTTTTTGATAGTACTTATTATTTTCCAGAAAGTTGTTTTTTAAAATTTTTTGTCTCACTCTTACCTAGCATATTCTACATTTTCGAGATGGTGGCATACACTAGACACTCACTAACTAGTTGCTGAGGAAGCGCATGACTTAATCACCACGGTCTTTACTCTCGGTGGACTTCCTAATGTGCCAATATGGCTGTAGTCCTTACCCCATGGGAGTGAAGCCGCTGCCCTTGCTGGCTCCCTCTGACCTCCCACTCCCCATCCCTCTTCTGCACGATGGAGGCAGGGCTTTCCTCACATGCAGCTGGAGCGCCTAGAGAGATCATGAACGCAGAAGGGCCTCGAGACACTTACGGGTGAGGGGCGCCCGGGTGGCTCAGATGGGTGAATGTCCGACTCTTGATTTCGGCTCAGGTCATGATCTCAGCGTCATGAGATTGAGTCTGCATTGGGCTCTGTGCCCAGCGGGGAGTCAGCTTAAGATTCTTTCTCTCTCTCTGCCCATCCTGCTCCGTACTCTCTCTCAAATAAATAAATAAAATCTTAAAAAAAAGAAAAACACTTCTGGGTGATACAGGTATCATGGAGCAGAGAGTAATGGGGCCTCCTCCGAAGGAAATATTTATACCGGCAGAGACACACACATATACACGGTTTCCTCTAACAAGTTAACCAGTCACATTGAGCCAAGCAAAAATATGAGGGAAGTCTAACATGAGTACTGATTGGAAGCAGATTCCTCTGTTCTCTCAGCGAGTCTGGCTTCCTGCAGCTCCTTCACTGCCTGTTAACTTGCTCCAAGGATCCACTGTTTGACTCTATTTGTTTGTTTTTGTTTTTTTTCAATCTCTAATTGTTTTCTGAATTCCTTGTCTTTACAAGGTCAGTTTCCACATGCGATGTTTCTTTGTTCGGCCCGCATTGCCCTGCCTCGGGCTGACCACAAGAAAAATGCTCAACAGCGGCTTTCAACCCGTCCTCAGGCATCAGGGGTATGAGCGAGTGTGCTGGAGTGTTTGCAGACTGGCCCCATCACTGCCTCTAACCCTTGCATCTGGGCGGGGCCCGAGACTCGCTTTGGCCAGTAGAGCATTAGTAAGCGGCATACAGACACTCAAGGAGCACTTGCTGTTGGGCCTCTCCTCTTGCTGCATTTGATCCCTGAGAGCACCTTGGGAAGCAGGTCAGGCTAGATTCCAGGGGAGGAGAGACCCGTGGACCATAGCTATTCCTCAGAAAACTCCAGACCAAAAAGCCTAAAAACACCAAACATGTGAGCAGGTCGGGCTACGCCAGGTAGCTCAGCCCAGCTTCCAGCTGCCCACAGAGATCACGCAAGTGGTCAAGGTGAGAGGAACCACTCGACGGACCACAGAAGTATGAGACATGATAGTTCGTTGTTTTAGCTGCTGAGAGTTGGGGTGGTGTGTTCGTCAGCACAAACTCCCTGGTACAGAAATCATGTAACTCATACCGTGAAATGCAGGAGACGCTGAGAAGTTAAGGCGCCTATCACTCCATTCTACAGGGGAAAAAAAATCTTGTTTATGTACATTGACATGAAAAAATTGGTTCCAAGCAAATTTCAATAAAAGTGATCATATTTCCATTTTTTTTCCAATGGAATATTTGTATTGGTAAACTCTATAATTCTTCTATGAACAATGGAAATTTCCATATTGAAACAATTTTGAAAGTGTAGGGTGAAATCAGAGAGAGAGACAAAAACTCTGAATTCTGGGAAACAAACTGGGGGTTCCAGAAGGGAGGGGGTGGGGGGATGGAATAACTGGGTGATGGTATTAAGGAGGGCACGTGTTGTGATGAGCACTGGGTGTTATACACAACTAATGAATCGTTGAACGCTACATCAAAAACTAATGATGTGCTATATGCTGGCTAGCTGAACATAATAATAAAAAAAGAGAAAAGGAAAAGAATAAAAGAAATGTGTAGGGCGATTACAATATTACTAAAATAGCAACTATTTCTATGCCTATGACATTAAGCAATAACAGTTTCACATACGTGAATAAGGACATACGATTTATAAAGCGTTAGCATATATATTAGCTCATTTGATATCGTCACAGCAAATCTGTGAAGCAGACAGGCCAGGTATTGTCTGTTTTATAAATAGGTGAAGTCTAAAAAAGAGTAACCAAAGTTTTGAAAGCTCAACATATTTCTATGACACCTTGAAAGACCTGCAGATTGGAATCAGAATTGAAGTGATTCAGCACCAAATCTGCCTAAGGTTGTCTGATGTTGGCATGCTGAATGAAGCTTTCAGCATCCTTAATCCTTCAATACCTCGTCAGCAAAATAAGGAAATATAAAAATATATGTACTGCCTTCTAATACTATCTTATCATCCTGTCTTATCAACTATGAAGGACGGCTCTGCGACAGGACCGACATCCGCAGTGAGTCCTTCCCCGTGGACGCCAGTACTGGCTCCGGGGCTCCGTTCCGGCTGTGATGCCTCCCTCTTTGGCTCTGAGAACCAGGTAAGGTACGCATTAATTACTCTGCAAGAAGAGCAACCTTGTGGGACTGAATTCAGCCAAAAAGAATAGAAATACCTGTTGGGGATGAGATGTGAAATTCTGCTCATTGAGGAAGAGAAAACCTGATAGCCAAGTGGTGGAGGCTTGATGGTAACACTTCTGGGTAAGTATAATTTTTGTGAAAGCCTCCAGAAAGGAGCTTCTAAGGTCCATGCTGGCCGTGTAAACCTCATGTACTATAAAATGCTTTTTCTCCAGGAGCGACTGTAACTCATGTAGCCATGTGGGTCGTGTTTCTGGGGGCAGAGGTGAGCCTCTGCGGGTCCAGGAGGAAAGATCCATCCTCTAGTGTCAGCGATCCTAAGAGTCCGAGGAGCTGGAAGGGGCAATATCTGAAGGTAGAAGCCAACGTCAGAGCTCTGGGGAGACATCACACACACAGAGGACCCCAAGGAAGACTTGGGTAGCTTTTCAGAAACGTGAGTGAGGAGCCCAGTGGTAAGGCGAGGCAGAGCTGAGTGAGGGGAGAGGAGTGGGGCCCTCGATGCCTGCACCCACTGCCCGTGCACTCCTGCGGCCGCTCCCAGGGCTGCAGGTGGGGTAGCTGCTGCCGGCACTGTTTCAGCCTGAGCCCAGGATCGTGCAGGTGGTGTGTGTGTGTGTGTGTGTGTGTGTGTGTGTGTGTGTGTGAACGCTGAACTGCTCCCAGCATTTCACTTCCACCACGGACTCGAGGCTGGAAACTTTGCAGTGTTCATAGTGACAGAAAGCTTTTAGCCAGACCCCTTTGCAATGATGGATGTTGTTTATCATATTTCACTTGTTGCTTTTAAACTCTCCTTGTCAAAATGAATCATGGCTAAAGGAAGGGGCTACATTTCAGGCAGTGTGATTCGTCTAATCTCAATGCCCCTCTTCAAGAGGCACGAGCAAAAGTAAGCAGAAGCAACCGGCAGGCTTGTTCGGGACTGAAGATCACGCTCATTGCCAAGTCTGTCAGGGAGGCACCTGGGTCCATAAGAAAGCAGGTGATGTGCCGTGTGGACCACACCTTCCTGCACTGACGGACTGGGGCTTCAGTTTAACTCTTGCTATCTGGCAGATTGATAATGAAGATTAATTTACTCATCTCTTAGCTACCTGGATTAGTGTACAGAAAAGACATCTTGCAGCCGCCCAGAACCTGTCTTTAAAGATGCCTTATTTAGTCTCCCCTTATGGGCATCGAAGTTTGTGGAAAGGCACAGAAACGTGATTGCGACATGCCTGCTGTCCTCTCTCCTTGACTCTCAAAAAATTTTAGAGCCCTGGACAGACAATAAACACACACGCATGAACTGTTTAACTGTGATTTATATGTCTGTGTTGTTTCTAGTTTTGGTTGTAGTTCCTGCCCCATGGATCTTGATATCGAAGCATGCCCCAAAGATCCAAGAACTGGGAGGTCTGGTTCTAAGACAGCAATAACACATGCTGTTTCACCCCAGCCCGGACATGTGAGAGCCCCGAGGTTCACTGGAATGCCAACCCTCATGGGTACCAGGAGGGAATGGAGCAGAAGTCCCCCAAGATCCTGACTGCGTGATTATCACCGTCAGTCAGGGTCCTTCCTCAAAGACTTGGGCTTAGTTAATAACTTCTAAGTCTCAGCTAACTCAACATATGCCCAAAAGTGTCACCTGAAATCCTAGGGGATTGTGGACAGTAACAAACCATACATAATGCATGTAAAATACTCGGTCCAGAGCTTGGTGAGTCGAGGATCTTTTTTTTTTTTTTTTAAGATTTATTTATTTATTTTAGAGGGAGAGAGTGCAGGGTAGGAGGGGCAGAGGGAGAGGAAGTGAGCGTCTTTTTTTTTTTTTTTAGGATCTTATTTATTTATTTATTTGACAGAGATAGAGACAGCCAATGAGAGGGGGAACACAAGCAGGGGGAGTGGGAGAGGAAGAAGCAGGCTCCTAGCAGAGGAGCCTGATGTGGGGCTCGATCCCATAACGCCGGGATCACGCCCTGAGCCGAAGGCAGACGCTTAACCGCTGTGCCACCCAGGAGCCCCAGTGCATCGTGATTCTTAATAAGTGTAAGATACTGTTGTTTCTGTTGTTATTCACGGGTCCTTGTGATGTATGTGTTGGAAGTACTTTTCACTGAGAACCAAAGGAAAACAGATGGCGGAAAGACACTTTCTGAAGCTGGGCTACGGGTAGGACTAGGGAGGAGATGAGATTAGATATGCAATGAAGAATGGCCACAAAAGTGGCAGGTGTGAGGGTACTCCCGTGGATCTAAACATCAGTAGAGAATGAAAGAAAGAGAGCAAGTACAGACAGCAGAATCTTGTTTGCCTACAAGGGCCATGACGATGGCAGAAAGACAAACGGTTATAAGGGTTGAGTTGGGTCGAGATGGGGGGTGAGCGGAGAGGTCACACCACAGCTAATTTCAGTACTTCCGGCTCGAGCGTCAGGAAGGCTGGTGACGCTTGCTGGGAGGAATTCCTCATCCCTTCCTGCGCCCACTGCAGGGAAGAACGGTGACCATCCTGGCCTCTCCCCTACTCCACACCCATTCTTCCTGCGGAGAAGTGAGTTAGTTTAGACTGGCTGGCTGTAACAGTTTGGATTTTCTTCTTAAATGCATAGAGTCACTCTACTAAGACATTTAGCAGTGAGGAGTTTGGACTGTTTTTTTCCATTTCTTTCTGTGATAGACAGCCTTCCTCCATATGTGTGTCCGCTCTGCAGACCCAGTCTTCCTACCGAGTTCATCCAGCTGGTTGTTCCAAGATTTAGATTTGACTCAGTGGAGGGTCATCAGGCAGGGAATGTTGGCAAACCCATTTGGTCACATGTTAACCAAATCCTTCCACCTAGATTTTACCTGTAATAAAGTTATTGCCTGTAATAAATCTCACCACTATCTAATTCCTGTGTATACCCTTCGTTTGGTTTCCAAACTAAGCTGTGACCTGAGACTGGTAAACTTTCATGATGTCATATAGAATTTGGGACAAATGAGGACAATGGGGCAGTGTCCCTCATGTATCCTGAACTATCAAGTAGACTTCACATACAACAGCTCGCTTCACACTCACAACAGACCTATCTATTCACGGAAGAACCAGACTTTGTAAGCAGTACAGCAAGGTTTGGGTCCAGAGATCCACGAGTAAAGCTTGTGCTTTTCTGCTCCAGCTTACTGCTGATCTTCAGTTAAATGTGGTAAATGTCATGTTTCTTGCCAGTCAATATGAGGAAAAGGAAGAAAAGTACCTGCTCTTTTCTTTGCAAAGCATAGCGTCATTCATATTCTTGGACCCGTACAAATACTCTTTCTGGATTATATTTATAGATCATAGGTGATTACTTTGCATGTATTTTATGGATTTCATGAAATCATGCTTTAAGAACCCGGCATTAGTAGGTGTCAGAAATGAACGTGAATCCCCTTCTAGAAATTCCGGAGTTGAATTTGTGCCAGGAACATGAAGGGTCTTAGACGGATCCCTCGGCTTTTCTGCAACCTCAACTTCCTACAATCTACCCATCACGGGAAGATGTCTAGAAGATCAGAGCCCTGTCAAATACAGTGAGTGTTGAGTAAGGGAAGCAGGCGTTAACATTTAATAACAATGCTGGTCCCTTGTGAGACTACCTTGCAAGGCTGTTTTGAAAATCACTTTTATTATGAGTTAGAGTTTTTCTTTCTTCAGTTTGTTTCCAGCTCCACGGGCTGTCATTGGAGACAAGCATAATAAGTATGAATCATCCGTGCCTATACTAATCACTGTGATATGATGGTGAAATTTAGTGACTATGTTAAGGTAAACTGTTCTCTTCCTCCTTGAGATCATCTTCCCAGGGTTTGCAGACTGGTTTTCTGTGTGTTTTCTAGGCAGTGAGCTGCGTTTGCCTCCTACAGCAGGTTTGCTGGCTTCCCACGACTCCTGCGTCCATTTCTTTCTGGAATGTGTGCAGGTGCATATGTGTTTGCTATTGCAGAACCCTCAGAATGGTACCTCAGTACTCCCGAAAGTCCATGTGCTCACCACTCTGCATGAGCGCACGTAACGTTAGCATGCCTTGTTCCCTCCTTCTTATTAGTGCGTAAGTGCTCCTGTCACTTGTGGTTTACTACTGCTGTTTACCACTGTTGTAACTGCTTATCCCCCTGGCTTCCTATTTGCTTTCTTTCCCATATGATTGCACTTTGTGGCAACAACACTAAGTAGATTAGAGAGTACAGAGCTAGAACAAGTTATAGATGACATTGAATTAATTCTCTCAGTGACCACGCACAGGCTTGGGACTCGCCCTGTGCGAGCAGGACTGCTGATATGAGGTTGCCTTGACCCAGCAGACAGCCCCTTTTAAGTGACAAGGACTGGTGGGCACCCACCAGAGAGACCTACTCCCTTCTTGAACACAACTACAAAAACAGCAACAAAATGATGTGACTTTCCAGCCAAGGGTAAATGGCAAAATGCAGAGAACAGTTCTAAGTACCGAGAGAGTACTTTGCTTCTAGCCCAAGTCAGTTCTGTGTCAACATTCCTTCCTCGTTGTGGAAAAAGGGCTTCGTGGCATGGAGGATGGGGGAGCGTGGCGGGAGGACGGTAGCTACACTACACTTTGATTTCTCACTCTGTTCTCTCGATTACCTGGAACGGGATGCTACCACTCACAAGTCTGGCACAGCCTCATTAAGTTAGCACACAAATATAATTTTATTTGAGGAAATACTTCTTTGTGTCTTCTCTTCCCACCTTCCCTTCTTTCTTCTTTGCTCTGCAACTATAAATTCCTCTTCTTTCTGCCATAACAACAAATTTTAAGTTATATTATGACTAGTTCTCAGGCTACTTAGTGGAGAATCTCACTTACGTACAGTCCTTTTGAGGAAGTTTCCATGAAACATAAGAAGTAAAGCTGCGTTTAGCCACCTTCTCCACAGATCCCAAATGTATAATGACCCTTCAATGGGTTTCCTATCACTTTTTTTCTATAGAATTTATCCTGTTTGAAAAATTAAAAAGTTTTGTTTTTTTAGATAAGTAACTGTGCCTCTTCATCAAACATTAATTTGACAAAGAAACTATGCTATTTTCATATAATATATATCACTAATTATGTGTAAAAATAAACTTTAAATCAGAGTTCCCTATATAGTAAGTCCTAGTAAGTGAAAAAAAATTCATTTTATTTGCCAGTGGGAATTAACCTGAACTAGACGGAAGCATACGGACATTTGATATATGACTGAGGTGGTATTGCAGATTAATGGGGAAAGCATGATTTATTTAATAAATTCATGGTAAGACAGATGATTATCTGACTAATAAGCATAACACTGAAACTGTTTCATACCATAATCAAAAATAAGTTCCGCGTGGACCCAAAAGCAAATTTTAGGAAAAAAAAATGTAAGCACACTATATGTATAACCTTGGGGCAGGGAAATTTTCTTGAGTAAGAAATATGAAGGCAAAATCATAACGGAAGGAAGTTGAAAAACTAACATACTAAAATTTAAGAATTTTCATATCAAAAAATTATGAAAAGATAATATGGCAGAGAGCAGATATTTACAAAGGATATGACTAATGAAGTATTAGTGTGTAGTTAAACATAAACAACATCCTGAAGTTGTGTTTTTTTGGGTTTTGGTTTTCTTTTGTTTTGTTTTGATGACAAGCAGCCCAATAGAAAAAAGTTAAGCAAAGGAACAGACAGCCATCTTATACAAAAGAAAGCTCAAATGATCCATAAAGTTGTTCTATAGATAGATAGATAGATAGATAGATAGATAGATGATAGATTATATAGATATCTATATAATAAAGATGTTCTACCACAGTACTAATCAGTGACATGCTAATTAGAACGATAATCCTGCATGCTGACCAAAATCATGAAAATTGTGCAAATTGACAGCCACGTGCAAAAGAACAAAACTGGACCGCTATCTGACATTCTACTCAAAAACTAATCCAAATGGATTCAAGACTTGAATGTAAGACCTGAAACCATGAAAGTCCCAGAAGAAAACATAGTGAGAAGCTCCTTTGACATGGTCTTCGCAATGATCTTTTGGGGTATGACACCTAAGGCACTAGCAACAAAGAGAAAAGTACGTAAGTGGGACCCCCTCAAACTAAAAAGCTTCTGCAGGGGGCGCCTGGGTGGCTCAGTAAGTGAGGCGTCTGCCTTCAAATCAGGTCATGATCCCAGGGTCTTGGGATCGAGACCCCGGTTCCCTATTCAGCGGGGAATCTGTCTCTCCCCCTCCTCCTGCTCTTGCTCTCTCTCTCTCTCTCTCTCTCTCAAATAAGTAAACAAAAAATCTAGAAAAAATAAAAATAAAAAAAATAAAAAGCTTCTGCACAGCAAGGGAAACCACTAACAAAATGAAAAGGCAACCTACCAAGTGGGGGGAAATATTTGCAAATTATATCTGATAAGGGATTCATATCCAAAATATATAAAAAAGTCTTATAACTTAATACCAAAAATCTTGACTAAAAAGTGGGCAGAGGGTCTGAACTGATATTTTTCCAAAGAAGACGTAGAGGTGGCGACAGGTGTGTGAAATGGTGCTCGACATCACAGATCATCAGAAAAATGCAAATCAAAAGCACAATGAGATATCATCTCACGCCCGTCAGAAGGGCTGTCATCAAAAAGACAAGAAGTAAGTGTTGGCAAGGATGTGCAGAACAGGAACCCTTGTATCCTGTCGGTGGGGATGAAACTAGCGTGACCTCCGTGGAAAACGGTATAGAGATTCCTTAAACAAATTAAAAGTAGAACTGCCATATGATGCAGCAATTCCCCTTCTGGGTATTTATCCGAAAGAATGCAAACACCAGCTCGAGAAGATATTTGCACCCCCATGTTCATTGCAGCATTATTTACAATGGCCAAGACATAGAAACAACCTAGGTGTCCATGGACGGATGGATCCAAAAAGAAATCGTGGTATATACACACACAAGGAAATACTATTTGGTCATAGAAAAATGAAATCTTGCCATTTGTGACATCCTTGGGCCTGGAGGCATTTTGCTAAGTGAATTAAGTCAGATGGAGAAAGACCAATGCTGTGCGTTCTCACATACAGCCGAGCAGACACTGGGGGACTTTAATGATGATAAATGGCATGTGATACCCTGATGAGACCCTGACCACGACCTGGATCAGAAAGAGGATATTAGGTGAAAACTAAGGAAATCTGAGTAGGTATGGACCTTAATTAATGCTACTGTATTGATCCTGGTTCAGTCATTGCAACAAGTGTATCGCACACTAATGGGAGACCTGATAATGAGGATACTGGGTATGAAGTAAATGGGAATTCCCTATGTTATCTTTGAAATGTTTCTGTGAACAACAACAACAAAAAAATTGTTCTAAACAATAAAATGTGTTATAAAAATAATTAAAAGAAGAAAGGCCTGCTGAGTACAACTGGTGGAGATAAGAAATTTGTACAAATGCTACTCCGGCCGCTGATTAAAGCGCCCTCCCTGCCTACATGACATTTTAATAAAAAACGTCTTCTATGGAATATTCATAACAGCAATCAGCATCCTTCCTGAGAAATTCAACAGATGTGTCTTACTGGGAAGCATCTGAGGCCTTCTGGAGCTCCCAGAAATTCTCGTGTGTATTGACGGCAAAGGGAATGAAAATGAACAGAGTATAAAGTAACAGACGTTTCAGGGTGGATTTGATCCGACTCCGACTTCTGGAAGACATTGCAACTGACGACCTCCCGTGTTGTGCAAGCTTTGCTCACAGTGTCTCCTTCCAAAAGTTATAGGACGGTCCTGGGCATAGACACGAGCAATCAGACCTGCTGCTGAAAGGGGTCTTCATGCCCTTCTTTTATCTCGCTGTGTCCTAGACTGTGGAGCCTGCCTGTCTTCTCTCCTTCTTTCTCTCTTCCATGAAAGTCACTGAGGTCTGCACCACCAGATTTCGAGGTAACATGGGTCAGATGATTGCCATCCATTTAGGCCACAAAGGCGCAGAAGCAGCCACACAATCAGATTACAGAGGAAGTCGGGAAGTCTAGACTCAAGAACCCCTGGCTGCTTCACCCTTCCTCTCCAGAGCCGGGCGGTGCCCAGAACCATGTGGCAAATGCGGAGCTCCTAGGTATGACTAATACTTTCCAATTGCAGTTCTCTGTTTCTAGGAAAATCACCTAATTTGATGATGAAGATTAATACTAAAATCTTGAAAAGCCCCGACGAGTTAAAGATAGAAGAGTTTTAAGGTGCAGTTTGAAATCGAAGTTTCTGAGATTCAATGAATCTGAATAAGCACATCATATGCTGTTCCCATTCAGTCACACTTCCAGAATTTTCAAATATTAATGCACGTGATCCTCACCAGCGGGCCAAGCGCATGGGACCAGCCTCAGCATGATTGTCCCCCAGGTCAAGTTCTGGGTACCAGAGATCCGGGAATTTCTTGCTCCAATGGCCCCCCGGTGTCCGTGAGGCCCTGGAGGGGCACCGGATCCTCTTCGCTGGTTCCAGAGACACATTGCGTGGTTGTTGTGTAGACCCAGAGCCTGGGGAGCAGCCGGGGGAGTGGTGTGCTTGGCCTGGGCCTCAGGGCACCCCCACAAGGGCTCTGGCGGGTGGCAAGGCCCAGGGCTGGGAAGGGGAGGGTCTGCAGCCTCTGTTTGCACTCTCAGGAAAGTAACATTTTCAGGGGAGAGTCGACTTTCAATTACAGTAAAATATAAAAGGTAAGTCTGGAGCAGAGGTTGAAGACTTGGACTCGGCTCATGATCAAGCATGTGTCCCAGAAAGCCACGATTGCTGAAGCAGGTGACAAAGTCAGACCTGCGTCCTACGGAGCGTGAGCTGCGGGCTCCAGGAATCGGGACCAGCTGGCTGTCTTGCGTGATGGTGGTTACCGATTCCAGGGGTGAGATTCCATCGCAGTCATCCAGGACTCTCCCCGCTGCAGGCATCCTGGACACTCCGCCACTTTATTAGCTGAGTGCCTTGAGACCAGACACTTCTCTCCAGGGGTTCAGTTTCCTCAATGGTCTTCCACGGATAATAGGCAGACAAGGTCCCAGGCATCAGAAGCAGAAGTACCGGTCATCTAGTCTGGGTTTTGCCAAATCTTCATGATTTGGGAAAGTTACCTAACCTCGATGAGCCCCACTTGCCCTGTTGATAAAATGGGATGCTGGCAGTAGCCTTACCCATCTTACAGCACTGCAGTAGAGTTAAGCACGAGTCTGTGCAGCAAATGCCTTTCAAATTGATTAGCCCACAGCAGACACTCAATACGTGGTATTGACCCAACCCGGACTCCATGGCATGAATCTCAGACAAAGTCCCTCTCTCTCTCTTCTATACCTGATGCAGGTCCCATCTTCCCCGGATTTGTCTGATTTATGCCACGCCCAAAATAAAATATTTCTCCTTCCTTTTTTTTTTTTAACTGCTAAAATTTCATATGCACTGTTACGCATCTTGGCTTTTGGGGACTAACGCCTTCACATGATTGCAATGGGTTTATGTCTGCATTTGACACAAACAAATTATCAGTCTAGCAGCCGATAATTAAACTAATTTTTTAAATTTCACTATTTTCAACGAATCCTATGAGTTTCTTCAAAAAAAAAAAAGAATTGATGGCCTTTCCCTTGACCTTTTACTTAAAAAAAAATTCTCCTTCTTCCTTCATAATAGTTAAAGGAAAAAGCTCCTTAATATCACTATGAATTATTTAACTGAGGAATTACCATCAGAGGCACTGCAGGAAAAAATTGTCCGTAAACCTCACAAAGATGCGAGTGCCCTGCCATCCGGCTCACCTCGGCATGAATTTTAATGAGTTCAGGGAGTGAGCCGGGCAGCGTGGGAAGAGGGAGCCTGTGTTTCCGACCCGCAGGGAAGGCACAGGGATTTTTACTCACGCCCCTAATCCATACCGGAGGCTCGGTCAATATCAGCGGACCCCTCATCACCATTAATTGATCCAAAGAGGAGTCTCCCTGCTTCCCATTCTGTAACAAACAGCCAGGACGGGGCTTTAGCAACATTGTAACTTCTGAGACCCGGGATGTTGAGAAATGCAGACACAACAAGGCCTTCGGAGGCGCCTTGTCACTTAGCACGACCCTGATGTGCCCTCCCTGGCTGCTGCAATTCCCTTCTTAGAACTGGAGGTGCAAACGGGGCTGGAGGCACGGGGGCTGCAGCAGGGCAGGGAGCCCTGTGGTGCTCGGCTGGTCTCCGGGAACCAGAGAGGAGACCTTGGCTCCCCCCGCCACATCAGACGTCAGGCATGCCCCAGGGACGGCCGAGCACCCTGCATAGTTTATCTGTGAAAATTAAAGCAGCGACGCCTAGCCCGCTCCTCCCTCAGAGCTGTGAGAGGATAGGTAAACGGAAACCAAGGGGCCCTTCCCGAAATGTAAAGTGCTCTGCAGGGCAAGGCAGAGCGGGGTTTCCAGGGGGTGCTGGAGAAGATGCAGGTTCTCTCCCCGGCTCCATGCTCACCACCCACCACCAGACAGCCCTGTGTGCCCAGGTAGGAGGCTGTGCCCTGGGCCCGAGTCATGGTGCCCACGGCATCCGCAGGAAGAGACCAGGCCTGGGAGGAAGGAGCACGTGCTGGGGTCTCCTGCAGGCGGAACACTTGCTAAGCCATTCCATGGCTCACAACGAAGTGTTGGGGTGTTCTGTCATCATCATCATCATCATCATCATCAATTCATATTTAAGGCTGAAAATATAAAATTAAAAAAGTTCAAGTACTTGTTACAACAGGGGAAGTAGTAAATGAAGGGGCTGAGATTCAAAGCCAAGTCCGTCTAAAGACAGCTCCGGCTCTTCCCACCGCCCTGCTGCCAACACGCTGTGTGATCTGCAAACTAATGAAGGCCCGAAATGACAAGACCTAAGTCAATGTTTCATTAACAGAATGAGCACGGGCGCAGCCCTCCTGACATCAACGCGCCCAGTCCGCTGGGTATCTTACCCCGTTGAACAGATAAGCACCAGGATACTCCCCAGAAAGGATTCTATTTCTGGATTCTCTTTTCCTGAGAAAGTTAGGTAACCTCTCTGGGCCTCAGTCTTCGGAGGTGTGAAAACAAACAAACAAACAAAACGGCAAGCAGTCTTGGGGGCTTACCACGTGGCAGGGCAGGTCTTCGCACTTTCTACATATAACCCGTTGCATCCCCCCAGCGACCCCACACGTAATTCATGTTATACAGAAAAGATAAGTGGGGGACAGAAATTTGTAGTAATTTTCTTGTGATCACAAATTAGTGTGTGGTGATGATGGCAGGTTTTACATTAAATGATATATAAAGTCCCTGTAACTCTAAAAGTATACATTTTTAATCCTTCCCCAAAAGAAAATTTAAAATTTACAGCTTATTGTATAAGTTTATGGTCTGTATCTATATAAGTAACATTTACTTCCATGGATTTCTAGAAGATTGGTGGAGGCATAAATTATATTATTTACTTATATACATACTTTCAAACGACTTTTCTGAAATATCCACATTTGTGTGTATTTGTGAGTGTGGTGACGACAGCATCCTGCTGGCAGAAATTGGAAAAAGTGTTCTAGAAAGAATTTAGTAGTAGATGTTCAACGCCTTAAAATGTTCATATTTTTCACTTCTTGAGATGTAGATATCATTACAATTATTAGAAAAAAAATAATAATAAAAGTGAGAACAATTTAAAAGCCCAAAGGGTTGAGTTAAAAAATTAGCCTAATGGTAGAACGATATATAGCCTCTGAAAATGATGCCCATTACAGATTTGTAAAGTAGGAATTATTCGCAATACAATGCTGCGTGTAAAAAGCAAAGCACAAAGTCGTATGTTTAGTATGATATAAATTATAATAAGGTATATATTAATAGGAGCAGAGGAACAAAAGACTATGGAACGACACCAAAGTGTTAAGAGGATTTTTTTTATCTGAAAAGCAGGATTATTGGGGGCGCCTGGGTGGCACAGCGGTTAAGCGTCTGCCTTCGGCTCAGGGCGTGATCCTGGCGTTATGGGATCGAGCCCCACATCAGGCTCTTCCGCTATGAGCCTGCTTCTTCCTCTCCCACTCCCCCTGCTGTGTTCCCTCTCTCGCTGGCTGTCTCTATCTCTGTCGAATAAATAAATAAAATCTCAAAAAAAAAAAAAAAGAAAAGAAAAGAAAAGCAGGATTATTGAATTTAAAATTTCTTCTTTTTTTATTTTTCTAGTCTCCAAAATTTCTGTCATGTATTTTTGTAATAAGAAAAAAACTTATTTTATTTTATTTATTTATTTATTTATTTTTTAAGATTTTATTTATTTATTTGACAGAGATAGAGACAGCCAGCGAGAGAGGGAACACAAGCAGGGGGAGTGGGAGAGGAAGAAGCAGGCTCATAGCAGAGGAGCCTGATGTGGGGCTCGATCCCAGAATGCCGGGATCACGCCCTGAGCCGAAGGCAGACGCTTAACCGCTGTGCCACCCAGGCGCCCCGAAAAAAAAAACTTATTTTAAAATAAGAATAAAAGGTGTCTAGTAAGAATATAATTATTTTAACATTTATTAGATTAGAATGTGTGCATGGGCCTTAGTTGTATTCCGCAGTGTTTTGAGTCGGTGCCTGGAAGGGACTGCAGCTGAAGGTCCAGCTCTGACAGAGTCCAAGGGTCAGGGGAGGCCACTCGGCAGCATTGGAAGTTCTCCTGAGCTCCACCATTAATACCTCTGCCCATAAATGTGGATGGGTATATGGCTTCCTTTATTCTGTGACCCGGCTTATGTCCCACTGGGGATACTGTGGATAAAGGACGCTGATTCTTGTTTTCCAAGTATTTGTGTCAACATTCTGTGACCCTGATCTGTCCGGCTGCCCCAAGCATGCCACAGGGACCCAGGAGGTGGGAACTCCTCCCTGGGGCCTGGTGTTGTCCAGGGGTGAGCTTGGGGAGGCCCAGGGCAGAGGGGAGGACAACCCAGGGAGGTGAGTCAGGAGAGCGAGCCCTCCTCTCAGGCCCACTGGCCATCCCCAGGGAAGGAGGGAGCCCTCCGCGGTCCCGGAGCAGTTGATGGGCATTGGCCCTGGCAAGGCACCTCTTTCAAGGTCTATCTGTATTTTGACCCCAACAGTCACCAAAACTGCCCTTCTTGTTTTGAATAGCTGTAGCGACGTGCAACAGTTCCATTTCCCACCCTTTGCTACGTGGACATGGACACACGCATCCATCCATCCCAACAATTTAAATACTATGTTGGGAAAAGCAGCCAAAATTTCTTAAGATGTCCACGCATGGCTCCTGTATACAGGGCTTTCTGTACGAAACATGTTGGATTTAAATCAATCCCATTACTTTGAGGCTTGTAGCGGGAAAAGAGGAGAAAAGACAGACGTAGAGAAAATTCTTACCATAGCCTTACAATTTTCTTTGCAGTCGTAAAAATCCAAGGATAAAAAGAGGATGGAGAATTCTGCCTGGCAGAGGGATTCTGTCTCCTTTTCAATATGCTTAATGGGCCATTCAGGTAACAGCCTGGAAGATGTCACCGCAACGGAGTGTGTGACCAGGGACAGGGCCCTGGGCTTTTTCTGCCATTGCGATTAGAGTTGAAATCTACCACGGCTCAGCATTATCGCCGGCTCCCTCACCCATGGGGCACTCCTGAGCCCTTGCCGCTCTGCAGTCCCACCAAATACACATAGCATGAGCCCTCTGCCCCCTGCGACAAGGAAATTCCTGAAAAACAAGAGGTGGTTTTAGAAGTCCCTCTCGTTTGTAATGCTGTTGATAAAGCGTCCTCAGCAGGTAGAGCAATCAATCAATTTGAGCGTATCAAAAATAGCAAAGCATGAGGAGGACAAATTCTATATCTAATTTCAGGATCTGGGGACAAAGTGTAGGATTTTGTGTGAATGTCGGCGATCCAGATTCTTCTGCAGAACGGTTCCTTTTGTGTGCATTTCTGTGCTGCATTTAGAAATACTAAGGCTCGTGGACAATGTATGCCAGCTTCGTATCTGTATTGATTTTTTATTCTTTCTGAATTGAATGTGAATATAAATAAAACCTTGACCTTTATATTAAGAGCCCGGCCAAGAGCTTCCTTTGTTTGCAAAGGATATATCACTAGGTTCCCCTATATGAAGCTCCAGCGTGAGTGGAACATAAAAAAAGCCCACATTTTCTGTTAGAAATTCAGAAAACCCTTTCATTTCTCTTTCTTTAAATATAAACTCTATATAACTTCTGTCAAAGGCGAAGAAAAGCCCAGTGGGTACCCGAGCTTTGACAATATTTCCCAGCCAAGAATACGAATGTGCATTCATGAGCATTACGCCCTGGGACATGTGGGGGAGGGAGGTCCGGATGGAAGATCAGACCCTCATTCTGATCACGTCAGTAGCAATGCCAGAACCTCGATATTGACTTTTTTATGATTACTTTTTTTTTTTTTTTGCATAAGAACATCTTATTGGACACTTAACTTGGGAATAAAGTCAGCGTGACAAGTGCAAAACAAGGGAGGTAGAGAAAGAGAAAAGAGAGAGGGAGGAAGGAAGGGAAGAACAGATTGAAAACCAAGGCCTGAAAAGGAGAGGCAGCGGGAATGTATTTTATACTAGTATTTTAGAGACTCTCGTCGATCTTCAGCCGCAAAGCACAAACCACGTGGTCATGCGACCCGACTTAAAGAGAATTAGAGGACCATCATTTTGGAAAAACTTTCCGTTTGTATTTAAAGCTTTCAGGAACATCTGAATTACATTCAAGACTAGGAACAGAGCTGGAGACGTCCTGTCATTGGTTCGTGGTCACGGAGATGGTGCGGGAAGCCTGGCTTTGCACTCCCAGCCCGGCACACAGCTGTGGTCGTGACGGGGCCCCCGGCTTCTCATCAGACAGCAGACTCGTCCTTCAGGTTAGATGACTTTGTACAAGGAAAGCACTGAGAAGACTACCGGACTCGACGTCAGCGCTCAGTGAATAGTAGCTCTTATTACCGCTGTTCAATTATCAAGAAACCCCCAGAAGTTCAGCGAGACCTCACTGAATCACTGGGAATATGGAGGGAAGTCTGAAAAAGTGAGAATTCTGATTTATAAGGGATTGTGATGGGATATCGTTATAATCTATGTATAAATTATATATCATTGGTATATTATATGTAATTATATTTGTATAATTCATTTATATTAATGAATTTGTGTTCATAATATATACTTACATATATTTATATAATTGGATTTGCGTGTGTATTATGAATATATATACTTAAAATATCCATGTGTACTTCACAACCTGGATTGACAGATGACGTATTACTGCATGAAGCTAATTTAGGGGACATTTATTTATTTATTTATTTTTGTATTTAAATTCAATTAGTTAACATAGAGTGTATTGTCAGTTTCAGAGGTGGAGGTCAGTGACTCATCAGTCTCACGTAACACCCAGTGCTCATCACATCACGTGCCCTCCTTAATGTTATAGGGAGCATTTAAAAAATATGGATGTGAATGGATGTTCCAAAAATTCTTCAAAACGATTTTTCAAATAATTAATTATTTCTTAATAGTTTTCAATTTGGTGATAAATTCACCTGAGCATGCTTTGGGAATAGTTTAAACAGCTACTGTAAACATGGTCTCAAGTTCCAAATGACTAGAGACTTCATAAATCCACCTTTTTCCCCCCACATTAACTGCTGGTTAAAGGAAATGAAATCCTAGCGGAGGGTTATAGGCTGGAGGTAAGAGTTGGTAGTAGGACAAGGAGAGCCGTTCCGAGAGAGTGAAGATTGGGCCGGGCCAATGCTACGTGCTTAGAAAGAGAATCTAGACTTTGGGTATTTGATTTCCCACCTCGACCCATCCCTCTCTCCCTCTGCTTCTCCTTTGTTTCTCCCTCTCTTTTTCTTCTCTCTTTCCCTCCCCCCACTCCTTGCAAAATATAAATGAGTCGTTAACATACTTTGGGGTAACCAGGGAAAAAGGAAAAATCTTCACAGAGGAGGTGACATCTGACCTGGGCTTATAATATTATATTATAATTTAAAAGAAATTCTCCCCTAAGCTCCATAGTTTTGGAAAGTCCGTAAGAAAAGAAAAATAATCCTTTCAGTTAAATTCTAACACACTGTCAATTTTACAACACAATCCAAGTTCAGGACTCCTAGAATGTAAACAAACAGAAAACAGTGGAACCCACAGATTTCTGTAAAGGAACTTCATCTGTCAGAGCAAGGAAGCAAGGGAAGCCCCAGGTCGCAAGCTTTTTGCTGCCTCCAGGACTGTCTTCTGGTCCGAGCCAGGACAGACCCCCTCCTCAGACTGCCTGGAGACAGCTTGGCACGGACACTGACTGTACGAGAATCGTCCGTTTGCACGCCTGTGTCCTCTAATAGCCTGGGAGTCGTTTGCAGTGGGTTGTATTATAGTCTTGCTTTTATTACAGGTTTTCCTGGCACAGAGAAAGGATATTTAGATAGAACAAGAAATATTGTCAATTGTTCATTTAGATAGATTGAAAATTATGGTTTATCATCTTTTTGCTTTCAATATGCTGAAACAACATGAAAAATTTAGGAAGTATCTGAGAATTTGACTTTGTACTTGCACTCATGGCCAAGATGTACTCTCTGATATAAAAAATAACCAGAAATAGAGACTTCCGGAAACAAGGTTTTCCAGGACACTGTACATCAGGCAACGGGCAGTGATCCCTGAGAGGTGGGAAACAGACTGGGAGCGCTAGGATCCCTCGGCTTACAGCCTGGAGAGACTTTCAGGGCTGGATCCAGGGAGGGGGACACCAAGCAGAGCATCACAGACTCCCCAAGGTGAGGGGACAGAGCTGAGGGTCTGGGACACAAAGCACCTCAGATTCTCGGGGCTGAGTGTTGGATAGGAGTACGCCGCACTGTAGGACCCCCAGAATCTGCAGAAAGTCCTTCATTTACGATGAGCGCAGAGCAACACGTGCACCTGAGCAAACTCCTGGAGGCAAAGAAACGAAGCACCGAAAAGATGAAGGTGACAGTTTCCGGTGTTCACACAGGGCTGGAATCAACGGTGCCTGTTCCCGCAGCTCAACAGGACGCCCTCAAGATTTGTGGTGCACTGGCTAATATAAACAGAGTGTCTTGTCTCGAGTGGGGAATACTCGTTAGGGCGTTGCTGTGTTCTCACATAGCAATCATAGAAGCAACTCACCCAAAAGTTTATATTCAAAATAAGAAAGAACAAAATGTTGGAAGAAAAGGTCTAATTTGGTAAACTCACATTACCAGATTCAAGACTTACTGGAGTAATGAAGGCAGCATGGTATTGAAAAAACGGTGAGAAGATGACACATAAATCAATGGAAAAGGATAGGGTCCAGAAATCGATCCCAACATACACGGACAATTTATTTTTGGATGGTTTTTTCAACAAATGGTGCTGAACAGTTGGACTTCACATGCAAAAATACAAAAAAAGCAAACCATCTCTATACCTATGTCACTCCATGAATTCAAATGGACTCAAAATAGATCATAGACTTAAATGTAAAACATAAAACCGTAAAACTTCTCGAAGAGCACATAGACTTTGGGTTGGACAGAAGTTTCATAGCTCTACCATGAAAAGCGGAACACATACAAAATACCTTAGTTAAAAAGTTCTGTTTTTGAAAGACACTATTAAGAGAGTAAAAAGACAAGACACAGTCTGGGAGAAAACTTTGCAAAGCGTGTATCTAAAAAAGTCTGTATCTGTAATATGTAAAGGTCTCTCTAAGATCAGTAAGAAGATCAAAAACCCAATTTAAAAATAGTCAAAAAGATGTGTACAGAAACTTTACCAGACAAGATGTCCTAATGTCAGAGAAGCACATGAAGTGACACTCAATGTCTGTAGTCCTCAGAGAAACACACATTAAAATCTACAAGGTGCCTTGCATTTATTCTTGCTGTTTACATCCTCACCATGATGTTTTGTCAAATCTCTCAAAAGTTTTATACTTCTGTCTCCAAGTATTTCATAATTTTTATTAATTTTATTTCCCATTATTTGCTGCTAGTATGCAGAATAAGTTCTATAAATCTTACAATGATATAGATTCATCACCCCATTATTTGAACACGCATCATCTTATCTCGTATACACGTATGCGCTAAACAGACATCACAGTGTTGTAAGTTTTATTTTAAGTAGGCCTGTCCTTTATACAAATTTATTTAAGTACGATATTTAAGGCCTGCAATTCAGTGAGTTTTGTCATCTGCGTACACTTTGAAATCATCAGCACAATCCAGATATCGAACATTTCCATTATACCCCAAATACACCTTTGCCTCCTGCCAGCCTACATCTTCTGACCCACCATCAGGAGACCACTGTCTCTATTTGCTGTCACTAGAGATTAGTTTGCATATTTCTAGACTATCAAATAAGTGTAATCATTTTTTTTTTTTTTGGTCTGGTTTCTTTCACTTAGCATAATGATCTTAAGATTTATCCTTGCCCGCAGAGGCATCTTAGCTAATATTTTTTTTCCTGAATAGCATTCTTTGTAATACATATACCACTTTCTGCTTATCCATTAGCTTGTTTACGGACATTGGGGTTATTTCAGTGTGAGTATTTCAAACGAAGCTGCTTTGCACATTTGTGTATAGTCTCTGCAAAGACATATGTTTCTAATTCTGTTGGGGGAATGCCTAGTATATACTAGACATTGTGTTCAGCTTTTTAAGAAAATGATAAACCCTTCTCCTAGCTGGCTGTAGAAGCTTTCAGACTATAATTGTTGTGACTGAGAGGTCAGTTTTCAGTATAACTGAAATATAACATATAAGTTGCATATAATGTAATTCCTTTGCAGGTAACCTATGTTTCAATTCCAGCTTACTTTAATGACTTCTTTTTGGCCCAGATGCCCTACAGTATCACTGTAATTTTTGGAAATGTGTTTTGTTTAGCTTTTTTGGGAATATGTTGAGTATCTTGACTCTGAAGATTGGTGTCTTTCATCAGTTTTTAAAATAACCAGTTACTCTCTCAGTATTTCCTCTCTCTCTAGACGTTACCTCTCTCTGGTGCTCCTTAGGAGATCTGATGGAGGTTTTCGGTTTTCCCACTTTAATCTCAACCTCATTTGATCGGTTTTTTGCATTTTTTGTTTGTTTTGTTTTAATTCTCAATTTAACATTTTCTAAAATTTCTTTTGACTTATAATTTCTTCTAATCTATCTTTCTGTCTACTAATTCTCTTTTCAGTTGGGTCCAATCTCATGTTTAACCTTCTTATTGTATATCTAATGCCAATTATTACATATTATATTTTCAGATTCTATTTGGTCCTTTTTTGAAATCTTTTGAGTCACCCTTACAGTTTCTTATGCTTTCATCAATTTTCAAAACATTATTTCCTTAACCAAATTACATATACTTATTTTATATTCTATATATAATTCTGATAGCTATTTTTATAGCATTGATTGTGTTATTTCTCCTTTCTGCCGAAGTTCTCTCTCTGCACATATTTAGAGATTCCTGATTATGAGTCCATGTTCTTTGAAATGTTATCTTTAAGGAGGCTTTAAACTGTGGTAAGTGCTTTTTCCTGGAGACCGCTATTGGTATGCTCTATAAGGCAACTGGGGACTCCACATCTCACCTTTTTGCCCTCATTTCCTATGACCGCCCATCAAAACTACAGCAACATGTCATCCAGGTCAGGCAAAACCTCTGAGACCAACGTCAGATCCAGGACTGGCTACCTGCCCAGATGAAAACTTTTTTGGCACTTCTGTATCTCCATTCCAATTACTTTCCTTTCCAGCCAGCATGTTCATGTGTAAAATATAATTATAAATTATTTTCCAACAGTGTTTCTCTGACCATGTTGCAAAAGAAGAAAAATCCTTATTTGTTAAGTCACTAAAATATTAAATAAGCAGTATATGGGTCTAGACCCTAGACTACAATAAGCTTTCTAATGCTTTGGGCCTCTTGATAATGCCTTCTCTCTATGGCAATAGAGATCACTTGGCCAGTGGAAACTAAAGTAAGAGAGTGTATACTTAGGCACATATACTGTGGCATATCCCAAAGTATTTCTCTCCAGTAGAGCCATTTGAGAGAGACAGTATGAAGAGATTACAGGCAGTCATATTACACACAGGTTGTTACGGATTGAGTGTTTGTGTCCCCCAAATTCATACTGAAGCCCTAACCTCACTGATGGCATTTGGAGGTGGGGCTTTGAGAAATGTTAGATTAGGTGCTGAAGGAGGGGTCCTCTTGGTAAGATGAGTGTCCTTATAGGAAGAGCAGGAGACACCAGAGCTCTCTTTCTCTACCATGTGAGGACACAGAGAAAAAGCAGCCATCTGCAAGGTGGGATCTGGAAGAGGGTCTTCCGACCAGAACCCAACCATGATAGCCTTTGATCTCTGACTTCCAGCCTCCAGAATGTGAGAAAATAAATTTCTGCTGCTAAGCCCCCAGTCTGTGGTGTTTAATATAGCATCTCAAGAAGACTCATTTGCGGGGCACCTGGGTGGCACAGCGGTTAAGCGTCTGCCTTCAGCTCAGGGTGTGATCCCGGAGTTCTGGGATCGAGCCCCACATCAGGCTCCTCCACTATGAGCCTGCTTCTTCCTCTCCCACTCCCCCTGCTTGTGTTCCCTCTCTTGCTGGCTGTCTCTATATCTGTCAAATAAATAAATAAAATCTTAAAAAAAAAAAAAAAGACGACTCATTTGTAAATGAAAGATCACAGATATCAAACCAAGAAATCTTACTGCAGGGCAGGAAGATGCCATATTGTAGAGGAAGAAACTGACATCAGAGCCAGGCAAGCTATGTCCTTCACTTCCCAGCATCCACCTGGCCCCGTGACTTGGGGATGCCCCTTCCCTTTCTGGCTCCCAGATTCTCCACTGGAGGAGTTTTTGAACAAACTTCTCTCCCAGTTGCCTTTCCTCTCGGATCCTTCTTGATATCAAGAGAAAAAAAAATCCTGCTTAGTAGACTTGTATTTGACAGCTATGCTATTTTGATTTATTATTTATTATGGGAACCTTGAACATTTCTTTCCAGAAAGGTAGTTGATATCATGTCAGAAAGATAGGCTTAAGGTTAAATGACTGGCCTAAGACTGCAGAAAAAAATCACACTCAAAAATGCTTACACCGAGAGAAGACAACATACTCCTGCCCGAACTCTGTCCTACTCAACCCGAGATTGAAAGAGAAAGGGACACACCAGGAGAGTGTGAGGCAGCGGAAGGCCTGTACAAGCATCAAACAGCTTGTTACAGATAAGAAGAACAAAATACCTTGTGGTTTCTAGGCCACTCGTGTCTTCTGTCCCTTGTCGCAGTTGGAGACAAGGCCCATGCTGCAGGTGTGTGCGAGTCTAGCAACGAACACGGGGATGACATGCCCCGGTCTTTCAGTGGATGTGCTCAGAAAGCAAACAACATAGGGTGTTGACACATTGTCCTAAGGGAGAGTTCAGTGTCTTCTGTAATATGAAAGAAACTGACGACTTCAGATAAATTCCGAGTTACACCTGTGCTTTAATACAGGGCACATTCTAGATTGTTACAAGATCCCAGGTGTACACATTGCACAGGCTGGCCCGGTTCTCTAGCAGTGGAACCTGGATTCCAGTCAAGGTCAGTTACGACTCAGTGCAGTGTACATGAGGAATATCTGGGTTACCTTTAACTATGGGACCACAGTGCCGGGTAGGTAGTGATCGACTGGAGTTTAAGACGGACAACACACAGTGAGGCCACAAAGACTGCGACCACTAGCTGTCCAACTCTCCATATGCTAAGTTACTGATGTTATGATTTCTCAGGTCACTGAGGAGCCTATGTTCAGTCCTAAGACATACATGGACCATCAACATTTTAGGTGTGTTTGCTCTCAGATGATTATGGTCTCATTTGACAGAGCAGAAAAGCAAGTACAGTAGAATCCAAACATGTAAGAAAAAAATAAGTCACGCATTTGTAGTCAGACTTGCTGGGATTGTTATCCCATTTTAAGCACCAGCTAAGTGATCTAGAAAAACATTGCTTATCTCTTGTGAGGTTATTCAGTTATATAATGGGGATAACGCCATTGATATTTTAAGTTAACGTTAGCGTAAATGCCAAGCACAGCACCAGGCACAATCCGAGATATTCCCGCACATCAGTTCCTTCGTTGATTAATGCGGCTGCCATAATTCTTCATCACAGACAGTTGCACACCTAGGGGTTGACACAAAATGCATTTGTTTAGCTCAGGAGTCTGTGCATCAGACATGTTGATGAGGAGCTTCTGGGGGGTCCTCCTGGTCTTGACCAGGCTCAGCCACATGTCTGGTGGTCGGCGGAGTGTTGACTGGTCTAAGATAGCCTCAGCTGGGATGACCATGAAATCTGACTCTGTCCCATGTGTCTCTCTCACCTCTGGCTGGTGAGCCCAAGCTTCCGCCCTGAGAGCAGGCATGAGCAAAGGCAGAGGGCTCATGGCCTCAGTGCAGAACTGGTGCGCGGTCACTTCCGCTGCATTAGATTGGCCAAAGCTAGTCATCTGACCACCAGGAGTCCTGGAGTTTGGAAAGGGACCCAATTCTTCAGTGAGAAGAACCACAAAAATAAACAGCCCAGAGAATGGAAAAAGGGAAGGGCAATGTATTGAGGCCATTAATGCAATGGCTCTACCTCTGCCTTCCCTCGGGGCTTCCCTGTGACTTAGCTTGAAAATGCCGTGTCTCGGAATCACGTAGCTGCAGCAGCCATCTTGGTTTGTGCATTATGTCAGCTATCTGCAAGGATGCATGCTCTTTAGGGAAAGTAATTGATCTTAAAATCACATTGCAAGAATAAGAGTTTTTCGATAATCTCCGCATGGTAAGAAAGCCGAGAAGATAATGCAAGCACCAGGATTTACAAAGCCTTTAAGTTGTATATGCTTATTTATTATTATTTATTTATTTCAGAATATCTGGATACTTCCTTCGTCTTTGATGATCTAGTGACCTCTTCTCCTTTCTAAGCAAGATGTGCCCTGACTCCTAGGCATAGTGTAATGATGACAGCTACAAATTCCCATCCAACCACATGAATTTTGTCTGTCTTTGTCTCTCTGCTCGCCCCGCTACAGCACCTTCCCTCACCTGATAGCAGCTCTGCCTCCCAGGACTGAAGTAGGGTCTGCATAAGCCTCTGCTTATAGGAACCCTTTTTAAGAATACAAGGCAGTGTTGTCTTCTTAGCTTGTAAGTTCTCCCCAGATCTATGTTTGCAAGTCATATCCCAATTCCACTCTCATATTTGATCCTTTTGTCTGATCTCTTCATTTCGTTCCCACTCACCCTGTCCTGCTCTGTGCAGAAACAGATTGTCCTCCAACAGCCCTTACTAAACGTAACGGCTTGCCCTGTATGGACCATAGTACGTTTACACCACAGCCACTTCTGTGTGCCCATGGGGTTTAAACATTCATTTGAGCACTCTTTTCCTCATTTCTTCTTTCCTACTTACCCTCTTCTTACTTCCTCTCTAGGATGTGTGCCTTGTATAAGAGTAGAAACAGAGAGGATCCTTGGGGGAACTGGAATGGCAGACACTGGACTCAGAGCCTTTCTATTCCTAGAGACTTGTTTATCTTTAGAAAGGAGAGGGTTCATAAGTCTGCAATCAACAAAGAAATAGGATCCATTCTTATTCCTGTGCTGTTGAAGAAATGATTCAGTAGCTCTTTTCTTTCTTTGCTGTCATAAAGGTACTGTCATATTCTTAACTATCCTAGTGTCCTGTCCATGACTTATTGACCATGGTTGAACCCTTGGCTCCATCCTTCTGCATTAAAGCGTCACCTAACTTAATGATGGGGGTAAGGTTTTTTTATTTTTTAAACAGCTTTACTGAGATGTAATTAATATACCATAAAATTCAAATACTTAAATTGTACAATTCCAAACCACTAATCTATTTTCTGTCTGTATAGATTTCAAAGAGAATAAGCTTCAAAGACCACTTACAGGGAAAAACATAGTATAAGATATCCTTGAAATTCCCTTGAATTGTACTTAAAATATAATTCAAATAGACACATCAGTAAGCCAAGTTGGACAACAGCATAGCATTTCTCAATAAATTCCATATAGCCAAATTTGTCTCCAGGATCGGAAAAGATAGTTGCTTATTCATGTGAATCTGAAATGAGCTAGTTGGTTTGTGTTTAAGGATCGTGATCTTAACAATAAATGATGTTATATGGTAGAAACTCAACTTGGAAAGACACACAGATACTGGGAGAAATTGGGGAGAGAAGACTCAGGGCTCCTGCCTGCTCCCTCCAGTGTGTCCCGTAGTCATTGAGATGCCAGGGGTGCCGCCATTAGTGTCTCTCTTCCCTTCCCTCCCTCCTTTCTTCTCCACCCTTGTCTAGCATGACAGAAAAGATCTTACATTAATTGTATACGTAAGATGGTTCCATAAAAGTTGATTCATCTGAGAACAGTCTGAACTCAAGCCAATCCCGTCAGACCCCTTCCCTGACCTTTCTGAAATGAGGAAGGTGAGGTGGGAGAAGCAGACTTGGCTGGTGACAAAGCTTTGAAATATGAGGTGTGTGACCTGCCCACGCTGACCTTTCCAATAAGGTAATGAAGCTATTCCGAGGAATGGGCCTCACCCAGAAAAAGAACTAGAAATGAGAGATGGAGAAAAGGATCTGGTGATATTGGAGCTCTCTCGTTTATCCCTGGTCCTACGCAGGCCTTTGTTCTTCCGTCGGTTTTGTTGATGTGAATCACTACATTTCCGCTGTTTTCCTGGAGCTCAGATTGGGTTTCTGAACCTTGTAACCCCCCCAAAAGTCTTCGCTAGTACAATTGTGATTTATGTATTGTTAATAACTCTTTTCTTAAGCAGATGGAAAACATTGTATCAAAATATAATGAGATTTTTCAAAAGGTCTTGGATTCATTGTCAAAAGTCACGATCACACCTTAAAGACAAATCCAACATTAGTTTTATTGCGATAGACTGCTTCTCACTGAAAGGAGTTCTTAATATTTTGTAGAGTGAGGTAAATGTATATGTTACGTTTAAGGTTTCAATCCAGCTAAACAGTGGAAGAAGCCGAGATGCCCTTCAACAGACAAATGGATAAAAAAGATGTGGTCCATATAGACAATGGAATATTACTCAGCCATCAGAAAGAATGATTACCCAACATTTGCAGCAACATGGACGGGAATGGAGGAGATCATGCTAAGTGAAATAAGTCAAGCAGAGAAAGACAATTATCATATGGTTTCACTCATTTAGGGAACATAAGGAATAGCAGGGAGATTGGTAGGAGAAGGAAGAGAAGAATGAAGGGGGCGTAAACAGAAAGGGGAATGCACCACAAGAGACTTTGGACTCTGGGAAACAAACTGAGGATTTCAGAGGGGGGTGGGGGGAATGGGCTAGCCCGGTGATGGGTATTAAGGAGGGCACGTATTGCATGGAGCACTGGGTGTTATATGCAAACAATGAATCATGGAACACTACATCAAAAACTAATGATGTACTATATGGTGACTACCATAACATAATAAAAATTTTTTTAAAAAATTAAAATTAAAATTAAAAAAAAGGTTTCAATCCATAGAGGAAGGTACTAGGGACATACAAATGAATATAGTCAAATTTTTGTCCTCAAAGAGCTCACTGTTAAGTAGTGATAATACATATGCAAATAGCATTTATAAAGCAACATACTAAATGAAATACTTCACAAAACTGAAAACTCTATATCCTACTAGCACATGATATTTTGTTAAAATTTACATCTTTACCTGGTATTGAAAAACAAAGGATATTTATTTTGTTTTGTTGTACAAATATGTGATTTTACTGAAATTTTGAGTATATTTTCACAGCCTGTATCTCTGTCTCCCACACTTATTCTCTTACCAAGTTTCTTCTTCTCTCAGGTCTGGGTGCTGGCCGGGCCCTGGGTGGCTGAGGAATCACGGCTGGTTAACACCCACATCTGATTTATATTCTTTAAATCTGTTTAAATTCTGCTCCTCCCATTCACTAGCAGAAAGACCTTGGACAAGATATTCCATCTTAGTATCTCATTTTATTTAAAAATTAGGGATCCTGGGGCACCTGGGCGGAGCAGTCGTTAAGTGTCTGCCTTCGGCTCAGGGCGTGATCCCTGCGTTCTGGGATCGAGCCCCACATCAAGTTCCTCCGCTGGGAGCCTGCTTCTTCCTCTCCCACTCCCCCTGCTGTGTTCCCTCTCTCGCTGGCTGTCTCTGTCAAATAAATAAAATCTTTAAAAAAAAAAATTAGGGATCTTAAGCTAATAATGCCCAGCACCTGGAATAGCTGAGAAGATTGGCTGAGATACTGTGCGGTGTCTAAGGGTTGGCTTCTCGGTGTTCCCAGATTTCTCAGGGTTTCAGAGTTCCTCTCATCTTTAATAATGAAATGACAGTGGCCCGGGTGACTGATGCATGAATGGTGAGAATCAAGTAATTTATTTCGCCTTGTCTTATCTCTTCACCTTCTAGACTCTGCCCCGTGACTTGACTTCCACACCCCAAGTGAGCCCTGAGGTATTTTGGTAGATGCCAGCGAGCCATAACCTCAGTATGCTTCCCCCTCCCTTCTCTGTGTGAGTAGAAGAGAGAAATATGGTGGTCTGGTCTTCCCCAGAGGGCAACAGTGTGTTCCCCACCCTCATCCTGCTTCCAGGCCCCCTGCCCACAGGTGCCCCAGACACTCATAACAATGAGAAGGTGCTCTGTGTGCTTTAAATCCTAGTCTCCTTCCTCAGCTCCACACCTGCAGTCGTCTCCTAGAAAACACCCTCCACATTCCCTCCTGGGATATAAGGACAGACAAACGACTTCTTTACTTGAGAGCTTCAGAAATGTGTCAGCCCGTGTAGAGAGGCACTGGTTCTCGGTGGTATTGTCGTCAACTCTATCTTTGGATCATTGATCTCTACTCTCATTAGGACAAAAACCACCCACACCGTAGAATACAAATTATGATTTTTTTAAATGTAATTCCTTTTTTCTGAAGAAATGGATTAGATAAGCACATAAAAATGTAGTGGAAATCTGACCTTTGTTATCTCTCAATTAAGGGGCCCATGTTTCTAAGCAAGCCTGGAATGCTTCCATTGCCAAAATTGGTGCCAATCCCTGTGTACAGCTGGGGAAAGACATATTTTCCTGTGTCGAGGCATTGTGGGAAAAATCAGCTGAAACATGTTCCATCAAGGAACCAGAAAAAGGAGGAGGAGGACAGAATGCATATAAGTTTTAATTTATAAACTTGCACAGGAAGAGCTCATCAACGGTAATGAGGATCACCCCGAAGCCGCCATGACCTACTGCTGAGGGAAGCTCGTCAGGAGGAAATGTGAAAGGTGCGACCTCCAGAGACTGGCCTGCATCTAGGTCCGGGTATTGGTATCATTAGCGGGTGTCCTTTCCTGAGAGAGGGAACTGGTTTTATACCCAAACGGTAGAAGCCGGGGTGGTGTAGGTCAAATTTAACCACATCAGCTGCTTTATCCTGAAGCCTGAACAGAAAGGGATACTGTGTGGAGAGGGCGTCTTACCACACGATCCCACTTTCTAAGGTCTCTCTTTCCAGATGTGTGTCTACCGTGGAGTCCCTTCCTCCACACACTCACTGTCCAGCGAAGGGTGACCCACTGCAAACTCCACTTTATACGTGGTATGAGAATTGCTGAAATCAGCCTGGATTATTGACAATGAGCCTGAGGGGATGGTGGAGATGGGAAAATCCTTTCAGGGAGGTCATGACATTTGGGCTGAGCATTGGGACCATGGAGGGTTATGGAGCGGGCATTTGTAAAGAGTTAGCAAGTGAGGAAGCCCATGGACACTGTGTTAGTTGGTGCTGCCGAAGAGAATGCACGCGGGGACATGATAAGATGAGGGGCTGGGGGAGCAGGTGCAGCCGTACCGTGAGGACCGGTTCATTCCACTTCTCCATGAAGGGTCTGTGGTCATCAGCAAGAGAAACCGGATCTTGGCAATTTATGGAAAAGTCAAATCGTTTGGACGGATATGTATGAGGTAAAGTGAAGAAATGCATCAGAAAGTGAACAGATACGAAGCAAATAATTCCAGGAATCCAGACAGAAAGAAGCCGTAGAAAGTAGCTTCTCTCTATTTGAGGATGAGGAGTTCTGATGGGCTAGTTTGACTCTCATGACCTTTTCTGAATGGAAGGGAGCTCTTGTAGGTACTTGGGAAAATAGGATTGTTGAGGAAGAACAATGATGCGAGTGTGGGTGGCTGCTTTCAGAGGGTCCACAAATTGGTATGTTGGGCGTTCCAGAGGAGAGCAGTGAAATGGGTAATTGCGCATATCTATCATCTATCTATCTATCTATCTATCTATCTATCTATCATCTCTCTATCTCATATATCTATATCTATTCCCTATCCTCATTCTTCCACATGTTGGAGGACCACATACCATGTACTACCTGGGAGTTACGTCATATACTTCTGGAAGGAGTTGGAGGGACACCGTTTACGTGCAAGGGATTAGAGCTGGACTCTCACTCATTCGCTCAACGTAACAAATTCAGATTTATTGACTCCATTTATTTGTTTATGGGTTGACGGACTATATTGCGATGTCATTGGAGCATCCTTACCAACAGGATAATTAATTTAGATTATTGCTGAGAAATAGTAGATTTGGGATTACCCCAGAAATGCAAGCACACACGAACTTTCAGGAGAATGCAGAGCTAACAGCTTTGCTCCTATCATGAGCCCTTCCTGAGCCACATCACAGAGGGAGCGGGTGACTCCCAGAGATACGCTGCCCAGTAGATAGTGTCGTGAAAGCAAATATGCTTCCTTCCTTCAAGTTAACATGACAGTGTAATGGTGAGTGCAGGAGTAATTGTTTCTCTTTAAAGAAATCATTGTTAGTTGATAAGAAGATTATATAAACAGGTGTTGAGAAATATTTCCATCATTATGTGATTTCATTGTCAAAAATACTATAAGTAATTCACCTGTTTAAACAACAAAAAAAGAAACCCTCATTCATGCATTTTTAACAATCTTGGAAACATAGTTTCTCATTTTTTGTAAAAATTCAAATGAAGAGTTTTAGTGGGATTATAACCCATCTGTTAATAATATAAAAAATGCAATACCTTCTAATTAGGAGAACAACTAATTGACATTATAAAAGATGAAAAATTGTGGGACAAATCTGAACACAAATTTTTTTCTTAATTGGCAGATGGGATTTAATACTGAGTGTTATAATTTAGAAAGCACAAACTTGGATTCTCCCTGCATATCACTGTGAGGCGTCCCTTTCAGCCATGATAGTCATTAAAAAAAACAATGAAATAAGTTGATCTTAGACTGACACACTCCAAGTTTGGAACACAAAGTGTGGAACCAAGTTTTCAAGTTTAATAGACCACATTTAATCATATTTCCCACGTGAAAGTATTGTACCGCTAAGTGATTATGTTAGGTCATTATTTAATCTGTACCTCAGCTTCTTAATTCTTATTTGGTATATTTTTATTATATGTGAAGTGATCAATAAATTACTCCTGAAAATTAATGAAAATATTTATACTATTTATCAATGCCCAAAAATATTTCACAGAAAAAGATGTGGGGGAAAAAAGCCTGGAGACTCTTACCTACAAAATGGTTTATCAGGTGTCAGAAAACTTCAATTTTGCCATGACTGTTTAATTATTGTCTATGGCTGCTCTCAGAGGCATAATTGTGTAATTGGAACCAAGACCTCTTGTCTCAAGAAGCCTAAATTACTTACTCTCGGTACCTTTATGCAACATCTTCCCTTCTCTGGTTTAAACAGTTGAAAATAAATATAGTCAGTTTATACATATTTTTTCTTGATGTACACATATAAGGGCTTAGGAGAAAATAAATAGTTTCATGTCCACTGTAACAGTTCACAGTGAGGTCCTTACATTTTCAAGAGGCAGCAGAACGCATCTGAAAAACAACAGGCAATTCTACGCGTTTTCTTTTAGAATTTGCTTCCCCAATAAAATTTTCAACCCAATAAAATATTCCTCTAAGAGACTGCATATGCCCTTTATTAGACAGGGCTAACATTTCTGATGTTTACTTGAACAGAGCTGGTGCACTGAACTATTTTTGAAAAGATTAGCTTTCACCGAGTATGCAGATCTCCTTCAAATGCTGCAGACCCAAGCATCTCCAGGGAGCTGACCTCGGGTGCCGAGCTGATGCGCTCTGTTGTTTAAACACCAACACCACTGCCCAGAAGTAAAGAACACTTGCCAGGGACCGAATCTTAACTGACTACCCAACAGAATGAAAAACAATGAGAATGTTTATGGACATTTGGAAATATCCAATTGGTGGGGGATCAGATTTATTTGAAAATTTCCAGGTAGACAGATGTTGATTTCCTTATGGACCATGTACGCATTTCAAGAAAGAGCAGATCAAGGAAAACTCTCGCTAATTCAGTTGAAGTTGTGTAAGTAAATTTCTTACTCCTGTGTTTCATGTCTACCCCCTCCCCTGTCACAGAGCTGTGTCCTCCTCAGACTTGACTAAGGTGAGGAACCACAATCAGGGGACCCCTACCTTCCTGGGCACGGCTGTCTAGACTGATCTGACGTCCACTGATCTGACGTCCACACACTTCAAGCTGACTCACAAGGAAGAAGTGACCACCGGCTCCCTTCTGAGGGCTCTTCTTGCAAATCTTAATCTTTTCACTTATTGTGACCTTACCAGACACCCCAATATACCGAGATCTAGAATGAATGTTACTATTCTGTTTTTCACTAATCAGCTTACATTACATAAACAAACTTGCTGTCTAAATAAGGCGAGAAGACTATACATTCGGTTCTAACTGGAAGTATGAGAAGGAAGGAGGACAAAACCGGTATTTTTGAGTCTGTACTCTGCACCCAGCCTTCCATTCTTTGTACGACTATACACTGGACATTCCTGAGTTCACTCAGCCCTTGCATTGCACCTCGAAGGAGATGTTACGCTGTGAACTTCGCTCAGGAGGGGACGAAGACACAGATAGGGAAAGGGCTTCCCTGACATTCTCAATTACAAACGACAGAGGTGGGATTCAAGTTCAACCTGTGTCTTTCTAACACTCATTCTCCTAATTAGCTTCCTTTCTGTATTCTGACTTGTGTTTTCAACACCTTCCGATTTCAGTTTTTAATTTCATCCAATTTCCAGTTGACTCGAAGATGTATCTTCCTCCAGGGTTTCAGGCAGAGGCTTTCGGGGGGCTGGTATCTTATTTGCTCCTCATTTCTCTCCCCCCCCCCACCTCCTTCCTCCTCTATGCTCATGTTTCCATTCCAGTATTTCTGGTGTGTCTCCCTTGTATCTACGGAGCCATCCACTCCCTGTGCCCTGAGGGCGTGGACTCATAAACCTTCACAGACTTCACCGATTCTCCCTCCGGCTCTTGTTACATCGTCCCCTTGGGATGAGGGGTCCAATCTCCCTTAGTGAGAAGGGGTTTAACCTTTGCCAGCGCTATAAACCCAACATTTGGCCCTCTTGCTGAGTCTTCTTTGGGCCAAGTGCCATGTCTGGAACAAGAATCTTGGCCCAGATCCTGCTAAGTGTCCTGTCTTCCTCAGAGTCTTCAAGGCTGCAGGGGTCTCTACCTCTGGGCAGCCTTTCCTGATGCTCACAACTTGCTTCCCTCACTATAGCTAGAACTGAGTTCAGTGAACACCCGTCAGCTCACACACACCAGTTCACGTCCATCCAAATCCCAGCCTTTAATGTAAAATGATTTCGCTACAACTGAGCTACAAGACTCTGGTCTTTTACAAGATTCAACATTATGGGAACACATATGATTATGCAACATGATTCTTCACCTCTACAGCCTTTTAGTTGAATTGTGTCCTTCCTAAAATTCTCATGTTCACGTCCTAACCCTCATATCTCAGAATGTGCCCTTATTTGGAAAGAAGATCACTACAGGTGGAATTCGTTAACATGATGCCATGAGGGTGGGCCCTGATCCAGTATAACTGTGTCCTTATGAAAAGGGAGAATTTGGACACAGAGACTCACAGGGAGAACACCGTGTGTACGTGGAGACAAGGATTGGGCTGATGTTTTTAAAAGGCAAGGAACACAAAGATTGCCAGTGGATCTCCAGAAGCACATGGTCCCGCCCAGGCCTCAGAAGGAACCCACTGCGCACTTCCTGAACTCGGACGCTGAGCCCCCAGACCGCGAGACAACGGATTTGGTTGTTCTGAGACGCTCAGCTTGTGGCGCTCTGTTAACAGCAGCCCAGGCCAGCCAGCCCAGGAGCCGAGACCTTCCCTCATGACTCGGGCGAAGCATCATGGCTCCCAGCGAGCAAATGCAGGCGGAGGGCTGCAGCGGGAAACACGGACCATCCGACTCTCAGCCACTCGCTCTGCAGGAAACTATTATTCTTTCTGAGCTTCCATTTTGCAGCAGCAAAAAGTTGACATTTAGCACCTTTCTAGCAAGGGTTGCTATGAAAGGATAGTACCCAACGTACACGGGAGTGTTTACTACCCACTAACTGGAAGGTTTTCTATATCAAACACAGTATTAGGGAAATCCCCTTCGGAGGTCAGCGCGCACAGGACTCTGTATGATAGAATGTGCTCTTCTGAAAATTTTGCGTGATTTTATTTATATTTATAAAGAGATTTCACATAGTCTGGAATTGTAATTTGTTTTAGAAAAAGCATATTCATAAAGTCATCCATACGTGTGAAGCTCTTCTGAATTTCTACATCATCCCTGGTTTTGGTATGGATGTCACAGTTATTCATTTTAAATATTTATTCTTCAACCGCCTTGACCCCAAGCATCTTTCCCTTGAGCGCTCTGTGACTTGGAGGACCAAAGTAAGAAGGAATAGCATGAGCTGGTGTTTGCTAAACAGAAGTTAATCCCAATGATCGGAATGGTTTTGGCTCAGATGTCACTTGATATTTTACACTAAGTCTTGTTTCCAGGCTGTGCTAAGAAATTCAGCAGAAGAGTTATAGATGAGTGACGGACCTTTCTTTTGCTCCGCCTCTCTGTCTTGTTCACAATCCACCAGAAGCCAGCTTCTCCTCATCCTTCCTGGCCCCTTTGTCCAGCTTCAAACCAAATGTGTTCTCCCCGTCTTCTGGTCAACCTGGGCTGACTGAATAAAGCAGATGGGCTGATGCCTCTGTCCTTTCACGTATTTTTTCCGTAGGTCTGAAACCAGTCCCTCGGCATCTTGTCGGCCTGGGAAACTAGTACTTGTCCTTCAAAGCCTGGGACCACATTCCCTGGGAAGCTCTTCTTCTTTGATCTGTTCTCCCTTATTCTTTCTTGCATAGCATAATACTCCTACAACGTGCTCGTTTTCCATACTGAGTACGGACTGAATACGGAGCGGCGTCTTCTGGCAGGTGGTAAGCAGCTTGAGGCTTGGGGCCGTGAGGTCGTTTCTGAATCTCAAGTTTCAAAAACAACATCTGGCACTTTCGGTAGATGTTAAAAATCACCTTCAAGATACAGGAAAGAAGAGTGGAATCTCTATTAACTAGAATGTTGGAAAATCTGCTAATGTCTTGCAAAGAGGTCTGACACTTTGATTGGCTACAGGTCAGGGACTGCCCCAATTGCTTTATGAATACGAACACCTGTCACCAGCATCTGAGGAGGGTAGCATCTCTAGCACCCTCAATTTACAGACAGAGAAACCGAGGCCCAGACACTTTGCTCAAGATCACCCATCCGAAAAGTGGAAGGGCCAAGATTTAAACCAAAGTCTCTGGATCTAGCATTTGTGAATTTCACCCCTAAGGCGTGGAGACTCTCAAAGGTTGGGGGTCTGATTCAAGCAATAAGGCCTGCCCTCATGGAAAGTGCCTAGTGGAGAAACAAGGCACACCACGGCCTCCTGACATTGTCCCGGATCTCCCAGCTGGACTCCTCTCCCCTCTCTGCACGTCCCAGCCCTGCCAACAGTGGACCCAATGCCCCTCTTCCGGGAAGCCATCTGTGGTTTTATCTTGTAATGGGAGGTTTCCTCTTCTCTGTGCCCACAGGACCTTCCTGCGCTGCTCCTACTTCACCCCTTACCTGGACTCATCATGCTTTGTTTATCTGGATAATTTTTCCCCCCCAAACTGTCCAATTTCTTGAAGACAGAGCCGATTTGCCATAAGTTTGATTAGTATAAACTGTAGAAAGCATTTTGTCTCACTTCTGGTGAGTGTTTGACAAATATTTGTTGAAACGATGAGTGAATGATCACGCTGCAACAAGAAGGCATTTCAAGTATTTAGGGTAAAATGGTTGCAGTGATTTAAAGTGCTTAACAAGTAAACACGGTAGAAACCATGATAACATGGGATAATGAAATGCAGGTTCGCTTATGTACAAAAGGGCAAATTACATTCCACAGAAGGTAACCACACAGAGCGAATCCGCGAGGCAATAGAATAAGTCGAAAATCTCTTCCCAATACCGGAATCCTAAAGGTCATGCTGCATATTGGAGATGAATCCAATCAGTTATACTGTCCAACAGGTTATAAGGCACAAAAATTTACTATTCACTTTGAAATTTCCCCCCATAAATAAAGCACATGACTCTCGTCTTATTGTTGGAGCCATGATTTACTTGTGTGTGTGTGTGCATATAGGTTTCTAAAAATGAGGAAATCTGTGTGTGTGTGTAGACAGTTTATGTGCATATGAATTATGTATGTATGTATGAAAGAGGATTTACAAGACAGCTCCAGCGTGGTGGGAAGCAAGCCCCTCACCGTAAAGCTGCTTGCACGTCTGCCCAGCTCCCGACTCGAGAAGGGTGCGGTGGGAGCCTGGCTCTGCGTACGTCGGAGGAGGAACCACGCACGTCGGCGGCTGTCCGAAAGAACAGCACTGCCAAGGACATGTGTCCGTCTGTGACAACATCCCTTCTGCAGAGAACGTGAGAAAGCAGGGATCAGAGCTCACTTTCTTCAACGACTTCTTATTTCTCGCGTCATATCCTATGGCTCCGAAAGTCGTGACCCAGGCTTTCAGGGACGGTGTAATTATCTCCACGACACACGTGCTTCTTACTGTTAGACTGCAGTTAGGAGACGCTTTCCCCTGGCCAGTGTGGGGGCTGCCTTTGCACCCACGGTCACATGTTTGGGGGTGCCCTGCAAGCAGATCATTGGTTTCAAAAACCAGAAGGTCTGGGGTTGTTTTGTTTTGTTAAGTTTTCCAGGCAACTCTAAGCACAGGCAGAAAATTCACTTTTAGACGGAAGTTGAGCTCCTCTGTACTGCACAAGTTACACACTTTCGTTCATGCAAGGGTCCCTCCCTGGGGTTGATACCCAGACAAGTGGACATTAGGATGAAGTCTCCCAAGCTCCACCCCCGCCCCAGGCCAGGAACTGAGGCTCTGGCTATTTGGCCCGTTGCCAGGTCCATGGTAGACACGTACAATGGCCTGTAGTGATCGAAGCCATATTATTTACTTGACATTTGGAAAACATGGTTAAAGGTAAAAATAAATATATGCCCCAAATGGCATGTTTGAAAGGGTATTTGTTTATTCAAACGTCTTTGATTGGCTATTGTGCTGGCCCCTCCAGTGACGTCAGGATCCTGCCAGTAAATTCACCTTTGCCAACCAAGGGGCAGACGGCGTGAGGTTAGGTGGCTGTGTCGCCCCAGACAGGTTCAGCTCTGCCCAACCCCGCAGTGTGTCTCGCCTCCCTCTGGGCTGCCCAGGGGCCTGTTCTTCCATAGACACCCTGCTCCTTATTATACTCTGGCTTCCCATCTGTGAAAATCAGACGGCACTGAAGCCCATCAGCCGCTGACCCCGAGGTGTGAAAGTAAGTGACCTTTGCTCTTCTCTTGCGAACGCATTTTTCCAGTTCTGCGTTTTCCTCTGCAGCAACGCCAGGCCTGGGGGAAAGGGCCATCGATCAGGGGAGAGAAGACATTTTTTTATTGGCATTCTTTCACATTCTTTATATTTCACATCATCTGTTCATTCAGCAAGCACTTGATTGACAACTCTTGTTAAATATATTGGTAGGGGCTCCGGATTTCCTCTTCCGGCGCTAAACTCCTTTGTGTATGCCATTTTGTGAGACTTGATCCCTCAGCTGCAGACATTAGTGAATATTATCATTACCTGAGAATGCTGCAAACATGCAGATTCTAGGCCCACGGGTCTAGTGTGAGTCCTGACGTTGTGCATTTCGTCCCCCAGATGTTCATCTGCGGACCCTACTTTAAATAGCACAACTGATGACCGGTGCTTCTCGTACTTGGGCCACGTGTCAGTGAGCTGGGAGCTTTTGAAAATGATAATTCCCCACCCCTACCTTTCTGATTCAATTGGTCAGGGAGGAACCTGGGTATCCGTATTTTTTTTTTTTTTTAAGTCTCCCAGTTGATTCATATGGGGCCGCAGTTTGAAAATCACTACTCAGGATCGTCTCTTAAATTATTAGAAGCCACTAAACTCCACGTTAAAAGAGGACTCAATGTACCCTGCTTTTAACGCAGCCGTTTGGCCATCAGCGGAAGTGAAATGCTAGAGGGTAAAAACGGAAGTAACGCTTGCACTATAGCTTTGAAGAACCGCTCGGTTACTTAGGCATGCGAGGATACCCAGCCTCTGCACACTTAGTCCGTTAGCTAAGAGCCATGATTCCAGCCAGTCAGGTTCCAAAGAAAGAGTCCTGTCCCTCTATCTCCAGGATGTCTTGAGGTCGTAGGAAGCTCTGTTGTCCATATAATTCCTGCCATACCGCTAAGGTCTGATGGCAGAGTCCCTCCTTCTCTGGATGTGGCAGATTCTCAGATGTCAGAAATGATGCCTCTCTCCCGGCTGCTGAAATCTGCACTAAACCTTATCAGAAGGGGGAAGAATTTACAGCATTTCCCTGCATTGGGCCAGAGATCCACTTTCTTCTACTAAGTCTCATGAGGACCAAAAAATGTTCATTAAAAATGATGCTTTTGTTTTCTTCATACCTAGTGAGTTTATACTTCCTGAGTTAAAGACTCATACACCTAGAGAAATGCAAACACACAATTATTTCCTCTTCTGTTACTAGGATATCAGTCTAATTATACACGGATACTGGAAATAAAGCAAGAGAGACAAAGACCCCCCCCCATCCTGGAACTCATAATTCAATATTCATTTGTGGGTTAAAAAGCACTAAGTGTTGGGACACCTGGGTGCTCAGTCGGTTAAGCTTCCAACCCTTGGTTCCTGCTGGGGTTGTGATCTCAGGGTGTGTGACTGAGCTCCACGTCAGGCTCCTCATCGGGCTCTGCGCTCAGCGGGGAGTCTGCTTGAGATTCTCTCTCTCCCTCTCCTGCGGCCCCTCCCCCCCGGCCCCTGCTCATGTGTGTACATGTTCTCTCTCTAAAATAAATAAATCTTTAAAAAAGCACTAAGTGTCAATGCTCCATTCATCTACTTGCTCATTCATTCATTCATTCGCTCATTCACTTATTCATTCATTCATTCACTCATTCATTCATTCCCTCACTCATTTCAGTTGGCGTTTACCAAGTTCTCCAGAAGGCAAGCATGAGAGTTTTCACATCTTGTTTGCGTCATCAGCAAATGGGTCTTTGTGTAAAACAGGCCCTGACGTATCATAGCTCATTAAACACCTGTGGTCGTGTCTTCAAGAGGAGGTGGGTGTGGGAGTGAAGCCTGGCCCAGAACCCTAACCTGCACGGTAGCCTCTGTCTGAGAGAGCGTTCCAGTCATACGCCGCTGACTTTCGGGGCACAGCTGCCTCTGCCCTGCGTGTTGCTACAGGGTTCCCTGCAGCGTCCAGCTACAGAGTCAGGTGTGCAGTAGGGAGTCAAAGGTAATGGGCCCACTTCACCTCTTAAAGGCACCGGCACCAACAGGACGGCCCCGTAAATATCCTGACCAGCACAGCCGCACCACTGATCCCAGCGGAAGAGCAAATTCAGCGCCTTGGGCAGCTCTTTCTCTTGTGCACCTTCCTCTTTCCTTCCAGCTTCTTGCCCTCCGTCTGTTTCCTTCCTCACCCCGTCTACTCCTCATCTAATCCTCTCCCTTCCCCTCTGCCTCCTCTGGCCTGTAGATTTCCATTTCAAATAACTTTGATCTCATCTTGAATTTGAAAGCCTCACAGGTCACATTAGGAGAATATCCTGACATTAGTATGGAAATGCGTTTTATTTCTCTGTCACCTTACACTATTTAGGTAGGGGGCGTTTGCTTTAGCAAGTGGCAGGAGTATACACTGAAATCTCGGGCGTCTGGACTTGTCTTTACTTGTCTTCTCCGCGAGGTACAGGGAGCCTGCTTGCATGCGTAACGAGATCTGTGAACAAGAGGAAGGAAAAGGAGCTAACGTTCGTTTGTAGAAGGGCTCACCTCTTTATGGAGCTGGGCAGGCGCACTGAAGACATAGAAATCTGAGAGGTAGAGGAGAATCTTCCGGCGGCAGCATGGGGCAGTGACTGTCATTCTTTCCTAATAGTGCATCCTTCTGTCTGTGGAATGAGAAACAGGATGCATAATTCTCCCATGTTCCTTTAGAGAGACTGAGAGTGGGACTTACATCTACTCTTGCAGGTGTGCTCCCTGTTCAAGAGAGGAGGTAACACTAAACCCACAGGTAGAGAAACGGTGACAGGAAACCCTCACTTTATTATTGTTACTGTGATGAAATAGACGGCTGACATCAAAATGCCTGAAATAGAATATATAATATAAAATAATGCTTCACTGCTTGTACTATTAATAATACTAACAAAATACTGGGGGTGGAAAAATATAAAAATAACAGGAATTGTAAGTATTCTCATAAAAATACCCTGATGGAACTTTTACAGGGTTCAGTTGCTTTCTCTTTAACAAAAAGTGAGAGGTTGAATTTCCTTTTGAAATTATTTCCATCTATATCCTTCCAGAATTTTTTTGGCTTTCCCCAAGCTTTGGCAGTTATCCCAACACTACTACTTAATTCAGTATATTTTTGGTGCCATTGTGTGCTTAGTGTGGTTAATGCTGAATTCATAGTTACAAAAGCTCTCTTTACAGGCTTACAGGTCATGAATGTGCACAGTATTTAATTCCGCTATATGAGATCAAAAATTTTGCCGTGTGAAAGACTGGGACGAGAACAGAAAGACAAGCTGCAAACCAGGGGAATATATTTGCAAACCTCATATCTGAAAAGGACTCCTAACTAGAATATATGTAAAACATTCTGAGAGCCCAACAGGGGTGTGATACGTCGAAGATGAAGAAGTAGGATAACGCCTGAGGTTGGCACGGGTGTGGATTGACAGGAACTCTGAAACACCGTGAAGGATTTTATTGGTACAAGCCTTCTTCAGGACAGTTGGTAAACACATTAGGAAGCCTTAAAAATGCATGCTGTCTCTCATTCATCCATTTCCCTTCTGAGAATGTGTCTTAAAAAAAATTTAATCTGTCAAGTGTAAAACAAATCTGTAACTGGAAACTCATTGTAGTGTTGCATTTGATAGAGCAATAGAGAAATAAATTAACTGCCTGATAGAAACAATTGGCTAAAATCACTTATTCTCATGCACACTTATAATGTTACATCATGAAATAGTTAAAAATAGGATGTCGTGAAAAAGTTTTGTAGAGTATATCTTAGACATATTTAATGATAACGTATTAAGTGCATTTGAACCATAAGATTCAGCAAGATTTATAGAGAATGTAGATGTAAAGATTACATCTTTGGGATATAAAATACATACACATCTGTCCATACATGTGTAAATGTGCATATTTACATAAGTTAAAAGACTGACAAGAAATAAGTAATGATTAATAATGGCAATTTCCGAGTGATAACATTTGGGGGTTTTATGTTTTTTATTCAAGATGTTCTTTATGATAGTTTCTACAACATAGTCATGCTGTTTTGTTTTTTTAAAGATTTATTCATTTTAAAGAGAGAGAGGGGAGGAGGGGCAGAGAGAGAGAGAGAGACAATCTCAAGCAGACTCTCCGCTGAGTGAGGAGCCTACCCGACACGGGGCTCCATCTCACCACCCTGAGATCATGACCTGAGCCAAAATCAAGTGTCGGACTCTTCACCGACTGAGCCGTCCAGGAACCCCCATGCTGTTTTTAAATCAGAAAAAAACAAAAAACCCAGCAAAGCAGCATATATTTTTAAAGGACTCTATTACATAAAGTTTGGAAATCCCCAGCATGTAGTCCAACAGGAAGGGATCAGCATGTCGCCAACACCCAGCGATAACTGTGGGTATGATTCCATCGTTTTTCTCTGATTGTTTGGGGCACACAGGGATTTGTGCAGGTGCAGTCACACTTTCTTCAGGGCAGTGACGCTGCTGTTCCACTCACCATCGAGACCCAGTCAGTATTTTCCCAGCATTTGTACTGTGCCGAGTGGCCAGCATTGAATTCACCACCAAAACAGGGAGCCTGAGCCATGACCATCATCTTCATCAGCCTGCCGCCCACTCCCGTTACGGGCATGGAGCTCTGCAAACCTCAAACTCCATCCTTACCCCATTCTCAAAATAGAGCCCCAGCACAGCACTTTTTGCCCACTAGCCCCCGAGAAGTCCCTCCTGCTCTGTGTGCGTGTTGTGAATTTGCACACATTATAATGATGGATGTCCAAGAGCATTTATTGTATATAAAAATCCAGTTTCCTTGTTATTCCTTAACCCAAGGTATGTGTTGAGCCCCCACTGGAAGCAGACATAGTGAAGCTTACATCACGTGTGCCGGCACCCTCAGGGGCCCAGGGAAGACATCCTGGCCCCATGTCTTCTCTCCATGCAGGGCTCCGCTCAGACGTCCAGCATCTAGAGGTCCTCACACCCCATAGAACATTGCACCGAGAAGTCTGATTCAAGTCTGCCAGGCCACGTCGGGTGCAAAGACCCCCTCTACTCTGTGGCATGGTGGAGGCACAGACTTCAGTTGGCTGCTTTCAAGCTACACGAAGACATGTAGATCTTTATAAGGATCTCTTACTGTGTCTGCCCTGCCCAGCCCAGACGTCTGGGGAGGGTCTCTGGGGTGAGTACTCTCTATTAGCCCCTCCCCACCACGCGTGCCCTGGTGACTCGAACGGTAGGCGGGTTTGAGAGCCCCTGCCTTCGACTTCCTGTTCAGCCATTGTCTCTCTGGGTGCCGATGTCCCACAGGCTCTCCCAAGGACACAGGTCCTTCCACTCTACAAACCTTCTGGGTTCAGCTAAGACCCATTCCCCTTCTCACTGCCAGAGAGCCAAGCTGCCTTCTACCAAATTTTCGTCTCCAAATGGACGAAATCACACACTGAGATGTGGCCAAGTTCTTTGGCTCAGTTACATAACCCCACTGAAGTTCAGTTTCTTCATTTAGAAACCGGGGACAGGAATCAGACCGCTGAGGATTTATACGGGGTTTAAATAAAAAGGGAGATAGAAAGTTTCCATTTAACAACTGACTCTTGATAACTGGTAAATATTTATCAAGTATCTACTATGCGCTAAGCATTCTCTTAGACACTGGGAATAATGGAAAGCAAAGTCTTTGTTCTCATAAAGAGGACCTCTCAATTATAGAAAGCAGACAAGTGAGTAAATATATAAACTATTTAGGTCCTAGGTTATAAAGAGTGTTTAGAAGAGAAAGCAATCATGAACCCACATCTGTGGGGGCAGGAAAACAATTCAAGTGGCTCTGTGTGGGCTCTAGGAAGCAGAGCGGTAAATCACAGACACTCTTCTGATCCAAATCTTCTGAAAGAATTCTTACCTTAGAATTTAATCCAGTCCTCTTTCTGTCATTCTCCAAGTGAGCAAATCTCTGCTCCGCATCCATCCAGGCAGCACTCTATGCGTACCTCTCCACTGTGTGCCTTTGAAATAGTATAAAAACATTGTATACTTCCTCCCCTTCTATTGAACTCTGTGACTTTGAATTCCTCCTTTCTGTTGCATGAGAGAATATTCCTTTTTTTGGTCATTATTTTGTTTTATTTGGCATCCCAGAAACTGTATTAACACATGAGTTTTCAAATAATAGGTGCTCAATTAAAGCATGTTAAACATCAGTGATAAATTAACAAAAGCAAAATAGAAACCAATCATTCAGAGATGCTTCCGTTGTAACGTGTTTTCTCGTTCTGCAAGAGTGCTTTCTGTAACATTTTTCACTTTAGCCATCGCTGTTCGTGTCTTTTGCAGCAAATGACATGCAGCGAAGCTGGATTATGTTGCTTGGATATTGGCTTCTCTAACAGACAAAATTAAGAGAGCTACGGGGACTCACCACACTTGAAACATTATGACTCGAACTAAGGTAATGGGAGGAGACCGAGGCGGCAGGAGCAGAAGCACGTTTGGATATTTATTTAATTTCAGCGCAGCACATTTGTGCTAATTGGAACTGTGCCTTGCAAGCAGATGTTCGAATCAGCTGGGAACACAGGAGGCGAACAAAAGATTCCCGGAGTTGTGTGTGGCACTGGCTGGACTGGCAGAGTCCTGGGCATGGACAGGTTTCATGTGCAGGCAGAGAGGCCCCCTTCCAGCCACGACTGCGTTTCAGGCTGGATTCTGAGCACCTGCTCTTACTGCCCCAGATTCCAGATTTCCCACCCTTGTCTTCATCTTAGTCTCATTGCAAAAGCTGCCCTGCTCTCTAGCTCTACCCTGGACCCACTTGGTATTATTTCTTGGCCTGAGATCTCCTCTCCGTTGAGCCACTGGACTCTTCATAAAACTAGCCACCAGAGTGAGTATGGTGTAGGAAAAATGGAGTCCATGTTGTGTGGTACACTCTTCTGCGTTCCAAACTGTGACCTTTGGTGAAGCTTTTTTAAATTTTTCCTAACCCAAGTTTATTCATCTATGCAATGGGAATAGTTTATCTTATGATAGGGTTTTGAATGAAACAATGTAGATAAAGTTTCCAGCACAAAGTAAATGCTCGATGCATGTGACTTCTGGAGCTTAGTCATGACCTTCCCTGCCAACGCATTCCCCGCTGGAAACTAATAATCCATTGTCTATTTCATTATTCTCGCAAGTTTCTGTCTTGAGAAGATAGGACATAGGCAGAGGCTAGGGTGCATTATCATCTATCTATCTATCTATCTATCTATCTATCTAGGCATTTAATTTATTTAAAACAATTTCTTCCCTGAAGTGATATATGTCCTTTCCATAAAAATCTCTGTACCTACTCTCCCCTAGTTTAAAGCCCGGGTAGTTTAGAGATGCCGTGGTCATCTACGTGACAGCTCTGGGGCCCAGGGCCTGGAGGGTCATAAAACCCAACCTCTAGCAATTCAAGGGTTCCAACTCCCGGCTGATGCCAGCAGGGGCACCCGTTATGGTCCAGCAGCAGAGCCAAAGACAAACCTGAGCCTCAGGCCTGGGTTTGAGGACCCAAAGTGTTAAGTCTTCAGTCTGTGCGAGTTGGTCTTTTGTGAGTCTTCACTTCTCAGGTTTCTTTCTTTCTTTCTTTCTTTCTTTCTTTCTTTCTTTCTTTCTTTCTTTCTTTCCTTCTTTCTCTCTTTCTCTCTTTCTCTCTTTCTTTCTTCCTCTCTTTCTCTCTTTCTTTCTTTCTTTCTTTCTTCCTCTCTTTCTCTCTTTCTTTCTTTCTTTCTTTCCTTCTTTCTTTCTTTCTCTCTTTCTCTCTCTCTTTCTTTCTTTCTTTCTTCCTCTCTTTCTCTCTTTCTTTCTTTCTTTCTTTCTTTCTTCCTCTCTTTCTCTCTTTCTTTCTTTCCTTCTTTCTTTCTTTCTCTCTTTCTCTCTCTCTTTCTTTCTTTCTTTCTTTCTTCCTCTTTCTTTCTTTCTTTCTTTCTTTCCTTCCTTCTTTCTTTCTTTCTCTCTTTCTTTCTTTCTTTCTTTCCTTCTTTCTTTCTTTCTCTCTTTCTCTCTCTCTTTCTTTCTCTCTTTCTTTCTTTCTTTCTTCCTCTCTTTCTCTCTTTCTTTCTTTCTTTCTTTCTTCCTCTCTTTCTCTCTTTCTTTCTTTCTTTCCTTCTTTCTTTCTTTCTCTCTTTCTCTTTCTTTCTTTCTTTCTTTCTTTCTTTCTTTCTTTCTTTCTTCCTCTTTCTTTCTTTCTTTCTTTCTTTCCTTCTTTCTCTCTTTCTCTCTTTCTCTCTTTCTTTCTTTCTTTCTTTCTTTCTTTCTTTCTTTCTTTCTCTCTCTCTCTCTCTCTCTCTTTCTTTCTTTCTTTCTTTCTTTCTTTCTTTCTTTCTTTCTTTCTTTCTTTCTTTCCCCTTCATGCATTTTGGCTTTTTTTTTTCGGATCTGGTTCCTATCTAGAAAGTTGGGGCTTCTTTGTACTTGAAGGCTCTTCTCCCCCAATAAGTTCAGTAAAAACTAGAGTGAAACACCACTTTTAGGGTCTTCAGGCCAAAGCAATCTTCAGTTTAGACAAACCCCACCTGCGTTCCCAGGACCAAGCCTCCACAAAAGCGTTATCCTATTAAACACACAACCGACAAATTTCTTAGGTGCACCACTGATTTTCCTCTCTTTCTAATTCCAGCGACCTCCTTCTAGCACCATATAGTGCAGGTTTATCCTCAATTTCTTGTAACATATACACTGCTATCGATTCTGTCAAAGGAGAAAGAAAATGACTATCGGTTGGCCACTTCCTGTATTTGAGGCAATGAGATAAATGCTGTATGTATTTTAAGATTAATTTATCTTTGTAAAGTTTTCTGGTAAAATTATTATGCTCACTTGTCTACTAAAGAAACATTTCAGAAAGGTTATTCAAAATTCATTAGAAATTCTGAGATACAAACTCAATTTTCTGGCTTAAAATACATTCTCTTGTTTTGTCACTTCTTGTGTTTTTAACAGGTCATTATTATATTGAGAATTTTGGATAGTGTAATTAGATTCCAATTTCAGGATTTGATTTCTTTAAATTATTTTTTTATAGAAGGAGTAGTAGACATTTAGGCATGTATTTTAAGTTAAATATTCTTTAAAAATAATGCAGAAAATTTTCCAAGGCAATTTTTTTGGTCATAATCATGAACGTGGTGCCAAGCACTTTAAGTTTTTGTGTCCAATAGATATAAGTTCAAATCCTGGCTGTACTATGTTGCTTGAGGCCTTGGGCAAGTTGTTTAACCTGTTAAACTCTTCAAGTCCTCATTTGCATGTGGGGTAATAATAGATATTGTCTTGCTGGGCTTTCTTGGAAAGCACAACTGAGGGAAGGCTTGGTTCCAGATGGCTGCTTATGAGGAGGGGTTTCAGGGAGAAGGAATGAAGCTGCAGGGAGAGGGAGCACAGTTCCTGATGGTCCCTTCTCCCGTTGGTCCCTGTCGCTCTGTGTGCCTTTAACTCCCTCCCCTTGCAGGCTGCGCGCTCCTAGCTGTGGCGTCTTCCCTCTGCGAGCTCAGACAGCAGGACATAGTGGTGCCGCTGAGACCAAGTGTCATCCTGTGTCACCTGCGCAGAGCCGGTCACAGCAGCCATGGCTGAGAGGTGGAGCTGAGGGACCTGGGAGATGTCACCAAAGATATACTCCATTCTATCCTCCCTTGCTCTTGCCCTGCATTAAATCCAACCTGACCCTTGGAGGGGTGCCAGGTAGCTTTACAAAAGACAGCACAGGAGGACTAATATAATAAGCCATGGCCGCTGTTCCGTTCCTGCGTGTGACATGTGTCCTCTCTGGTAGGATGAACCCCTTCCCCCATAGGATGAATGAGGTCTCCCACCAGGTGGTTTCCTGGTCCTCACGAGGTATCACGGTGAGCGTTCAGAGTTGATTGGTGCAGTGGGCAGTTGGGCTTTTAGCATTGGCAACAGCTAGATTGGTCTAGGGGAGGGGGTCCATGCAGTGGGGTCCACACAAAGCCTCCATATTTGCCACCATGACCGCTCCATTTATGAGCCCTTTGGGAAAGGACTGAGCTGGTCAAGGTAAGAAATGATGGGTTGTCAATGCTGGTTGTTAAATGACTGTTCTGCCAATACTCTGCCGACGTCATTAATACAATAATAATTATTTTATGAATGCCTTAAGGTAAACCACAAGAATTCTGCGTGCTTTGTACCCATTCCCATGGATCCATCCATTTCATTCAATTTCTTGGTCTTTTTGTCCTTTTTTTTTTAAGATTTTATTTTTAAGCAGTCTCTATACTTAATGCAGGGCTGGATAAAGAGTCGCACATTCCATCAACTGAGCCAGTCCGTTGCCCCTGGTTTCTCTGTCCTCTGATCAACCACCCAAACCACTCTTCATTGGCCAGGTGTCCATACACATCTGGACCTCATGCCTTCCTGCCCCTACATGAAGTGACCCAGCGCGACCCCGTTGCAAGTTCTGCTGACAGGGAAGATTCCCCTCCATGACGACTTCCAAGTGCAGTGTGCGTGGGGCTATTTTGTGGCAGCGGTCCGTGTTCACGTGATTCATCTGTAAGCTGAACCCAAGTTTTCTTGCTCTGCAGGAAGTTGAGGGAGAGACATCTGTTGAGAGAAGGTCACCTGAGAGGTACCAGGGACACAGTTATGACTCCTGTCCACACAAGCTACCCGTGGCTGCTGGACTTGCTTAGGCCCAATCCTGGATGCGCCACTTCTATCCTATGATGGACTCAGGATCCGTCTGTCTAACAGATCCAATAATATCCACCTCACGTAGAGCGGTTGTGGTCAAGTTACATGAGGTCGTCAATATAGTATAATATCACCCTCCATCTGGATGGTTCTTCCCCGTGTCGTGTCGAGCTGGCTGCTTCTTCTGATTCAGGTCTCAATCTAAATCACTCACTGAGCTACCAACGTGGTCTCTGACCACACCATCTAAAGGGGACGACCTTCGCCACTGATGTGCTGGTCACTCCCTCATATTGCCCTGTTTCTCCATCTTCCCCCTGCGAAACAATTGTGTTTACTGTGTGTCTTCTGCGTCTCTATTTAAGCCCCGTATCACCAGGCGCCTTCTTTGTTTTATTCATATCATACTCACTCCAGGGAAGTATGTCTGAGCAGATTGTAGATGCTCAAAATGTTTTTGAAAAAATAGATCATCTTTGAACTTCCGATACGTTAAAGCACTAGCTTTATAGTATAATATAGGTGTGTACACACACATACACACACATGTACGTTATGTATTCGGTGTAGAAAATATATTCCATTCTTATCAACAAAGAGTTAAACATATCACTTTTTTTAAAATGATTTTTTATTATATTATGTTAGTCACCATACAGTACATGCCCGGTTTCCGATGTAAGGCTCAATGATTCACTAGTTGCGTATAACACCCAGTGCACCATGCAATACGTGCCCTCCTTACTACCCATCAACGGTCTATCCCATTCCCCCACCCCCTCCCCTCTGAGGCCCTCAGTTTGTTTCTCATAGTCTATGGACTAGAGACTATGGTCTCTCATGCTTCATCCCCCCTTCTGATTACCCCCCCTTTCTTTATCCCTTTCTTCCCCTACTGATCTTCCTAGTTCTTATGTTCCATAGATGAGAGAAATCATATGATAGTTGTCTTTCTCTGCTTGACTTATTTCACTTAGCATTATCTCCTCCAGTGCCGTCCATGTTGCAGCAAATGTTGAGAACTCGTTCTTTCTGATAGCGGAGTAATATTCCATTGTATATATGGACCACAACTTCTTAATCCAGTCGTCTGTTGAAGGGCATCTCAGCTCCTTCCACGATTTAGCTATTGTGGACATTGCTGCTATGAACATTGGGGTGCATATGGCCCTTCTCTTCACTACGTCTGTCTCTTTGGGGTGAATACCCAGTAGTGCAATGGCTGGGTCATAGGGTAGCTCAATTTTTAACTTTTTAAGGGACCTCCACACTGTTTTCCAGAGTGGCTGTACCATCTTACATTCACACCAACAATGTAGGAGGGATCCCCTTAACATATCACTTTTTTAAAAAGTTACCACTGTCAAATAATGAGACTCCTTTTTCAAAATTTGAGACAAAAGCAAAGCTGAATGTATTGCTTCTTAAGGAAAGTAGAACTGTGCTGGACAGGCATCGTCTTTCTTATAGAGCATTTTTGGGGACCAGGTTCTGTTTGAGGTATGTCGGTTACAGAGGCGTGTTGGCATCCATTGTAGGAAGGTGATTTTGTTTAAAGAAGCAAGACTAGGTTGACTCCAGTCCCAGCACGATATTTTGTGTTGGCTACAGAGGCAAAGGGTAGGTCCACATGACTGGGCTGAGTCAGCCATCTGTTCGCTGATTCTAACTACGGCGGTGCCACTAGCTGGTTGGCTTCCAGGGATGTCCTCACTAAAGCAAGTTGCCGCTGAATAATTACTTAGGCTTAAAAGCAATTCTGACATTGTTCATCATGAAGTTATGGAACTCTTATTGGTTACTAAGACCAGTTTAAAAGCAGGTCTGATAGTTATTTGTTTGCCATAACTATGGAACAATTGTAGGAAACTAAGGATTTTTAAAAAATTCATTATGCCACCTCTTGACCATCCTCAGCAAAACTACAGAAGACTCCACCAACCATCAGAAATGTCAGAATCTTCACCTCTGTTTTGAATCTCCTTAAAGATGAGGTTTTGTTCTGCAAAGGTTTGACTTTCAGTTCCAGTGTCAGTAATAAAATATGATTTCAGATTTTTAGAGCCAATCTTTGGATTGTCTGTTGACTTGGTAGCTGAGTAGAAGAATTTAAGACTATGAACAATAGAAATTGAACAGGATTTTTCCTAGAACTTAAAAACTTCAGTCTAAAATGTATAAAGAAAAAAAAAAAGAATCACTAAGGCTCTCAGGAAGAAAACCCAGATGGAGAAAATTGTCACACCAGAGAGTGACTTACTAAAAAGCTATAATAAAGAAAACAGTACAGATAACAAAGGCAAAGTAAAGATAGTATAGAATAGTAAAGAGTCCAGAATCAGATCTGGGAAATTAAGGAAATTTGCTGCAAGATAAAACTCATACTGAGGAGTGACAAGAATGAGTAGGTTATTCAGGAAGCACTACTGGGAATATTGATGGCCGAAATAAAAATTGGAACCCCTCTCCTACAGCATACACAGAACTGAAGTCCACATGGCTTAAAGTCTTAAATGTGAAAGGGAAACTTAAGAAACAAAATTAGAATAAAAGTTAGAAAAATATCGTTGTAACCCCGGAGAGAGGGCTTCCTATAAAACACGCAAAAGAACAATCTATAAATAAAACTGTCCTAAATTGATTATATCCAAATTAAAAATAATTGTTTTAATCCCCAAATGACCTAAGTTTGGAAAGTAAATCTTAAACATCCAGAAAAGTATCCATGGTACATATAAAAGACAAATGATCAGTGTCCAAAATACATTGAGAATATTTACAGATCAATTAATAAACACAAATAGCCCAGTAGAAAGATGACGAAGATGCCAGTGAACAGATATTTCCAAGAAAAGAAGACCAAGTAGCCAATAAATACATGAAGAGTTGTTGAGCCTCCTTTGTAGGCAGGGACAGGCATCTGGCAATTAAAGGCACAGTGACATTAATTCAGACAAAGAGCATAAATAGAGATTCACGTTGTTAGTTGAGTCATTGATGCCAAAGTAATACCACCCCAATTATTTCCAGTGCAAAGAAAAATCCCTATCTATACATTCAAAAAATCTATTTTCATCTCAACACAATGATCGGTATTAACAATGCTAATTGTGGTTCACGCACGAATCTCGTTCTCCGACCCTCTGTAATAGGAAATGCACCTGTGTGTGTGCTGGCCAAGAGAATGCTGAACTTGATCCATTAAGCTTTCAAGTGACTTTAATTTGCAGGGACTAGATGAACAGACAACATGGCACCATGAGGAAGCAACTGTACAAATCTACAAAGGAAGATATCTTGCAGATGTCTTATGTAAGTCAATGTTCTAAAAAAGAGATCGTACAAGAATAAAAGAGTTACGAATGTAAAAATTGGGTATATTTCATCGTCTCGGATTGGAAACAGTTCAAACAAGCCAACTGTAAAGTATATATAAGCTTATTTGAGAATTTCCAAAAGTTTTAGGGATTGGAAAAGGTGTGAATATGCTGAAATCAAAAATTCAAGATTGTTATTTTAGAAAAACAACTTACAAAACAGTACATAGATTATGATCCCGTTTTGTTTTAAAAGATCTACAAGTACAGGTGCCAAAATATTAGTAGCGTTGCTCTCTGGGTGGTGGGACTGTGATATATCCTAATGTTATTATTGCTTTCCCTTATTGTCTAATGTATACCTCATATGTAAGAATAAAAAATTCTTTGAAGGGGGCACCTGCGTGGTTCAATCAGTTAAGCATCTGCTTGCAGCTCAGGTCATGATCCCAGGGTCCTGGGATGGAATCCCGCACTGGGCTCCCTGCTCAGCGGGGAGCCTGCTTCTCCCTTTGCCCCTCTCCCTGCTCATGATCTCTCTTTCTCTTATTCTCTCTCCCAGATAGATAGATAGATAGACAGATATTATTTGAAAAAACATCACAATGTGCTATATTATACCACCATACTGGAAAAAAGGGTTTAAGGTTGATGAAATCAAAGTGTTATCATATATATGGAAGACACACATGCCTAAAAGAGACCCGGGGAAACACTTGTCCATGTGCTTCTGGGCAGGTGCATGGGGATTCTTACATCGTGTTAAAGAGCTAGGGGCCTTCTAAGGTCATCAGATGTTAATTGGATTAATGAACTGTGATATATTTATACAATTTTACTCTAAAATAGCTAAGAAAGGAATCAATGACAGCTATATACATAAATATCAGTGATTCTCAAAACAATGACATTGAGAGAAAAATGCATATCATGGAAGACCACATACAGTCTGATTTTACTTACAGGAATCTAAGCAGGGATTGTCCCATGTAAATGCATTCAAAACAGTGACACATGCATGTACATATAATATGGAAATACAAACTAAACAATAAAAATACGGAATTTTAGTAGCTTCTGTTGGGAAAAAAGTAAGATACAACTGGAAAGTGGTGTACGGAGGGCTTCAGAGTTAAGTGGTGTTTTCGATACGGATACTTGGTTTTATTGTTATTTCTGACACCACTCATATATGTACATACATACAAGGAAACAGTACATGTGTACATGTAGACATTTTTATATATTTACTCTTTTATGCAATACATATTTATGGTCAAATTAAAATTACTAATTACGAACAAAGATGCTCATGACTTCTATTCATAGGTCAGTGTCGACTTTACCCACACGGCCAAGATTTATTAACAGCAACGAGGTGCAGCGAGCACTTGAAGCTCTTTGTACCTTGAAATTTGCACTCAGGATGAAAGCGTGCAAGTGTTTCTTGGCAATGTCCCCAGAGAGATGAGAATTTATCTGGGAGAGAAAGAGCTGAGTCTTCTATAGAAACTGCACATCAGATGCAAACCTCTTCTCAACACATTCTTAATTTATATGTTCTTTTCTTATATTTATCCGCACAGTTGATCAGATGCAACTGCACCCCAGGCGACACTCTACGTTTGGATGTCATTCTCCATACCTATCTGCAATGCAAACCACCAAATCAGAAATATAGACGGACGCACATGTCCTTAATTTTGGGTCCCAGCCAGCCTCTGCTGTCCCAGAGAAGGGGAGGACAGTCATCCCGGATGGAGCAAAGGTGCGTGTTTGAACGCAGTGGTGTTTGACACGTCGGGGGTTGTGTGGTTGTGGGGTCCTGACACTCAGGCTTACATAAAGCTCTGCGGGGATCTGTGCAGTCATACTTGACTCCAAGCGGAAGGACTGCGGTAGGGACACTGGGTTGGACCCTGGAGGTCCGGCAGGAAAGGCTGTCACATTTCCTGTCACAGGAAATGACATCAGTGCAAACGGACTTGCTGCTGGGGTTGCTTGCGTAGCAACAGTGGTGGGAAGCTTCTCCGCTCTCAAGATTTTCGGCAGGAGCTGTGAGCTGCACGCACCGTAGAGAGAGGTGCCCCGTGCAGTCCCGTTGCCTCCTTCCCTGCAAAATGAGCTGCAGAGTGGAGAGAAACACATCCCCGTGGGGCCCGGCAGCAAGGAGCGGATCTGGCCTTGCATTTCCTACTTAAAACAGCACTCCAAACAATCTACTTTCTTTTTTAAAAAATTTAATTTCAACAACATTTCTCAAAGCAATTACACCTAAATCTTGACTGAAAGAGAACCTTCCTCTTCTAACGTCAACCCGGCCCTAACAGACAGTGCTGTTCGGAGCCCGTGCCGTTGTCTATGATGTCGTTGGAGAAAGGTCTCGAACGGTGATGGTTCTTGTGGCGTCTGAGCCAGGACATCGCGAGCACCCCTTCCTGCGCGCACAAGCATTCCTCTCACTGTCAAGCTGCTTGCTCAGCACAATGTCTAGAAATTAAAATGTAGCCTTCTCTCCCCCTTATTCATTCCAAAAGCATTAGTATTAATTTTTATTGATTTTCAAAAATACGTAGTAAGGCAAAATGCAATCACAAAGAGCTTTAACCGTGGGAAAGCTTTTACTGGGTCGTAACCTCGTTAATTTATGTCCAATCCTAATTCCTCCTTACTTAACACAGCCTTACACTGTGAGCCGTGCTCGCAGCCTGTCTTTATGGCCTGCGTGCAAGTTACTTGCCCGGAGTGAGGCCACGTGCTAAGAAGGAAGGCTCTGTGGGCCCTTCCGGCCACTGCGGGTTTCAGGAGCGGTCTCACGCGGGACCTCATGAAGGCAAGGGTTGTTTGCACGCAGCTCTCCATTACCCTGTCTCCCGGTGTCACTTCCAGAGCCACCTCCACGCTCAGATTTAAGACACATCCACCAGCCCCACGCAGCGTTGCTTAATGCAGTTGCGGCTTTGCTGGTTCTCGGGTCGTAGAGCGAAGTTCTGTGTGTTCTCTGCTGTGCTTGAATCTACAAGGGTTTCGTAGAGCCCCGCACTGCAAATGCTGATGCGGCACCGACCTCTCGGGGTGCAGGATGCGTGACCCCGGACAGGGAACACTGTGGGAAACCAAGCTGAGCCGGAGACAGAGGTGGGATGGAGCGGTCAAGGTGAACATCACATACGGTGAGAGAGTGCGTGTGCAAGCGAGAGTGTGTGAGTGTGAGCGAGTGTGTGAGAGGATGTGTGTGTGAGGGAGTTGTGTGCATCTGTGTGTGACAGTGTGTGAGAACGTGTGTGAGTCCGTGAATGTGTGTGAGTGTATGTGTGGGCAAGTGTGCGAGTGTGAGAGAGGGTGTATGAGAAAATTGTGTGCATCTGTGTGTGAGAATGTGTGCGTCCGTGTGTGCGTGTGTGTGACTGTGTGTGAGTATATGTGTGTGAGAGTGTGTGAAGGAATGTGTGTGTGTGTGTTAAGGGGAGGGCGTGAAAGAGCGTGGTGGGGAGGGAAGTGGAGCGGTGGGCTGGAGCTGCATGCTGAAGGACCTCGCTGAGAGTAACAGAGGGACCCTAGGCAGAAGAATGACCAGGTCCGAGTTCCCTCCTTATCCGAACGTCTCAGCAAACATTTTCATCCAGGAATCACGGCCAGTCTGCACTTGTACAAAATTGCCTGGCGATACGGGCCTAGAGACTTAGGCCAATAAGTACATCAGCCCCTTAATCAATGGATCTGCTCATCGCTCTCTTCTCTGTGACCATTTATCTACAGTAACTCCATTTACGTGCAGAAGGAAGAAAATCGGCTATAATATCACCATTTAAAAGCACACACGAGAACTTCTAAAAGTAGTAAGATCTTTTTTTAGCAGGTTTTAAGTCAGCTAACTAATGGCATCTCTGTGGAAATTCCAAGTGATCCCAAGAAGCAGGAAAGAGTTTTAAGAAATGTGGCTTTGGATAAAGGACCTGTCTCTGCTTCTTGATGAATATTTTATTCTTTCAAAGGAATCAGGACCCCTTAGGAAATAGTGAAGATTTACATACAAAGTTCTAAAGGCAAATTTGCAAGTGCAAAAATAAAAATCAAATAAGTTGTTAATATCGGGCTACTAGTTTTCTTTGTTTTGTGGGACAAAGACCTGATGGTCTTGACTCTTTCAGGAAAAAAAAAAAAAAAGAATTCTTCAGGATTTTAAGGGTGATTCACAATATACACATACATACTTACCAACATTTAAGAGAGAAAAGAGACCTTAAAACACAGCTGCTAATGAACACGACCCGGGGATGCAGCACGCAGCATGGCGACTAGTTAAACTTCCCGCAGCTCATACTGGAGAGTTACCTAGTAGATCTTGAGTTCTGTTCATATACACAAAAATGACAGGGCGCCTGGGTGGCTCAGTTGGTCGGGTGTCCGACTCTTAGTTTTGGCTCAGGTCATGATCTCAGGGTCATGAGATCAAGCCCCACATTGGGCTCCGTGCTCAGTGCGGAGCCTGCTTGAGATTCCCTCTCTCTCTCCCCCTCTCTGAAAAAAAAAAAAAAAATAACCACGTGAGGTGATAGACATACTAAGGAACCTTCCTGTGGTGATCATTTTGAGATCTATGTATCTTTCTCTATATGGAAATATATGCATCTCAAATCACTCTGCTGTATACCACCCTTCATGTCACTTATATCTCAGTAAAACTAGGGAAGATTTGTCTACTCCCATTCTTTCTGTGCTGATAAATTGAGATCCAGGGAGAGAAAATGGTTATTTCAAGTTCACCAGGAAGTAAGAGCAAGATCAAAATGGGCAGTGAAGAACTTTTTTGTCCTAGGATCGCACCCCTGCACGCTCATAAACTTTCATATCTTCTCCCTCCTCTCCCCCTCCTCCCTCTTCCCTCCTTTCTTCCTCTACTTCTCCTCTCTGCCTCCTTTTCTTCCCTCCATTTCTTCCCTTCCTTCCCTCTCTCCCTCCTTCCTCCCTCTTTCCCTGCTAGTCTTCCCCACCCCTCCTTCCTTTCCTCCTCTTCCTCCCTGCCCTCCGTCTTTTCCACAAGCTGATTATGTATCATGAACCTGTCTTTAGACCCACTTTATGGGGACTCTGCTGTCCTCACTCCTTGCATATATTGTCATGAGGGACAATCTACACTTAACGTTTATCGCACTTCTTAGAAAGGGGAACCAAACATCCTTCCCAATCGGCAACCTCTAGTTATCACAGCGACGTTTCCAGCTGCTCTGTGAGGAATTAAGACAGGAATTCGCCAAGGGTGATGCTTTCATCATCACATCATTAAGCAAAACAAACAGAATATGACGGCAGCGTCCTCCACTGTGGGGTTTCTGCAAGGAAACCAGACCCAGCCGTCGTCTCCTTCCGTTTCCTCGGTCCCTGGTCATGGGGCCACCGCGGCCGCCCCCGCCCCCTGCAACACCCATCACTGCCCCGTCCTCCCAAGCTGCTCAGGCAGCCACCCGCCCCGTGGCGAGGGGGGCTCACGGGAGCTCCCCGAGATCTGATTTGCGGTGAGACTTTGGAAAAGCCTTCCATTTACCTCTCATCTGGATTGAGGCCATGGGATTAGCCTCAAAGTGCTTCCCTCGGGCAAATTCAAAATAAGCTTTGCGGACCATGTGAAGCTGCTCTTTGAACTTGGGAGAAGAGGCCTCTGAACTCCGGAGGCTTGGCAGGCAGACAAGCTGGGTGGACAGTTGACAGCTCCTGGGCCTTTAGGCGGTTAGATAAAAATCAGGTTGGCCAAGGTCCTGAATATGTTTTTTCAGGAAGGGAATAAAAATATGCTTTTGCCAAAAGCCTCCTCTTGTGACCGGTGTGATTTTAATTACATTTTTTTTGGCATTGTCAAAAGCCCTGAACCAGAAAATTCACTTAATTAGAAACAAAAACAAACAAACAATTCCTCAAAAAGTGAGTCTAAATGCTATAAAGAAAGCTAAGCACATGAAAAAGGAAAATTTCTAAAGAAACTATTCTAAAGAAAATATTTTCTTTCAATTTAGGGCAACTGGGCTGTGCGGAAGTCATCAAGCGTCAAAACGGCCTTCGTTGGGTTGAATGTCCCACAAACAGGTGAGAAAGGAAGACCAACAGAAGGTTACCAGGAGTGTTGTCCGGGTTTCTCTGAGCCCTGCGGTAATCATTGTGAGTGAGGTGTGCTTAAAACTGCTACGAGTAACACCTCGTGCACCTGTAAGTAAGTATCTGTGTGTGGATAACTGCTACGTGGAGCTGTGTGCATTTTTCTCAAGGTCATGATCATGCACAGTGTATAAATTCTATAGCGATTTAATGATGCCTTCACGCACCCATCTTTATACGTCTGGGCATCACTTTCTATGACAGAACGGCCATCCACACTGTTACCACGTTAAACACACATGACTCCTAATGCATGTCCGATGAAGTTCCAACCCCCAGCCAGGCACCTAGGCCACCGGCGGACGCCTCGTTCCCACGCCCGCAGCTCACGGCTCTTCGGCAACACAGACCGACCTCAGTTCTCCTCCACCTGCTCTGTATCTCCGTGCTGTCCCACACGGGCGTTCTTCTGCTTGGAATGGTTTTCCCCATTTTTACTTTCCACGGGTTTCCCTTATGCTTCTGGGCTCAGGGAGACCCCCAATACCTCCCCGTGACCACCTCAGCTTCTGAGCTGGTATCCCGAGCGCCCTCCCAGCTCCTTGGATGGCCTCTCCACTTTCGGAATTTTGTACTTGACGGTGGTTTTTCTGACTCAGTAACCCCGCGTAGCCAGCTTTTTCAAGGTAACAGCTTGTGTGCTCTTCCTTCCACGCCTGGACTCCCAGGGCTGCATCTGATGCCTTCTGGGGGTGCAGGCAGAATTTGTGGACGGATCATGGAACAAAAGCCAAGAAGAAGAATGAAAAGAAGGAAGGAAAGAAGGAAAGAAAGAGAGGGAGGGAGGGAGGGGGAAAAAGACTCAAATTTTGAGGGTTTTGCCATGAGGAATTTTAGTAGCGTTAACTGAAGACACAAGGGTGAGGAGGCGGGAGGCTGATATCAGAGCAGCGGGTCCAGGGGCAGCAAAAGAGAAGCTGCAAGATGTCTCGAGGCCTCACAGGCCCATGTGCATGTGAGTGAAAGTAGAAAGCCAGTCCTCGACTTGGTTTTGAAAGAGAACAGTTCTTTTGATCCAATCTTTAGGAATCGGATTATTTAGCCCTGGTCCTTTTTACCAGACTTCGGTAGACTAACTTCCCTTGCAAAGGGCCTCTTTTAAGAAATGTGTGCTATTAAAAATAGAGGGCGGAAAGTTAAGTTTAAAACATTTCAAAGGTTAAAAATTACATTAGGACAAATGAGATCCCTTCATGGAGCACGTAACCAAATCTGGGAAGTGTGTGTTATCTCCTGGAGAAAATTTGAGCTTAAGTGAAACCAGAGGAGGTGGGTCATTCTGCGCCTGACCCCACATGCCTCTCACTCGTGTCTGAGTCCGATTCAGCATCGGCCAGCGGCCCCGGAGCTCTGCACAGAAGGGCTTTGTGGCCATCTCGGGGTATTTATTTCAGTCTAATTTTTCTTCTGAGTCAGAGGAAACATTTAAAACCCAATGAAGTAAACTGCAGAAAGGAAGCAAATCTCCGAAGGAAGGTGTGCCCAGAGAGACTGCTCGTCTGTAAAGCTATCTGAAGAAAGTAAAGAATTCTTCAGAAAACGTGGCTGAGAGAAGCACCCCTCAGGGTGGACGTAGGGGCTGGTGCAAACCGACCTTACGGAGCCCAGCACTTGGGATGGCCACTGTGCTTCGTGAACGTTCAGTTGTTAGTATCAAACCCAATGTCATCTTAGGAGAAAATCTGCCTTTAGACCATTAAACAAATAAGACAGTAAGCCTGTTTAGTTTACCCCCGGCTTTTAGGACACGGGAGTATTCTTTTTTAAAACTTCAAGATGGCTGTATTTGCACATACACAAATAATTGTCTTAATAATTCAGATTTTTTTAAAAGAATATTCTGTAGATCACTAGTCTCTGCAATGGTAGCAGCTGTTACATTTAGGAAATGTGAATGCAACAAATTGCAATGAATCAAAGACTTCTTGATGTCTCAAAGGTACAAGCATGTGATGTCAGCTTTCCAAGAGAAGTAATATTCCCGATCTTTCATTCTGCTTCTCAGCCTTGATTATAAACTCATCTCTCGTGGGAGCAAACTTTGGGAGACGCAGATGTATCATCATAAACACTGAAGCCCAGGGAGACGCCGGGGTGACCTCACAGGGTGGTTTGCTAGCCTGCTGCCCATGAGAACCGCATAGGACCCGAGGAGAGAAACCCCTGGCATCATCCCCCAAGTTGTTATTCGAAGAATCTAGGAAACCTGGAATTAGAAAACATCCTCTGAGCATCCAGAGAGAACGGCATTGTTTGGAAAACAGCACGTAAGCCTCTACGTTGCCTTTCACAGACGAGGAAAATGCACTGGAACCTAGATCATTGTCCCCCGTATCTCACAGGACGGGCACTCAGTGCACTCACGGTAAGGAGTGTGCAGTGCGCAGCCCGGGCTCCAGTCTCAGGTCCGCGGCTGACGAGTCATTTCATGCAGAAGACCGTCTGACCCCTTCCCCACCTTCCCCTCATGTTCCAAATAAGAACTGTGAAGGAAACGGCTTCTCACGTCAGTAGCACCTAAGTTAGTTCTGTTCTGATTAAGTGGGAGGCTATTCAGGACCTGATTGTCTTCCCTCAGAACCCTGGCTTCAACCACACAGGCGTTGCTGGTGAATTCTGCCCACATGACATGCCAGGGAGGACAGTGTCCTGTGGAAGTGTTCCTAGATCCGTGAGGGGACGGTCCCTCGGATGCCTGCCCGCGCTCCAGGCAAGATCCCACCAGGGTGCGTCATGCACACCCTGAGCTTCCTGCACTGAGTGATCAGCAGAGATCAAAGTCAGACTCACAACAGGAAGTGCTTCTAAAATTATAGCCCCCTCCCTGAACTTGACCTTCCTGCTATCTGTTCTTTGTGATGGCGCATAATTGAGCCAGCTCCGGTTACAGGGAGAGAGGGCTGGGAGAGCCCAATGGTCAGACGGAAGGTGACCTGGCCACAGCATCAACCACAGAACAGGGATTCTTTGTGCTCGCGTGCTTGAGAGGGAGGCCCGGGCTCAGTTCCCAGGTCTGAGGCTGCAGATCATTCTCGGCTCTGGTGCCCAGCGTGGACATACGCGCCTTAGGACCGAGTTTCTGTTAAAAGGTGAGTGCCTTTCCTTGCGTCTTGTCCTTGTCACTGAACTTTTAAACTTTCCCTTGAGAATAACTGATGAACTCTGGTCAGCTTGCTTTTGGGTCTCGGGCAACCTCTGACAGCACAGCAGAGCTAGGAGCTACAGGGGTGAGGGGGTGGGGGAATGGAACAGTATCCGATCCTCAGGTGCCCCCAACAGGGCAGGGCTTTGTAGTGGGAAAGGCCTCAGAAATAATTTTGTGCATAATTTGTATCTGCAGTGGATTCCTGGGAAGTAAAGTTTAAATAGATTTCAAAAAATAATCAAATTGTAATAGATTATAGAAGCACTCTATCTTAAAATTATATATACATATAATATAAAGTTATACATATATGTATATATTTATATATGAGTTTTTATATAAAGAGATAATATATATGAATTTATATATAATATATATCATAATATGTATTGAAATCAAAACAAATGATTAGAAGAGGATCAAACTGGAAGAAAGGTTTTTTGAAGTGAGAAGTCCCTCACCAGTCTAACACTGTGGCATCTCTTTCTAAACCTCCAGACCCAGGCTCCATACCCGGGCCACGGGACAGTGCTTGCTTCCCTGTCTACACTCCAGACAAGTGCCTCCTTCCCCTCAGACAGGAGGACTTTCAGTGCTCCCTCACTTCCTGGTCAGACCTGGTCTCTGATCCTCCGAGGAAGAGGGGTCCATAGCAGGGGCCACACCATGCTCTTGTCTAGACTGGCTCCTTGCATTTTCATGTGGGTCCCCAGCTCCAAAGACAGACCTGGACCCCTATCATATCCAAGAAATATTTATATATGAAATTTGACTCCTAATGCCAAGCCGTGTTCTCATCTACATTGTCAGTAAAAGTTTATTGAATGTCTTCTATGGGCCTGGCTCTCCTACGTGCTAGGGTTTGTTTGAGTGCTGAATACGAAAACATACTTGCCCTCATAGGACTTCCAGCTGAAGAAAGAATGACAATATGCACTTACCTGAATAAAGAAATAATTTAAGGGGATCCCTCCTACATTGTTGGGGGGATCCCTCCTACATTGTTGGTGGGAATGCAAGTTGGTACAGCCACTCTGGAAAACAGTGTGGAGGTCCCTTAAAAAGTTAAAAATTGAGCTACCCTATGATCCAGCCATTGCACTACTGGGTGTTTACCCCAAAGATACAGACGTAGTGAAGAGAAGGGCCATATGCACACCAATGTTCATAGCAGCAATGTCCACAATAGCTAAATCATGGAAGGAGCCGAGATGCCCTGCAACAGATGACTGGATTAAGAAGTTGTGGTCCATATATACAATGGAATATTACTCAGCAATCAGAAAGAAAGAGTTCTCAACATTTGCTGCAACATGGACGGCACTGGAGGAGATAATGCTAAGTGAAATAAGTCAAGCAGAGAAAGACAACTATCATATGATTTCTCTCATCTATGGAACATAAGAACTAGAATGATCAGTAGGGGAAGAAAGGGATAAAGAAATGGGGGGGTAATCAGAAGGGGGAATGAAACATGAGAGACTATGGACTATGAGAAACAAACTGAGAGCTATAGAGGGGAGGGGGGTGGGGGAATGGGATAGACCGGTGATGGGTAGTAAGGAGGGCACGTATTGCATGGTGCACTGGGTGTTATACGCAACTAATGAATCATCGAGCCTTACATCGAAAACTGGGGATGTACTGTATGGTGACTAACATAATATAATAAAAAATCATTATAAAAAAAAAAAGAAATAATTTAAGGTAGTGCCAGATGGCATGGAGAAAATACAATAGGCAATGGGTTTGAGAGTCAGCAGAACAGTGGACAGTGCTGAGATCAGGGTTGGTGTCTTTGAGAAAGTAAGGATTGAGTTGACACCTAAATATTGAGGAGGAGTCAGTCCTGTAAATATCTAAGGAAAGGCAGAGTTTACAAAAAGTGAAAGAAACAAATGTAAAAAAGCAGAGATGAGAAGATGGTTAGATGTTTGGAACCTGAAATGAAGACGTCTCATATGGCTAGGTTGTGGTGAGCAAGAACAAGGAACATGAATAGCGGCCAGTTCATAAGAGCTTGGAAACATGATGAAAGGTTAGATTCTATTGCAATTCTAATGGTGAAATATGGGAAGGTTTTAAGCAGGAGAATCATAACGGCACTTTATACCTTTAAATAATACTGTGGATATTGTGTAGAGATTAGGTTAAGTCCATGAGACATCTATGGAACAAGAACTTTGAAGTAATGACCAGATGGCAGATATCCAAGGCTGGAGCTGGTAGGAGTGACCGGGACTGGAAAGATACATTTGGAAGACAACAGAATATTAAGTGGGACTAGAAAAGATTACCTAAGAAGATAGTCATGGTAGAAAAAAGATGGAGGAGAAGGAGAGAAATGTAGGCCACTTGTGTATTTGGAGTTCTGGCAGACATGAGAAACTAGAAGAAAGAACTGAAGTGGGGGGTTGAGACCATGGCACCTAGAAAAGTCAGTACCTGAGAGTGACTGGTCACTGTGTCAAGTAGTAGTGAATGGTTGGGGGAGACAAGGAATAGATGACTCATTGGTAAAACTTGACGAGATAAAGATCATTGCTAATCTTGATAAGGAATATTTCATTTGAATGGTGTCAATAAAGACCCAAATGAAATCAGTTAAGAAAAACACAGGTGAGGAAGTGCCAATAGACCTTGCATTGTGAAGGGTCATGGTTAGAAACGGAGGCTCTGTTTGAGAGAGATGTGTGGCCAAAAGAGGTCTCATATTTTAGAAAGATCATATCAAACATGCATGAGACCAGCAAAGCGGGTGGAAATTACCTCTCAAAGAGGGAGGCACTGATAGTAAAGTAGAGATGAATGATGCCCAGAGCAAGCAGAGTCCGAGGGGGAGGATGGCATGCAGGACACAGGAAAACTGAGTATTGGTAGAAGCCAGGGTACTTCTGTCTTTGAAATGGGAAGAAAATCATAGTACATGGACAGAAATTCAGAGATTAGTGCATCTTTTTGTTGGGTATGAGGGAAAACCATCAGCTGGGAATTCAGGCATGAGAGGGCTAGAAGCTTAGCAAGACAGAAGGTGGGAACTGGTCAACTCTGAGAACGGCATGTTAGACATCCTCAGGAAATATAACATGAGTGTCTGTCAATGTTTTTGGACATAATCTGGAAGTGATATTAGACGCACAGGTGCATGAATGTACCCTGCAACATGTAGCAGCAAGGCGCCGTGGGCTTGGTTGAGAGCTGACTCAGCAGGCTTAGTGTTTTCCCAGTGAGAAGGACAAAGGAGGGGGGCTCTGCAGGGTGATGGTGTTTGTACAAGAGGACACAGTGCAGGACAGTGGAGGCTAAACCAAGTGGGGTGTGTGATAAGATAATGAATAGGGGCAGTGGAGAGTATACAAGGGAAGGCCACCATATTGGAAATCCCTTTGGCAAAGTCCAGGTATGACTGTGACAGCAGGTAGCTGAGCTAGGTATGGAAAAATGGTTGATAGAGATGAGCTGGTAAAAAGCTGAGACTCTAGAGAATGGAATGCATCATCTATGTTAATATTCAAGTCACTTGGAAAGATGCCAGAAGAAGTGATGGGGAGGGGAATGGGAAGCAAAGGCTAATGGATGATCAGGACTAGGGGAGGGGCAGTTTGGTAGATGACAGCAAGACAAGGGAAAGATGAATGATTTGTGTTCAAAGGAAATTAGATTTTTAAGGGGAATAACGAGGAATATTTTATTAAAACATTAGGTTTTCTTAATGCAACGTCCATCAATATTTGCTAGTGTGCAAAAAGAAAAAAAGAAAAGAAAAACTAAAAGAAAAAAGCAAACATCGCTCGGGCCTATTTCCTTTTGTGTCATGAAGAGAGGTTGATAAAGGATGCTAAGATTTTACTCAGTGTTGAACAATTCTCCAGATGGGCTCGAATGCAAGGGCCATCTCCAATAGCCAAGACCTCTCACACGTCCCACTGTTAGAGTCTTCTTGTGAGACCATAGAACATTGTATACAGTCGTGTACTTATGTCTTCAACAACTATTTGATTCCGTGTCTATCAAATGGGAAAAAAAAGAGTTCAGTCCCTCTTACATTTGAGGAGAATGTATACAGCTGTGTTAACTACCATAACTGAGGTCCTCAAGTTGCACTGCAAGAATATACAAAGGAGAGGCACTGGGATCCTTTAGAAGAACTCTAGCATCTTTGTGCTTGTCTTGAGGGGGCATATACATTTCCTAGGTAAAAAATAGAGGGAAGAACATTCTAGGCACAGAGCACAGCATATAGAAATGCAGAGATATGATCAGGGATGGCAGAATTTTGACTGACTGGAGCCTAGTGTGCCTATGTGTGCAGTGAGGAAGGGTAGGGACGGAGGCAGAGGAGAAAGGTTAGGTTAGGAGAAGAGGCTGTTACAGACTGAACTCTGGCCCTGCGAAAATTCTGTGTCCAGTCAACTGGCTTCTAGTCCACTCTGCAGTCCTCGGAACTTGCTGTATGTGTGAGAGAGAAGTGGTAATCAACCACAACTTGAGAACCAAGCTTACACCTCGTGAGTTCATGTGGCTAATGGGGGAAATGCCTAGCGATCTTGTCTGTATCACAAAGGAAGGAGGTGTGGCTGTTTCTTCTACAGGTAAAACCAGACAGATGTGCATTAGTGGGAGTGATAATCACCTCCCCACACCCTCTGCTAACTCCTGAGTCCTCTGGGATAGAATTGCCAAGAATGGTCATATGTCCTCTGTTGTGCTGTAGGCTGAGGGCATTATCAGATTTGTTCTGGGTTCTTCAGTATGGCAACACCAGGAGAAATAACGACAGCAAAGCTTTGGAAGCACCTCATAACTTATGTAAAGCTCTCATGAGCGTTACCATGTTCGGTCTCAGAAAAGTTGCAGATGGGGCATTAACATCAGTTTAGAAATGGGCTCAGAAGCTCCTAGAGGTCATATAACCACAAATGTCCAAAAACATGGATATTGATTTTTATCTTCGTGATCGTGAGCCCCTAATTTTTAAAATCAAGACTTAAAAAGAAGCTGTACGAACAGTTATCTGTTCCTGAGTGCATAGTCAGATTGTAATAGCTTCACTCAGAAGAACAGTCCTTTTCCCGGATAGTTAGGCTTTTTTTCTGAGAGTAATAATGATCAACTCATTAACCGTGGTTGCATTTTGAGCATTTTGATAAGATTCATATACAGATTACTATTATTTAATGGATATTTATTTTAAAGAGCTAGTCACTCATGTATTCAGACTAAAATAACCCCTCTGTTCAATCTTCCTTAAATGGATAGTGAATTATTTTCAAATGTATTCAAGCAATAAAGTAACACAAAGGCAATTTCATGGATTCACAAAGCAAAGTTGAATGTTAACAACTGCCTTTTATGTACTGGTTTAAGATGAGTAACTCCCAAGTTTAGAGTCTCAACCAAATTGGGTTTTCCAGAGCTGTGTAAAGGAAGTGACTATAGCTTCGTAGTGCTATGAGTCCCGTATACCCATAAGAATTTGTTCCTGTTTGGGGGCGCCTGGATAACGCAATCAGTGAAGTGTCTGACTCTTCATTTTGGCTCGGGTCATGATTTCAGGGTCATGAGATAGAGAACCAAGTAGGGCTCCATGCTCAGTGCAGAGTCTGCTTAAGATTCTCTCTCTTTCCCTCTGCCTCCCCTCCCCAATCTCTCTCATATATATATATATATAAATCTATTTCGAAAAGAGAAGAATTTGTTCCTGTTTACCTTCCCAGAGTTTTTATGACTGAATTTCCCCTTGAGCAGAATCATTTTGTCCCTAAGTTGAAAATTCGGCAACGTTGCAGTCCTTGTACTAATTGGGCTCAAGGTTTTGGGAGATAATCTGGGTCTTCCTTCAGCAAGGATTTAATGAGTATCTATTATGACCCAGGCCACAGGAAAGTTTCCAGAGAAAAAAAGTGTTTGTCCTGTTTTCAGGGAGTCAGAGCTAGTGAGGGCTCTGAAGAAGAAATCCAAGACTCAGATGGAGGTGACAGGTGCAGTCCTTGAAGGGGGTGAGCTAATGTGGAGTGAAGCTCGGGGCACTTCACAGTGCCTAGGGCACGAGAAAGGAGTGAAGAGCAGAGTTTTCACTGCACACAGGAAAAATGTAAGAGTATGAAAAATGAAGGTAAGAGGTAAGCCTGGTCTGTCTGCTGAATTACAAGTAGGACAGGATTGTAAGGAGTCTGGAACACTGCCAGGCTTGCGTTTGTGTCCCTCCCCACTCCTACTGCCCACTTCTGATCTTCTGAAAATTAGGCTGCTATATCCATCTGCCATGACTGAGTCCCTGTCTTTGCAGCCAACTCAGCGTTCAACCTGCCCACTCTTCAGTCAGCTTGTGCTTCTGCCCCTGAGACTCCTGCCCCAGAGCCCCACCTATGTGGCTAATTTGGCCTTGCGCATTAAGAAGAGATCGTCCTCTATGCTCCTCTGTCTGGTGTACCCTCCGTATTTGCTCTTGCTGATGTCCTACACAACATACATTACTCATTTATTTTGTACTAACAGGCTCCTAAGTCTAACCACCTTGTAGGGGGGAAAATGTTCCTAGATAAATCCCCAACTTGTCTAAACCAATCACGATAATTCCATTCTTCCTACCAGTGCTTGATTTATGTAATTGGTTCTATGATGTAGTTCTGACCTGTGAGACGGAAGGATGGGTCAACTGGGGGTTTCTGAGAAATGGTTTCCCCTTAATTAAAATAAGGCAAACACACAGGATGAGGCTATCTCTTCTGCTGCTGGACCTGGGTGTGCCTGAATACAGGGTCCAGCTTCACAGCGGCCATCCTGCAGCTATGAAGGGAGCTAAGCTGGGGAGAGCTGAGAAGAAAGACAGAAGCTCCAAGATACTGACAAGTTTCACAGTAAGTTACCCTACTTCAAGGTGGCCTATTAACTGAGACAATAAAAGTCTTCCTTTTCTTTAATATCAGAAGTCAAGATTTTGGCTATTTGAAGCAGAAGTACTTGGATTAAGTCTCCCTGTCCCCACTTAAAAACTTCTGAAGAGGATTCTAAATCACTGATTGTCTCACCTTCAGACTGGGCGTACCACCTCCCAGGACAGAACACCCTCTGCACAAGCCACGGGGCTCCCTTGTCCATGACCGTCACTGTAGGGACACCTACTCCCAGGTGATGAACATTCCTGAACCTTCCACCTCATCACCAGGAAGGACGAGGGCCACCTGAGTGCTGGAGACATACAGATGGAAAAGATGTTTTCCTCAAGGTGCTTAGGACTGCTCACAGAGTTGAAAGAGATACATGTGTCTTTTTTTAACCCCCATATTTCAGGATTACATCACTTAGGGAAAAAAATACGGCCTCTGTAATAACAGCACTTGCAAAAATTCAATCTATGACTCAGCCCTCAACAAAAACTCTGACACATACCAAATTCCGTGGTTCTTATTCAAAAGCGTATTGGAAATATGTCATGTATCCTCACAAATGGCATGGCCACATTTCCCCGCTTAGATCACTCTTGTTAATGGATTCTGGTCACTTCGTTGGCTCCCAGGAATGCCTTCTCCCCAGCTTCCCACATACCCGGCTGCTGCTCCACACCCAGTGTCCTCAGCACGACCGTCTTCAGCAGCTTGGGCCGCCATAACAGAACCCCACAGACTGGGAACTTAAACAACATTATTTCTCACTGTTCTGGAGGCTGGAAGTCCAAGGTCAAGTCTTCAGCAGATTTAGTCCTTGGTGTGGGTCCTCCTCCTGGCTTGCAGACAGCTGTGTCATCTGGTTACATCTTCACCGGGCCTCTTTGTGTCCACACACAGAGAGTGCACTTTGCTGTTTCTTCCCGTTCTTATAAGGGCATCAATCTTATCATGAGGGGTCCACCCTGGTGACCGCATCTAAACCTCATCACCTCCCCAGTGTTCTGTCTCGTAGTAATGTTATCACATTGGAGGGTAGGGCTCTGACATATGGATTTTGGGTGACACAAACGTTCAGTCCGTATCAGTGATTCATCGACCCTATTTGGCTCCTTTAATCTGCCCCATGCAAAATGGATGACTATCTTCCAATTTCTCCTCTGTTATGAACCCCAGAACCCAGCCCCAGCTACATTCTGACCTTTTCCAATTACCTTGAGGTTTGCCCTGTTATATTTTCATTCTCAGATTTAGCTTTTTTCCTACCCTAAGACCTAACATCGGGCACTGCTTCCCCCCACACACTGGATGATCACAGCACATCACAACACAGCACGTCACATCCTGCTTTGCTTCTCCTTACGAGGACCCCTGATGCCACCCGCCCGTGCGGTCCCACCACGGACGCCAGGAGCCAGCCACCAGCACTTGCAGGGTTGCAACGAAATAGTCACCACTTTATAGGAGATCAGGAACTCTGGGAGCTCTGGACTCCACACGTGCACTTGTTAACCAACAGTATACTACCAGCAGTTTTCAGAGCAATTGGATTGATGGCTGTGTCCTGTGACAGCATCTTAGAAAAACATCATTTGGGGGAAGCCCTAGATGGAGGTGGAAAGACATATGATGGAGATAAGCAGTCATTCTCCGGAGTGGCTAAACATGGAATCCACGGAGACGTCTTCTGGACTCTGGAGTCAGATGCTCCGGGCAGAAACACACAGTGTGGGTTCAACATAAGCTCTAAAACAGACATCAAGAGGGCAGATTCTCAAGTGCACAGAGGATTGTCAGCCAAGCTGGTTTTCACAGGGAGGCTCTAGAAATGCTCCAGGGTTACTTGTAGCAAGCTTTTATTTACTTAAGAGTGGTTTAAGATGACACCAAGGAATTAGTAGGTGGCACACTGAAGAAATTTAGGGCATTATATGTATCAGCAACTGAGAATGCCAACCCCCCAGACACTTACCAGAGAGAGTAATCTTGAAATCGAGGCTCCATTTCATAGTCGTCAAAAGGGTATTTGAGACTAACACAAGGAAGACTTACAAAAAAATATATACATCTGATCCATTAATCTACGTGCTCTGTTCATCGTTCCTTCATTCAACTCTTTGTTACCCAGCAAGCATTTATTTCATCCAGGCCATATGCAAAGCACCATTCCAAAATTTTGGGACCCAGCACTAAAGATAGATTATATTTCTATCTTTAGGAAATATATATTTTCATCAGGAAAGATAAACATTGAATAGGTGAAAGAATATAATGATTTCAAATATCAATAAATGCTATTATGAGGAAAATTAAATAGGCATGAAGATACGGTGGGGAAATCGGCAGCGAAGGAGGCATAATCTGGGAAGGGTTTTGGAAAGATGGTCTTTACGCCGAGACCTGAACGTGGGGAAGGAAGTAAACAAGCGAAGATCCGAAGGCAGAGGACTGCCAGCAGAAGACACAGCAAATGTGGCAAAGGGGCATCAGTGAGCCTATCGTGGGGTCAGCGTGACCAAAGCATGGTGGCGAGGGGCCAGGATCAGGAAAAGATGTTAGGGAGGTGGCAGAGATGGATGGTGAAGGGTGTGACAGGCTCCGGGGGAGGGTTAGGACTCACGTTTTGTCTGCTGTGGGGGTAGAAGAGATGAGCAGTGAGACAGACCGCAGCCTGTGACTACAGACCAAGAACAAGACACCTTGCATGTCAAGAGGTGTATAAAATAGCATTTAGGTAGTCCATTTTCTTTGAATTTTAACAAAGAAGACTGTGGTGACACCGTTGGTTTTCACTGAGAAACATAAGGAACCATTCCTATGAAATACATTGTTGCATTTATTTTCAACAAGCAGGGACAGGTGGTGAATATGATGGGCCTTATTCACCATATCATGCAGTGTCTTCCTTAAAATAATTCCTTGGGAAAAGTTACTGAAACAACTGACGTTTCGTCTCCTCCTAATATGTGAAGACATGCCCTTCATCAAATACCCCCTTTGTTTTTTGCCAACTTCTAGTCCATGCGACTCCTTTCCACAGACTTGAAAACTTGTTGCGGTACAGTACGCTTGGGGAAAATGCCACGTCACGGAGTTAGGTGGCTTGGTGGATTTTCACAAGCTGCACACCTGTGTGACCAGTACCCATGCCAAGAAACAGAATATGTCCAAACCCTGAAAGCCACCTTTGTATTCACTCCAACTGACCCATGCTTATCTCACTGTGAAGAGAGAATTAGAGAATGAGATGTATGCAGCTAATCATACTTCCTTTCGTTTACTGGTTGCTAGAAAACCCAGAACCATATTTTGGGGTGATTGTTGGTAAATGTCAGAGCTTGAGAGCAGATTTTTATGTAGTAATTTCCAACTACAACGGTTTCATTCCTATCTTTCCTCATAACCTTTGTCCTTCATTGAAGTTCTGGACTCCGAATCCTCTTATTTGTCTTAATATCATTGAATATAACTTTGTAAAACAAAAAAAACTTTTAAGAACAGATTGAGGTGTATGTGCATGGAGATCAATTTGCAAACATTGTGTCAACCAGTCTGGGTTCTCCTCCACGAACTGGAATTCAGTGACGAGTGAAGCGAGACAGCAGAAGTGGCCGCGGAATAATCAGGCATGACGAAAACACACAGCACAGAACACCTGCCCCAAATCCCACCTGCATGACCTGGGACAGGTGCCATGGGCCCTGGGTCGTCCCACACAGGACATGTCACACCAGACACCCTATTTCTCTCTCTGCTCTGGTGCCCAGGTGCTCAGTCATAGAGGGATCCATGGTGTAGCTTCTTTCTCAGAGCCCAGGCAGAGAGGGGGGAGAGGAAGCCTGCAGCTGTGGCAGCTGGTGAGTCCAGACAGGACATTGGTGATTGACCAGGAGAGTGACCAGGGTGTGAGGGCCCACAGGCACTCAAAAGGAGCCCTCCAGTGTGGCCTCTCCCTGGTCCTCTGTGTAAGTCAGAGTGTACCCTTAAAAAAGTGCAGGGTCCTCAGCTAAAAATGTATCCAATCACGCAATCCATTGGGAGTTTCAAAGTGTTCATTGATTTTTATAAAATAAAGTTTTTATTTTAGAACCGTTTTAGATTTTTGAAAAAAATACAAAGATAGTGCAGAGTTCCCATATCCCTGACACAGAGTTTCCTATCGTAACAGCAGACGTTAGTACAGAGCATTGGACCTGTATCAATATGCTGCTCTGAGGAAGGCTTCAGATTCTTCGGATTTCTTTAAATTTTTACTAGACGCCCTTCTTCTGTTACAGGACGCCAGGCTATATTCAGTTGCCGTGCCCTTGTGGGCTCTTCTTGTTTGGGACAGTTTCTCGAAATCCCCTCCGTTTTGATGACCTCCACAATTTTAGAGACCATTGGTCAGCTATTTTACGAGGTGTCCCTCAGTTTGGATCGTCTGATGCTTTTCTCAGTTTGGGGGGAAGAAGACCAGAGGTAAGGCACCGTTGTCATCGCGTCATATGAGGGACGCCTACTATGAATGACTTAGTGAGGTTCGTGTTGACCCTGACCACCTCGCTGAGGTTGGGGCTGTCAGGTTTCTCTTTGGTGAAGTGATTCTTTTTCCTCCTTCCCATACTTGACTCCTTGGGAGCAAATCACGGCAGCCCGCATGTAGGGGGTATTTGAATTATTCTCCACCTTCCCGAGGCCACAGTATCTACCTATATTATTTGAAATGTTTCTACATGCTGTATTGTCGATTCTCCTCCGCTTACTTACTTACTGAAGCATTGATTTACACGGTTGCACCCCCACCCCACCCCGCCCCGCCTTATCCGCAGCTTTGCTTTCCATGGTCTCAGTTACCCACCGTCAACCTCGGTCTGGAAGAAGACGGTCTTCCTTCTGACACGTGCCAGAAGGTCAATAGCAGCTACACTATGCCACATGCACACATTATTGACCTCACTTCATTTATCACGGGAGCATTTTATCATCTCGCATCATCGCAAGAAGAAGGGTGAGCGCAGGACCATGAGGGATTTTGAGAGAGAATGCGACTATGCTTGCATGACTTTCGTGACATCCTAGTGTTACGATCATTGTTCTTCACCTGCCCCTGTGCCTACTTTCTAAGTTCAACTTCGTCGTAAGTATGCAGGTACCAGAAAACACCCAGTGTATATAGGGTTTGGCATTATCCACAGTTTTGGGCATCTGCTGGGGTCTTGCAGTGGATCCCCGGCAAAGAAAGGGGGACGACTGTACCAGTTTAGATGAGTGTGTATCTATTTCCTAATTTAAGTTATACTGATACTTCTTTATTTTGCTACTCAGTTTTTCTAGTTTTGACCGTCAGACTTCCCAGTTGACTCCTGTGTCCCACTTAGAGAGTCCACTCATTTCTAAAGTTGTGATTTTTAAAAAGAATAATAACGTCAGGGCGCCTGAATGGCTCAGTCGGTGAAGCGTCTGCTTTCGGCTCTGGTCATGATCTCAAGGTCCCGGGATCTAGTCCCTGTGTCAGGCCCCCTGCTCAGCGGGGAGCCTATTTCTCCCTCTCCCTCCACCCCTCCCCCCACTCATGTGTGCTCTCTGTCACTCAAATAAATACATAAAATCTTAAAAAAAGAAGAAGAATGCCATAAAATGTTTAATTTATTTACGTAACAAATGTAAATGTACATAAATATCTTTGTCTTATTTTTTAATATGCATATTAATTTTTTTAAAGGAACACCTTAGCTTGTGTGACTGATTGACTTACCAGCCTAAATACTGAAGTAACACCACCACACAGGGTTAAATATTATCACGTGCTATTGTATAAAATGATAGTGGAGCATGACTCTGGAGTCAGCTCTACTATTTTCTGGGAATATGACACTGGGTGTGTAACCTGATCTATCGGAGCTCAATTTCCTCGTCTATAAAAGAGGGCTTACCGAGAGGATTACATAAATACCCATCTGCGATCCTTAGCATGGAAACTAATTTGGTAGACTCTCGATAAATGCTAATTTTAAGGGGTTTTTTTCCCTCTATTTTTAATTCTTTCTTTGTTGTCTCTAGTTCCTTAATTGAAGTCAACTCACTGCCAGGACAAACAGCTCAACGACGAATTTCAGTCTGCAGTGACATCTTACCCTTGAGTAATCTTGGATTGCGTTCTTTCATTAGAACCCTCCCTAAGCACTAGCGATCTATTTTCCACAAAAGAAAGGTCTGATTTTCAACTGTCACAGGAATCCAAGCTGAAATCCTCCCTGCACACATGAGGGGTATTGCCTATGGAGAGCTCATGCTTTTGATCGGTACACTGCAAACCAACACCCCATTTAATAAACAGAGCAGAAAAGCCGCTCTGTGCTACAGAGCCAGTGGCTGCCTACACCGCCGTCTGAATTCCCGGCAAGCTGGAAGAGTCCCGGGATAGATAAATTCAGTTAGACATCGAGAATACCAACGCCCTACGTGTCCACAAATAGAGTTGCTTATCGAAGTCTTCCACCGCTCAAAGACTTAATTTATTTTTCCGACTCGGTAAAAACAATGGCTCTTTTGTGCAGTATCTGAATAATGTAAACCTAATACAGGCGAGGGAAATCCTATCATCAGATGTGACGGGGAACACGGGCTTCAAGTGTTGAGTAGAAATGATCCCTTTCACAATATCACAGGACAGTGAGTAGAAAGAGGAACGTCAGGGCTGCAGCTGGAGGAGAGTTGGGTAATCCTAGCCCCTCGCCTGGAGGGACTAGCATGGGAAGAAAGATCACTCTGTTGTTGCTGCACTCGGATCCCCAACGATGTTGGGGGATTGTTCGCTTAGTAAGCCCTTTGGGTGCACAAGCTCGGTTCTTGTCTGGGCACCCAAACAGGCAGAAGACCCAGCCCCGATTTTCTTGGAAAGTGGAAGCCAACTTTCCAACCGTGCCCGGTGTTGTCTCTTTATAGGTGCAATCAGTCTCTTTGGGATCAACAGGCCAAACGGGATGTATGCTGTGTGTCAAGTGGGACTGATGATGCTTGTCGGCTGTTGGGCATCTGGTCCACAGAATGGGATTCCATAAGAGCTGACGGAGCGAGCCAGCCAGTGCAGCCAGCCCTGGGCTGTCTTTGCAGAAGGCTGCCTGAAACCTGCTCCAAGGCTCGGGCTTCAACCCTGACGTCCGGTCAGTCCTCAGGTTGTGATCACTGATTGTGCGTTGATCTGGTTTCTCCATAAGCGCTGCCCTCTGACGTCATCCTGGCAACTCTCTGAGAGTCACCAAGTTCCTTCTCTTTCTGGGGCATAGACTTCTTTTTGGTCCCTGTCTCTTATTCTTTCCTTTTTCCTGGGATGTCCTTCACCAAAATCACGCTGCTTTTCCTGGTCTGATTTATGGCCTTTCCTCAGTGACCCCTGATCAAACATGAGAGGTGTTCATTTTATAACTTTGCTGATCAGCAGTGTTAATGGACCCGTAATGAATCACTAAAATACTGCAAAGAAGGAAATGCTACCATTCTCATTTTCGAGCTACAGAAAACAAGTTTTGGGGTGGTCAGACAGCAGATGACTTGCCCAAAGTCACAGAGCTAAGAAGCCACAGGACCTCTTGACCTCAAGCCCCTCCCCAGTTCAACGAAACTCCACATTTTTACTGCTAATCATTTCTGAAGGTGGAATAAACCCCCAGTTCTTAGATGTTATAAATTTTCACTGATGTGCTTTTTTGTTTGTGTGTTTTTACCTGGACGTTAACCCATAACCATCTGGTTATGGATCATGGTATTTATTCGATTTTTTAATAAATGGAGAGAATCAACTGATCCCAGAAGATACCTGAAGACCTTGAAAGAAACGTCTACAGAAGTAGGCTCAGTTTCTATTGGGGGACATTCATTTTTTATGCAATACAGTCAAATAAATCTGCTGATTATTGACTGTTCATTGCACGCACTTCCTGTGAGGCCCGTCACATGACTCCATCTTACTTAAACTTGAAACAACTTGGTGGCGTCGAGACTGCTATCCCAGCCTACGTAAGAGGAAACTGAAGGTCAAAGAAGGTAAATAATGTATTTTCAGAGTCACACAGTGGCAGAGCCAAGATCCAAAGTAAGATCTGCCTCTCTTGCAAGTTCCTGTTCCTAATATACTATCTGCCTCATCAGCATTCTTAGGATGAGTGACATAACTTCAATTTAATAATTTAAAAGTGTCTTCTGTAGGCTAACTACCAGGAAATACTCAGCAGAGGTCATCTTCACTGTTTAATGAAAATGGCAGGTAAGTCGATGCCCCAAGAGGTCAGAGTTAGTAAGTTGAGTTTCCAATGGTTTTGGAACAGTCCACAGGTAAAAAGAAAAAAACAAAACAACAAAAAAGTCTTCTTAATCTGTGTCTTCATCTTGAAGGCTCTCTCTTCGCTGACACTTCCTCCTTAATTGATTTAACCTGCTCCTGAAGCATTTCTTACATCTTTCAAGACACACGTCAGGAAAGCCCTCCTCCAGAGATGGACTGCTCTCATGTGTCATCAGCTGGGTGACAGCTCAGTGCTGCTGTCACCATAAATAAAGCTGTAATTTTATTACCGTCAGAAGTCAGATGGGGGCATGCCTACCTCCCGGAAACGCGTCCAGCATGAAAGCTGTGATTTCGGATGGACTTCCATGCTCGCTGTTCTCCTGGGAGGACACCAAAAGCTTGAGGGTTGGCCAAGGGGAAGGTAAGTCTGCACCACATGCCAGATGCAGCATCAGCCCTCAAGGGGCCTGGTTCCACTGAGGGACTTCGAGTCTCAGCTGTAATTTCTGTTCCCAGTTCCCTTACAGGCTTTCCTGCCACCCCACCAGTTCTGGAGCTCCCTGCACACATTGTCACTGGGTTACTCAGCACATTTCAGTGATTGTGTGTCCCTGGCCCACACCAGACAGAAAGGCAGGGCTGTGGTGTATTTACATTTGCATTCTTGGAGCCTAGCACAGCGCCTGGCACAAGGTGCAAAATTAGTGGATGGTCTTCAAAATCATCATCATCCCCCATTGAGAAATACATCTACAGCAAGGGTAGTAGAGAGCCATAGACATACAGCCAGAGCCACCAACCATCACGCTGAGACACAGAAACAGTTATTAGTGAGAGGCTCTTACAAATTTACAGGGCCACCACCAAGGTCTAATCAGCTAGTCATGCTGAGTGGTTTGGTCAAGGTTTGGTCAAGGGAGCAGGACAGAGCAGAATGTTCAGTAGGGTGCTTCTTCCACGTGCACACAGAGCTTCACATTCCTGACTCCTGTGTATTTGCTTTCTCTCCCATACAACCAATCAACTATCATAAATTCACTGACATTGAACCCGTGATCCCAACAAACAGAAACTTTGTTCAGCACATCCATTCCTCCTAAGGCGAATGAATCATTAAAATAAAACATAGCAGCAGGGTTCACGAGCATGCTTCTTCTTGTATCAGCCCCCTCCCAGCTGTGGGGGCTAGCACCCACAGCTCCACCCTCCCTGAGTCCGGAAACCAGGGATGCCCTTCCCCTGAGGAAACACACAGCCCTGCCTGGGATAGGGTCCTGGATTCCCAGGGACGGAGTGGGAGATCCATATTTACTTAAGCAACCCATGCGATGGATAAGTAATGGGCTAATACTTTAAATATAGCTTACATTTAAAATAATTTCCATGTATATACTTTAAATACAGTTTCTGATCTACATTCATGTAGAGTTTTACAATATAGTTATGATCTCCATTTTACATGAAACTGTAAAAAACCATAAACAGCTTATTCATGCTAATACATTGGCAGGACTTTAGCAAAAGCCTGAGTAACTTCAAAATCCACGTTCTTCCCACTACACCAACTGCCTTCCAAATTATATAATCAGGAGGGTTTTGTTCCCAGAGAGAAGTGCTCACTTGCTCGATGCTGTCGTTTTTCCCACTGAATGAGTATGGGCCAGACGCCTACCACGCACCAGCCACCGTTCTAGGTGCTGAGAGCCCCGCGGTACAAACAGACGGGGTTTCTGCATTCAGACAGCAAACACTGGAGCGGTGGGATTAATTGTCTTCTCTCACATGCAGTGCATCTGATAACTACACACGGTACATGCATCGTGACATCCATCCCTAGATGCTTTGGGAATATTCAATCAAAAAAACTCAACCCTGCCCCCCGCAAATACATCGCATCAGCCAATTCTGGAGTAGTTTATAGATCATGTTCCTTTCACAGACAAAAACAACCAATAATGATTACTAGAAATTTTCTTTAAAGTAAAAGATTTATTTATTTGAGAGAGAGAGAGAGAGAGCGCATGCACGTATGAGTGGGGAGAGAAGGCACAGGGAGAGGGAGAATCTGAAGCAGACTCTCCCACAGAGAGTGCAGCCCGATGCGGGGCTTGATCCCATGACCCTGAGATCATGGTCTGAGCCGAAATCAAGAGGCAGACTGTTAACCGACTGAGCTCCCCAGGCGCCCCATGATTATTAGAACGGTAACCATGAAGCCTCTGCAAATACCATCACCATATACAAATAGATACTGTAAGAACCATTTCTACTTTTCAATAAAATGGATTCTTAAAGCCCCAACTTCACTTTCAAAATGGTGACTACGGCACCGCAGCTCTCTAGAACCAGTAACAAGGAGACAAAGGCAGGGCGTAGCAATACAGACTGCATCTAGAATGACACGAAGGGACGCCTAACGTCAGTGGGCAACTTGTCGTGGGTGTCGGTGCCGCCTGGTTTCAGGCACAGCAGGCACACGGGGGATGTGGCCCTCAGCCTGGGGGCCAGAGCTTCTCCAAGACCGAGTTTGGCACCAGAGAGAAGAGGGCAGGGGATCTCAGCCAGCAACCACATGGCCGTGTGGTGGCGGGAGGTCCCATCTGCAGGGCAGGACCAGGGTCAGGGCCTGGCCGGCGCTGGGGAGTCCTGCGAGCGCGGCCTTCTGGCCAAGAGTGAGGGGTACGAGCTACTGACCCTGTTCGTCCCATCGACACCATCACGTCTATGTCACAGGCATACACGCGCACCAGCTTTTACAGTGAAAGCATTTTTACCACATTTCATGTGTTGTTTAAGATATTACACATTTTATTTTAATTTTAAAATATATATGTCATATATATTCATGTAACAGATATAATAAAACATTCTAAATTCCAGAAAGTTCTGATGTATTATCATTGAATTTTTTTCCCTTTTCCCAAACACATTTACATAATTATAAACCTCATTTACATACTTCTATCTAGGGACTTTTTAGTACACTGGCTTTCCAGGGGAGCAGAGGAAACTCTGATTGGTAGCATTCGCCGATTTCCACATTGTGAATACTCCCACCATGGCCAATTTCAAGCTACCGATGTTTCAATACCTGGTCAGCAAAATTCCTTAAGATTTGACTTTGGCTTTTCAGCACCCCTGCAAGCCAGCTGGAGCACACCTCATCCTTCCCTCTATCTACATAATAACAAACTTGTGTGATACGCTCTGAAATCATGCAGATTATCTTTTCCTTTCATACAACCATTCTGTACGGCAGTGAGACAAGATAGTTTCATCTTTATTTTACAGATTAAGGGGGAAAAGTCCAGAAAATCCAAAGAAGACCGAAGAAAATAAAGGTTGGTACGAAACATAAAAAAGGACTCGGTAAACGTTTGGTGATTTGAGATCCTGGCGGTGGGGACGGAGGACAAGCAGAAGATCAGCCGTCTGGGTGTCTGGTACCTGCAGACGTCCTGCAGAGAGCACCTGGCTCTTCCTGCAGCCAGGCTGAGACTTCCCGGCAGGGTGCAGAGCAGCAGCCCCGGTCGGGCTGCAGGCTTCGTGCTGCAGTGCAAACGCAGGGTGCCCAGCTCCTGCCAGCCTTGTCCTGCCTCTCGGGAAGCTCACAGCCCGCCCCGGAGCGCCCGCAGCCCGTGCCTCCCACCTGTCACTCCGCTTTTACAGTTCAGGAATTTCCCCTTAACCTGCTGTAACTCAAGGACGTCCACGAAGACACCCCTCAGCGTTTCTCTCCAGGCTAAAGAATCCATTTCCCAGAAGTCCCCCTGGGGTCCTATTTCCCCACCCCTTTATCATTTTTGTGACTCCTGTCTGAGTTCCGAGTGAGAGAAACGGGAATGAGCTTCTGGGGGAAAAGCTCACCTCTGACCCTGTGCTGCAAGGCAAAGGAAAGCGTGAGCACAGAGTAAAGGATGGTCGTGGGGCCGTTTCTCGCTGGAAATCCTCTCTCCAGCCCCCGCACTGCCGCCCGGAGCACCCCGATGCCTCGCACGTCAGAGGCACCCCGCTCTCAGAGCCCCCGCCCCTGCACCCACAGAACACCGGGGTCTGAACAGAAAGGACGACGGGGTGACCTCCCACCTCCCAATTTAGACTCGTGGAGACTGGGACGCGGGGCTTGAACATCTTGCTGAGTGTCCAACAGAGAGTTAATTGAAGAGAAAATTAGAACCAAGACACCCGAAGGCGCTCGTGGTCTAGTGCTAAGTGGGCTCTACGACAGAGCGGGTCGTGAATCGTGAATCGTGAATCGTGAATCGTGAACCGTGAAGCCCTTACAGGAGAACACAGGACGAGCAAAGGTGTCCGTGCTATTCTCTCCATGTCACCCCTCTCCACTCAAACACGTGGGCGGGAAGCTTTGCTGTCTTACTTGCCGATACGTCCCCAGCTCCTAGCAGCGGGGCCAGCATGCAGCTTTCCTTCCGCACGGATTTGCTCTTATGGGGGAAATACCACTTATCTAACTCCCTGCCCTGCACAACGCCATGAGAACAGGTGTTACTGACGGGAAAACCGGGATGTTTTTCATTGTATTCCCTTTCTGCACAATATTTATGATAAAAATCATAACCTTGTGAGAGGCAGAAACCCTCCAGAATTAACCTTAATTGCAGAAAATGTATTACAGGGGTGAGCAGTGTGTGAACTTTAAAGACATTCAGCGTGGCTTAGCCCTGAGACAGAGCGCCTTTGTTCTTTCTCTCTCTGGCCTGGGCTGCGTGCATGCCAGTGGAGCAACTGCGAGAATGGTGGAGAAGAGCCATGTTCTAGTCACAGTTCTGCCAATAGCTGTGTGACCTCAGGAAAGTCACCTAACCTCTCTGAGCATTATTTCCCCATTTATAATGTGGGGCAACTGATCTCTGTTCTTCCTGCCACACCAAATAAGCAAGTTTTATGAAATATTTTCAAAAGTTTAAAATACCATATGACACAAGGTTAATTTAGTACAATTGAGGATAGCCCTCTCTTCAGGCTGGAAAAGGTACATCAGATGGATAATAATTGCCATCAACCTAAAAATGTCTCTGGATTTTCACAAGCCACATCAGGATGACGCAGAATGAAACAAAACCTATTTAAAGATATACAACTTCAGAAACAGGGGTGCCTGAGTGGCTCAGTTGGTTGAACATCTGACTCTTGATTTTGGCTTAGGTCACGATCTCGGGGTCATGAGATCAAGCCCTGCATCAGGCCCCCAATGGGGAGTCTGCTTGAGATTCTCTCCCTCTCTCTCCCCCTCCCCCTGCTCGTGCTCTCTCTCTTTCTCTAAATAAACAAATCTTAAAAAAAAAAAACCAAACTTCAAAAACAGTAAAGTAAATGAAAGAACGCATTCTTTTGAAAGTTAATGACTTTCCAGGGTTTGTGTTTTACAAGTCAGAGAGAAGTGAAAAGGCATATAATGTCTTTCCTGAGCCACCGAAGGCAAGTCAGACAGACAGAAAGCAGACTTGGAGACTCGGGACCGCAGATTGCTAAAGCGGCATGCTTCTCACCCTGATGAAAACAGGGACCCTTTGAAAGAATCTGTGTCATCAGATGGCCTATGTTTACTAGACCCGATCCTAAGTCTTAGAAATTAAAAAGGCCTTAAATCTTGATCTTCACACGTCAGAAAGAGGCGGAACTCTTGTAGAGAAAAACAACATGCTTCAGACACAGCCCAGGGCAATATATGCACATGAATTCTTGAGTGCTTTGTGTTTCATGCCTAAAAAAAATGAATAAGCAGAGAGTAATAGTTTTTCACTTTCCTGGATAATTTTTTTCAATGTATCTTCATTCTATCTGAAATAATAATAAAAAAAAACCCGTCGATATGTAAACACTGCCATAAATCATATTAGTTTTATTGCCTACAGTGACTCTGAAAAATAAGAAGAGTATAAATTAACACAAGTTCTCTCTTACTTTGACATTTACCTGCTTGTTCATTCAATGAACAAACATCTCTTTAAGAAGCACGTTGGGAAGCTTGAGAACCCAGGGAGATTACACAGAAGACTTTTATATCTTTCTTTCGGGCTTTATCATCCCATTAGATAAACAAGGTGGATCAAAAGTTTAAAAACTAGATAAATAGATGATCAATCGATGAAGATAAAAGTCGCTGAATTACAAGCAGAATGTAAAATAAATCAGAAAAATATTGCAAACAAAAAAGGAAGCATAGAGCTTCAAAGGTTGACTGATTGGAATTAGTGTTTCAAATTGTTCAATTTCCCTTCAAAGAAATTTACTTCTTAACTAAATAGAAATGTATTTGCAAATCGTTCCCTTACTTCAGTTATAAAGCAATACTGGAGGATTTCTTTTTCTACTGAAACCCAGGATCGTTTGAACTACTTGAAATGGAAAACAGCTGAACTATTGGAAGGTGAGTTTGTAGCCGAGCCGTCTGTTAACAAAAGCTGTTTGTTTCCCTTGCAATGTGTTGGAATATCTGCAAAGTATGAACAAGCTTTCTGTCCATGGATAATACATTTTGAAAGAAGACTTCATTGGCACGCTTCACTCATTCATTCACCAAGTAGGCAAGCTTTACGAAGTACCAAGTCTGTGAGAGAATGCCCCCGAGCTTCAGGAACCCAGGGCTGGTGGCAAATACATACACACGTGTCCACGTGACTGCAAACGCGCTTTGGTCTGCACAGTCTCATTTGTTTGACAAGAGCCTTGTACTCGGTGGGCTGAGATTATTCGAAGCCCTGTTTTGTGCATTACCCACAAGGGTAAGCAGCTGCTAGAGACCACTCACTTGAAGCCCAGAGGCTCTGAAGCCTGCCCTTGGCCACCAGGACTCCTTGCTGCCTCCTCTGGCCCCAGGGACTCTGCCCTCTGACGTGGGCGTCCGCATGGGTAGGGCTGAGCCTTCTCTTCCCGTCCTGCGCCCAGCGCATCCTCTGCCCTGCCTGAGCCCGCAGTCAGGGGGCACAGAGCTCTCCTCCGAGCTCCCTCCCTTCTCCCCTTGAGCGTTTCCAGAGCAGCAAGAGTAAGCAAGGCGACCACTCGGTCTTCCTGGGGGAGTTCTGTCCTGCTCTGCTGATCCTTCTCTGGGTGACTCAGCTGCGTGAGCCAGGAAAGCTTCGGGTCCTCCTGGACACCACGCTCTCCCTCCTGGACATCCCAGAGCTAAGTGCTTCCATGGAACTGCTAGCCCGCTGTGCGCTGGGAGACGGGGCTTGGGCAGCTCGTCTGCAACGGCTTATGTAATCTCCATGTGGAAGAAACCCTGAAGTTTTCACAATATAAAGAAGAGATATCATTTATATGTACTTTATTCTCTATATATTTAATAATAACAGTAGTTATTATTATTATTATTTTGGTGCCTCGCTCTAACTCCTTGGATGGGAGCCTGGAAGGGAGAAGGACATCAGGCAAAAGTGTTGTTACCGCAGTCCAGTGAACTCAGCGTGATTCTTCACTGGTGTGTGCCGCAGGTGGCCAGTCTGCCGGGCCACGGTCTCGGCCCTACCCACTCCGGCCTCTCGGGCTGCGGGCACCCCACTGAAGCACACAGGCTTGGCTTTTTGGCCCCAGTTTCAACTCCGTAGGTAGTTCAGCCTCTTCCCCTCGCCCCCAGGCTCTGGTGGTTACGAGTGCCCTCAGAGTCCCCATGTCCCCTGACCAGAGCCAGGAAGAAGGGGACATCTCACAGCTTCCCCTGCCGTCAGACGGGAGCCGGGGAACTGAGTTTCACGGAAGGAAGGTAAATGCAGTGTAAACGAGGTCAAGGCTTGGAAACAAAACGTCCCACATGATTCTCTCTCTTTCTCTGTCTCTGTCTCTCTCTGTCTCTCTGTCCTTGATTACCTGAAGGGAGAGAATCCGTTGAAGCTCCCTCAGGAGGATCTAGCACATTCTTCTACCGCAGGATGGGAGGAGCCTGAATCCCTGACTCACCACGACGCCATCTGCTGAGTGAATGATCTATGACGCTCGAGAAAATAAACCCTGTTGCGTCTCACGGGGCTCGATTGTTTCAGCAGTTCGTGTAAAGTACGCTAATAAACTCCCACGACACGGCCTTCTAGACGATCCCTCGGAAGCTCAGCGTGGTGAGCTTCCATCGTAGCCGGGCACGTCCCATAAAAACCATCACAACGGCAGGAACAACTGGCGGTCGCCGAGCCTGTCGCCGTGCCAGCCGCAAGCTACAGGACCCACACGCACTCTGTTATTTAATCCTTGCGGCAAATATGCAAATCCTGTGCCCAGTCCCAGAGGAGAAAACTGGTCCCAGAGAAGTGAAGGAACTTGCCCAAGCTCGTTGCGATGAACAGAACCAGTTCATAGACCAGGCGCCAGGGCCCCACAGCCCTGACTTGGAGCCACGATGCTTCACTCCTCCCAGGGCAGAGCACTGAACGGCAGCAGCGATTGTAAAACAAACAGACCTCATCTAGCCGCCAACCCTTAATGACCTCAGCTTTCCCATTTTGCAAGGAGAGGCAGTTTTACAGGTCATGAATGCTGGGCTGCAGAAAGTTCTGGCGACTCCCAGATAGGGGTTCTGGTGACTCCCAGATAGGGGTTCTGGTACCTTATTCTCATCAAACTCAAGGGGGTAAAACTCACCTCATAACTGGACACCGTACTAGGACCTACTGATGAAAAGCAAGTTCCAGAAATACATGGAATCTTTCCCACAAAGCTACAGACCAGAGATGAGTGAGGACAAGCCGAGCCCAGCCCGGAAGGACTCACGATATTGTTTGGTAACTCCTGGAATGAGAGAAGGTTCTGATCCCAGGGCTCACGGCTGCTCCAAGTGTCCATCGTGTACCAGCAGAGGCTAAACACAGCTTCCTGAGAGTCTCTCTCTCCTGTACATGTACGCAGACATCTGAGAAGGAAGGGAGGGCAGAGGGGAAAGGTTGGCTATAGGGTGCAACATCCTGGTGCTGGGGTGGGCAAACCTGGGGGACATCAGGGCATAAGGGAACCTGGAGCCTTGGCTGGTGGAGGGACCCTGGCTCCTCAGGGTAGGGGGAGGAGAGTGGGGGGCGATGCAAAGATCCTCTGGGTGGAAATGACAGGGCCCGGCAAGGCTCACCTGCAGAGAGGAAGCAGGAGACGGTGGTTTCTGGTGTGAGCGTTCTGGTCAAAATTCCCAGCTTAGACACTGAGCAGTGTTTTATACTATTCTTTCACATATGTGGGCCTTTTTGCCAAGATAAATAATTGATATGAATAAAAATATTGAAGACCCACTATGTACAATATCAGACACATTTCATGCATCCTCTTCTTTTCTTCACAGCAGAACGGCCAGACCGGAATTAGTATTTACATTTTTAGACATGAAGCTCAGAGACATGAGGAAGTGTTTTCAAAGTCCAGCAACTAATAAGCCTAGGTCCCTGAGGGGGAGGCTCTGTGTTACGGCCAAAGTCGGGTGTCTGGAACGTGTCCCCATCATCTCCGGTATGTGATGCAAGGCTCAGCTTAGGGCCACAGCGAACGAGGACATGGTGGAAGCGGGTATTCTCAGGGCGCCTGGTTCAACAAGGCACGACGAAAGGGGGGGAAGGAGGAGTTCTTCTCACTTAGGAGGGACTGCACGGTCTGCCTGGGAGGGTAGAATGCAATGCAAGGAGGGTGTCCTTGGGGCAGTCATACGGTACAATGTGGGCGGGAATTGAGGGCACCTGCCACACAGTGGGTGTAAGGAGCAGAGTTCGGGGGTCCTGGAGACCAGCACACCTGAGGGTGCCTGCAAGGTGCATAGTTAGAGATCCGGGGATCACAGGGCCTTTGCTGATCTCCCTCCAGGCCCTGGTGTTGTCCTTCCCTTCATTTGTTCCCTCCCTCCCTCCTTCACCCCCTTTCCTTCCCTTCATCCCTCCTGCCCTCCCGCCCTCCTCCCTACTCCCCATCCTCCATGGGGTGAAGCTTCTCTAAGCAATCAGCTGAGGACAGAACAGGATTTTTTGAATACCAGCACCAGTCCAAACCCCTGATCTGCTTTTTAACATCTGTGTGAAATGCAACCAAATAACTCCTGACCGAGGATGCTGAAAAGATGAAATTAAAGAATTTTATAAACTGTTCCATATAATTCTGGACACAAAGGAGTTCATCAGAAAGATCCTCTTTCCATCACGGTTCATCTGAGGATGACAGGTCTTGTGCCAATCAAGTGTCATGGTAAGAGACCTGTCAATCGCCTAGCATTTTCGAGGGGCAAATTCCCTGCATAGGAAGGTGCTTCCCGGCCAAAGGTATTTTTACCCATCAGCCAGCTGAATCGCTCAGTCTCCAAGGAAACATGACTCACAGAGACTCACATCATGGAGTTACTGACCATGACGTCTGTCACTTTCCTGCATGTTTCCGTGACCTTGGGAGAGACCACAACCCTCTGGCCACACCTGTCTCCGTTGTGCATGGACAGGGTGGCTGAATTGTAGAGATAACTTGTGACCCTTTACCCACCTTCTTCACCTCTTCTCCTTCACCCAAGACAGCGTGAGGCGGCAGGATTGACTTTAAGTATAAATTCTGGTCTGGGGTGAGACACCCCCCCCCCCCCCCCGCCCAGAGCACGCACAGTGACAGAAGGTAGGTCACAGAAGGTTCACGGAACAGAACTTCGTAGAAAATCTGCCAGCCTGACCCAAGCACTGCCTGGTGGAGCAGCTGGGACATGGGGCGGGGGCCAGGTCTGGGTGCTCACCCTCCCCAGAGGCTGGTGTCCTGACAGAATGCAATGCAAGCGCCCCCTTTCAGATAATAATGTACTGGCCGAGGCTCGAAGCTCTTGCAGACAGTACCGGGAGTGACGATCAGGCGCGGCAAGTAAGTCAGACCTGTAAGGCTGTGCCCCTGAGAAAGCAACTGTAAATCAACATACAATGGCCCAGGCAGGGCCACACAAAGTCACCCAGAAACAGAGGTCAAACGTGGTCGCCACCAGACTGAAGTATTTGCATATCTAAAGAAATAGTGTGTCTCTGCACAGGGTTGTGTTTCATGAGAAGCCTGGAAAATGGAGTGGACTATTGGCTGAGCCTCATTCACTTGGTCCACAGACCCTGGAGCTCTGGCTGCTGAGACGAGAGTGGCTCTACCTTGGAGACACGCCTACGGAGCTACAAAACACCTGGGTCATTCCCCGAACTCCACTTGCTCCTAATTATAATCTGGCTTCGCAGGTGGGTGAACCCACCCGGAGCGGGGTGCTGACGCAAACATTCTCACCTCCACGATAATGGTATTTTAGTGATGACGGTAACAGGGTTAAGTAAGCCATGGAGCACTGAGCGCGTCTGTGCGCAGAGAAGAAGGTGGGGTTCTTCCAAGATTGGGGGTTAGCCAGGCTCGGGCCACACCAAGACAGGGCAGGGAAGAAACCTCAGTTGTTCCAGGGAGAACACGCACGACTAGGCTCGTCCCCCGGAGCCATCCAAGCCATTCTACTGTGTGTGTGTGCTTGACCCCCGTCTGAGGGCTGCGTCTTCACCCTGTTCCTGCCCTCCCCTGCCCCATGCACCTCAACTTCCAGTTCCTTCTCTGACAGGCGGCTTGGGCCTGGGATCCCTCAGCCATCCCACTTCACGGGCAAGGGCTGGAGGCTGGCCCCGGCCTGCATGCCACGCTTACGCCAGAGCCCCAGGCACAGTTGTTCAAAAAAAACCAGTTAAAACAGTAAAGCAAGAACAGCAATGACTAATAAATTTAAATCCCCAGGAGTCAGAAGAGGGTATCGGTGTCCTCCAAGCACAGACCCAGCATGGCCCAGAACACCCACAATTAGACGCCAAAGTTCTTGTCAGGTCCTTTGAGACAAAATAGCAGGGCATTTTTTGAGATTTGTGGGAGAAGACATGATATCCTTACAAGTGTTGAATGTATTCAGGGCAAAAAAAAAAAAAAATACGGCTTTTAACCGATACTTTGCTACCTTAGAATTAGACAGGGATGTTAATGGGTATCCCGGCGCTGAGAGTTGTCATATATTTTCTGTGAGATCCTTTCATCCTGAATCTCTCTACATATGATTATTATTTTGTCAAAAGAACTATTGATTATTTAAAATAGCGCAGCATTATTTTCCTTTAAAAAAAATCTCAATACAAAAGGAGGTTTCTAAAAAGCCGCTGAAACACCTTATCTCTGTCATTAATCCCCAGGAAGCATGAATTTGATTTTCAATCCTTGGAAATCCCTTCCTACCGCTGCCTGCCATCAAGAGGCCCATCTCTGCCGCTCCCACAGTACGGTGGAAAGAAGCCATCTGAGTGGATTCCCTGCAAACAGGAGAAAGACTGAGCTCGTCCCTTTTCCGGGGATTAATTTGTTGGCCGAGAAAACAGAAGATACTCCACACACCCTTTCCTTTTCTCCCTGCCCATGCCACACAGAATTCTCCAATTCTGCTCTCACACAAATAAGAAATGGGCTCATTTCAAAAACCGGTTTAGCCTAAATAGTCATGAAGTAAAATAGAAATTATAAGCAAAAGAAAGGCATGTTGTATTTTATGCCTGGTGGCGCGCTGGATCATTGCAGACAGGTGTGTCTAGGACTGAGAAGTTGTGCTGGAACTGTCACACCTGTCCCCTGTGGTGGCCTTGGCATTTGCTAGCATGGCAACAAAACCAAAAACCCACCCACAGGAAGATGCTCAGGGAGGCGTTCTAAATAACATTTTCTCCTGGAAATGACTTTGAGATTCAAACACAAAAGAGCAACTAAATATATGCTATCCAGTAGCATTCCGGTGAGAAAAAAGAGCAGTCATTCAAATTATACACACACCAATTACAGTAAGATTGGGGAGAGGGAATCCCATCAGTGAGGAACACCTGTGTGCCCGGCTGCTACTGATAATTTACCTCCATCAATACAATGCATTACAATTCTGTAGATAAGGAAAACACACCAGCTTAAGAAACTAGCAAAGGTCCCGTAATCAGATGTTGAGTGGAGGTGAATGCCAGGTGCAAGTGTGTCCAGATCTGGGTTCATCTGGGTTCACTCAGAGCTCCTTTTTACTTTTGAGCAGGTCGCAACATTATGTTGGAATACATGTGATTGACAATTTCCTTTTTAGAAAATCCCTGGTCTATTCTTTTTCTATGAGTATTATTATTATTTTATCACAGTATGGTGGTTATTTCATTCGGATCTTCAGTGATCTCTGGATGAAGGATGGTGTGTCAGTGAGGACACTGCTCATGACAGGGTCCACGGAGGGAGACAGCAAGTGCGGCCACATAGTCATGTGATGTTCTTCTATCATACCAGCATGCCCATTCCCTCATTTTATTAGGGAAAAAAAAGCCAGGGAGACAAATTTTTCAAAGCTGTAGGGGATTATAAAGAGACTGGCCAGTGATTTTTAGTCTCTTGATAGGAAAAGCAGAGGGAGAGAGGAAGTGACTTGCATGGGTCCCATAACCAATGCCAGAGCTCATGTCGCTCCCCAGGCCGGAGGCTGTCCTCCTAGGGCACAATGCTGTCCTTTCCAGGCTCTGTGCACTTTTCACTGCCTCTGTGGAGACAGGACTCTCTTCTGTACTCCTATTTGAGCCCACCTCCCAGGAAGGAGGGGATGGCGGAGGGGAAAAAAAAAAAAAAGAAGGTCTGTCCCCAGCCAGCTGGACGACCCTCCCTCTGCTGTTGTTCTGCAAGCCAACAGCTGAGGGGCCCTCTCCCTGAGGGAAAGAAGGCCACAGGCTCATCTCTCCTTTCTCCTGAGGCCACGGGCAGAAGGGAAGGCGGGGAGGTGGCTTACTAGTAGCAGCTGCCCCATATATCAGGCTGTTATTTCCCAGCACGCACTGAGTGCTGCCTAGCGATATTTATATCTCCCGGACACACTCAAATACTTAAGCAATGGGCTTTAGCCATACGAATTATCTGCACATTGAAAGTGTCTTTGTTTCCAGTAGTGATGGAAGTGAACTGCTGAAATTCTTTAAAATGCCACACGCGCTGTTTTGAGGATAGCCCCTAGAAATATATGATGGATGTGAAGTTAGAGAGGGAAGAAACACACGATGCACCTGCAATCTCCACTGCACCATCACCTCACATTCCTGTCCACTTGCATCGACTCCCATGACCAGAGCACACAAGACAAGACACGCCTTCATGGTGGAAGGTCTGACACACTTATTCCTTTAACATCCATTATAAATGAAGGAGAAGCAGTGAGGTTTCGTTGCTTAATTATATCCGGGCACTTTGTACATTTAATTCACAGAATTCTCAGAAAGCGACATTTTCATACCAAAAAAAAAAGAAAGAAAGAAAGGTAAAAAAGAAAGAGTGTCTTCCAGTGTGAGCTTATATTGGTTTCTTTTCCAGGCAGTCTAGGAGCTTACATGCATTCTCTCATCTTTGCCCCTGCTCTGGCTCGCTCGAAACGCTCCTCCACGGTGGATCCCTCCGGCTCGTGCGCTTGTGTTGCTCAGGTCTCTGCTTCGGTGCCACCCTGGTGTCCACACCTGAAGACCTCCCTCACCAGACAGTGTGGCAAACGTCCCCACCTTCCCCCCACTGCTCCAGCTTACTGCTTGTCTCCTTGCCCCGCGTGATTCCCTTCACGGCCTTCATCGTGGTCAAGCACACTTATGTACGCCTACCTGTTTAATCTCCCTTGCTTACCCCTCCCAATGAAAAGGCAAGCTCCAGTAGGATGGGCAGCCCTTGTGTTTATTTGTGTTTTGTTCACTGCTCTATCTCCCGATCTTAGAAGAGATTTGGCACAAAGCGGGAACTCTTTATTGCATCTACTTTGGGGAGGGAGAAGCTTACACTCAGTGAAGCTAAACAGATTGTCCACTCTCCAGGCAATAGAAAAAATAAGCGAACTCTCCGAGACCTCTGGGATCAGGCTCTGACTGCCCCCAACCTGAATGGTGGAGCTGCTTCCTAAACATTCAGCGTTCTAATCCCTGCTTGGTCCACACGTCCACGTAACATGACCTCTTGTCTCTGTTCATTCGATGAATATTTATTAGATACGTACCACATGGCAAGCGCTGCTCTACTCTGTGAGGAAATGAAAATAGTCTCTGCCCTCCATAAGTTTTAATTGAATAGCAGGAGACACGAATACAGAAAGAAGTAACTGCAATACCCTGGAGGAAGGAACGGTGCGTGAAGCACATGGAGATGGGAAAGGGTGAAGAACATTCTGGAATCATTAGGTATGCTATCTGATGAAGCCCATAAAGCCCTAAGCACGATCATGACACACAGAGCCCCCTCCCCCAGGTAGGACATCATTATTAAGTGGCTCTTTATGGTAAAATATAGGACATTAGGTTGAGAGGAGTAAGGTAAGCCTGAACATGTAGACAAGAACTGGATCCTAAAGTGATTTCTGTGGTCATTCAATTAGAGCCTGAGAGTGTCAGGCTACACAGACTAAAGACTTATAAGTATGAAAAATAATATGATCGGGCTTTACAATTGAAGAATATTCCCTTTTCTAAAAGAGTATTTTAAAGCAAGAATATACATCGACAAGTAGATAAAAATATATGCATTCATAACAAGATAAGCAATATTACATAATTAGCTGGTGCCCCAATGAAACAGCAAGGTTCCCGTCCTTACAGAGCTCCTTGGCTGCCACAGCTTCCTCACAAACAGGAGGCTTCCCATCTCCACGATTCTAGCCAGTTCTACCTGTCAGTGTCCAAGCTCACCGGTCCCCAACAAGGCAGGAGTCGCACCCTGATGACGGCCAGCGAAGACGATGGGAATATAATAGCTGAGTCTTATCGAAAGTCACCTGTGTTAGAATATTTTGCTAATCTCTGCAAACAGAAGCTAATTCACGGTAGCATTCTGGTCCTTCCGACCCACTTTCCTCGGAACAGCACACATGAGTGTAAACACCTGGCTTTCCCCCACAGACACGTGAAGTCTGGGCTGCAGAGCCGACATGCCCAGGGCTCCCCGGCCAAGGCAGAGGACCCTGGTGGTCTACCCGGCCAGCTCACTCCTGCACCAAGGCCAGACAAGGGAAGAGCGGCATCACTTGGTGAACCTCACTTCCGAGAAGGGGAATGTAGCTCGTGTGAGCCTTCGCAGCGGCCCGGGCCGAGGCCCTAGTGGCTTCTGCAAGAGGAACTGATCATAAGGGTGAGGGCCCGACGACAGGTCCTCCAAAATGCTGCGCTCAGTCCAGATGGTGACACCCTGCGCGTCCGGGGCCTAGCTGAATCCACTCGCGTTGCCTTAACACAGAGCATGCCAAGAAGGCCCGAGATAAGGAGGAGAGTCAGAGTTGGTGCCGCAGACACCGAGCGGACACCCAGGACAGTGGGGAAGGACGGGCTGGGGGTGTGGGCTGGGAGACCCACGCCAGGGGCCACGGCCAGCTCCCCCTCATCCCGAGCTCCCTGTGTGTGCACGTGTTTGCACGTCCACGACGAAGCAGCAGAGCAACACGACCGCCCGAGGCCTGCGAGGGGCCCTGGGGCAGGGTCTGCACGCTCGGCCTGCGACGTGTGGCGGGAAATCCTCGACGAGGTAGCACGGGCTGGACGGAACAGACTGTGCTCCTGTCCCAGCGGCGCTGGGCGTGTGTCCAGCTGGTCCCAGCGGAGGGTGCCGCGTTCGGGCACGAGACCCTGTTCGTGCCAGTCCCACGCGTCTTCCTCCAGAAGCTTCTCACACCCTGGGGAGCAGGCAGGACGCTCTCTTCGGGACAGTTTTACACGTGCCTCTGCCAGTGACCGCAGGTGAGAGCGGCTCGAGAACACCTCTGATGTGAATGTGTCAGCTTCGGGATTCAGAACTATATGGACGTTATGAATTCTAACCCAAAGCTCGGGGCAAGGAAAGTGGGAGTTTTGATTTCTCGGGGAATATATATATATATATTATATAATATATATATATATATATATATATTATATAATATATATATAATTTTTTTTCTTTCCTTTTTTGTTTTCTTTTGTTTTCCTCCAGTGCCCAGAAAGCAATAGGTTAACTTTCTTGTGATCCCACTGGGCTTATGAGTGGATTTTTTTCTAGGCCATCCTTTCCTGTGGAGTAAAGTCCTTCAGAAGTTCTGGCTTTTTCCCGGCTCTCATTTCCACTTCTAAAAGTCCCAGGGGCGGAGGTGTTCGGTCCAGCCGACCTGCAGCCCACACCGTAGGCTCCCGGGCTGCAGCCCTCCCCAGCCCGCCTCCTGGGAAGCACAGCCATGCGCTCAGACCTCTGCTTTCTGAGTTCATTTCTGACACATGGAAATGTGTTTTTCCTACAAGCTATCGATACATTTTAAAGAATGTTCATTCTATCTGGGGTTCCAAGGAATTGATGGCAGGGGCTGTTCACTTTCTACTGACTCGGTTACTGGCCTTATGTTCTTCTCTGAGTCTCCATTTCCTCCTTCGCAAAACGGTGATGAGGATGCCTACTTTGAAGATCTGTAACAATGAGAATCAAAACATGCACGTGCGTACTGAGGATACGCCTTATTGGAGAAACAAGTACATATGTGTATATGCGCGTATCTACATCGGTATTTATTTTCAATACATAGTTTACGCGCACACACCGAGAGGTAAGTCATTCTTCTTCAGTGGTACAATCGAATAGTTAGTAACAGAACAGAGAACTCAGGAATCAGAAAGAAAGGGTATATCCACAGAGTGGGGAGCGTGGAAAGTTTCTCATGGCAGGCCTGGAAACTCATGCTTCTGCCCCCTCCCACCCCTGCCCCCAACCACTTCCAGGTTCACACCCAAGCACGGGAGGTAGAGCCAACCCGAAAAAGCAGAGCAGGGGCAACGCGGGCCTTCTTCCACAGACAGGCTTCCTCCAGGACGACCCACAAGGAAGAGGAAACCATTCCGAAAGCCCCCGGTGTTGAATTCAGGAAGCTTCACCCCTGCAGGAGGACGCCCTTAACACCGCCCTGCTGGGCGTGAGGCGGACTGGGTGCCGACTGGCGATCTGCCACATCCACCGAGGTCCCAGTCTGACGCTAGGCCGCGAAGCGTGGGCTCTCTCTGATTTTCCAATATTCAGGTGCGCAGAAGTCAACGTTTCATGAAAGGATGTCCCTGTCAGCGGCAGGCCCATCATCTGGCCCCGAGCTGTCAAGGAACAGATTGTGGAATTACCATTAGAATACAGGAGCCCGGCGGCGGGCAGTAAGCGCGGAGCCGGCAAGCATATGCCCCCAGCATGGCACTGGCGCTTCTCACGCAGCCGAGAAGTGGACACAAGCCAGAGCTAGCGTAGCAACCGCTAACCGCTCTGCCTGTCCGTGTTTCCACGACGTGCCATATGTCTGCGGGGATTCTCAGCGAACGGGCATTACTTCCCTTCAGCTGACTGATAACATTTCCCCGAAGGGCTCGGAGGAGCGGAGTGCGGCCGGCAGCCCTGCCTGCACCTGACTTAATTGTCCGGCCCGCCTCACCGAGCTTTCATGCTGGAACTCTGCTAGGAAAGTGGGACATCTCTCACCATGGATTAATTACGAGGAAGAAGTAAAAGCTTCATAAGGAGGAAAAAAAAAAATGACTTTCTTAAGGCTTTTGGATTCACTCCAGATAGGTAATATTTGTGTCAAGGTTTGAACAGAATTTCGAAAAGGAGAAGCAATGGGCCTTTCTATTATTCCTAGAGTGTTATCAATTTAAAAATGAAATATTTAAGTAATACTGAGCTGGTTAGTCTCCCCAAATGTGGACCTTGCATTATGGTGGAAGAGACAAAGCCCCGTGCTGTGGGCTTATAGCAGGAGCAAACAGTGCAGCCGGAAACAACGTGACCTTCAAACTCCTGCAACAGCAGGTAATACCCACAGGGATGTTGTAGGTATTGTCCGAGCGTATGAGAAGGGCCTATCATGACAAATTCCCCTAATGGGGGACCAGGAAGGGTCAGTTATTGTCCTGATCAGCTCTTTATGAGGTCCTAATATTTAATGCCCGTTCTAAAGGATAAAGTAGATAATGTTACTTCAATGCACAAGTGAGTAAACTGAATTTCAAAGAGATCAATGAAATTTCCCAATATCAGAGGGGAACAGTGAGGATGTAAACCCAGTATTCTTGAACACCAGATCCCATGCTAATTCCACAACACCATGATGCCTTATGAAAACAACGAGGCCCAGTTATCTGCATGGCCATTCCTAAGTGAACTCACTTTTTGAGTGTTGAAAATGCCATACTTAATACCATATATTTTGAACCTGTATTTATTTTTGACAGTGTTACAAATGTGTAAGTATAATGTATGATTTTTATAATTTTTCCAATGAAATATTAACCTAAAATTATCATAGCTAAAGATGTCTCTATAAATTAGACAGGTAAGTCTGATATTCACAGGGTTTTCTTAGACTCATAAAATATTAGACATTAATGGCTAGATAAAACCTTTGCTGATTTGGACCAACCCCCCTGTCCAGCAGGAGACTGCATACTACCTTAATGCTCTTTGGACACATCACAGTTTCTTGCAATCAGCAAAAATTTTAAAAATAAAACCGTCCTATGAAACAATCTCATATAAAATCATAATGCAGTTAACGTCTTTGAGAATTCTCTAAATGTCTCTCCTGAAAAAATGGGTATTGACTGTGTGAATTTCAGGTTTTTTCATCCATTAGAAGGCAAGCACAACTCCTGCTGGGGGGTCTTCCCTGTTCCCCACACAGCCACGTGCCCCCTGAATGCCCACACCCATGAAGGTCGCTGGTGCCCGTGCTCACAACTAGCCAATGGGCTGTGGACGGAAGGAAGGTGTCATAGCAATTAACAATGATGATGATGATGATGATAATAATAAGGTAACAATGGTAACAAAGGTGTGTGCTAATTTGTTTCCTAACATCTGATTGGCTAAGAGAGACTTGCAATAACATTCCATTTGGTATTTTCCATGTTCCATTTTCTCCATCATTCCTTACACTTCTAGAAAAAAATTATTTTGCCTAAAAACATATTTGATTTTGTGTTTAAGATACATCACGATGCGACCTCAACCTACCTCTCCAGAATCATGGCTTTTCTTGGTTCTCAATCTCATCAACCAATATCTGCCTCTTCTCTCCCGTCATATACATAAGCCAGACTGGATTCCTCATCTTTTCTGAACAGCAGTGAATTTTCCCTAAGTTCTGCTTTTGCACATTCTATTTCCACCACTGAAATGTCTGTGAAGTGTTCTCACAGTCTCTAGATCTGGGAGAACCTGATTCCAGAGGGTTTTGGGGGTCTCGGGTTAACGCGGCTGGATAATGGTGGCCATGGGGCTCCATCTGAAACAAAGGCTGAAAGTAAATTCTTGCAGAATACGTAAGCTAAGTTACAACAAAAGTAAACACAATTAAAGCAGTTCAAGAGGGGATCTAATTCAGCTACATAAACTTTTAAGTGCTGTGAATATCTACTTAAACATCCTGCCTTTATCCATATGAGATAAAAGAATAAAGCAGGAATTGTTGAGAAGGAAGAAGAATATGCTCACACCCCAAACCCTGGGAGAAATTTTTCAGGCAGAGAAGCATGAATGCATGAAATGACCTCCCAACAAGGCATGGGAGAGATATAAAAGTCAAATGAGCTGGCGCTGGGCCCTGATGGGAGGGAAGTGTGTCAGGGAGAGAGCAGGTCGGACGTCTGGTTCCTTTACCGGCCTCCGACTTAACACATCAGGCCGGCAGGAGAGCTGTGTCTGCAAGCGTGCCCTTCAATCTGTGCATTTATTTTGAGTATAAAGAAGTTGACATTTCTTCATTACCTCCTTGTCTTTCACACTGAGCTCTTCCACTTACACGTCTTTGGATTGATACTGTGGGATTTCAGCATTTTCTTATTAGGCAAGCCTCATCTCCAAGCCTGCTTTGCACTTTCCAGCTTATGATTTTGGAAGAATTACTTTGTCTTTCAAATCTCTGAAGCTTGGGGATTGGAATCCTGACCATGAAATACTGCTTGCTTATTTGTTCAATCACTTATTCCTGCAAATACGTCAGTGCCAATTCTCTGGTAAGCATCTGGATCGTTGCTAGGACTTAGACAGTGGGCAGAGTAGCCAAGGTCCTTCTCGTGTGGACTTTATAGTTCAACGGCCCATTAAATAAAATCACGCGTGCGAAGCACCTGCCATGGTGCCTGGAATACAGGGAGAGCTCGGGAAATGTCACTGACTCCTGCTGTCCTTCTCTCCTACCACTCTGCATGCACTCCTGGACCTCTGTCCTCCATGCGACCTCTATGAGAATCTCACAGCAACGGTTCATAATTTCTTTCCCAGCTTCGAGCATTGAGAAGAGATTTGGAAAAACAGCCAAACAGAGAATTTTCTCTTGGGAAACTTGAGTGACTTGGTGCAGCTGCTGGGAAGAGTCCTCTTTAATGAGGACCGCGTTTCAGTCAAACGCACTATGTCAGCCATGATTCAGAGCCTGACCGGAAGTGGTGGCCAGATGAAGGAAGAGCAGGAATTCTCCAAAATCAGATATCAACAAAATTCCAAAAGACAAAAAAGCTAAATGAAATGAAACCAAAGACCCTCCCTTCCATCAACATCGCAACATAACACCTTTCCTGAAATGACTTCTTTTGATCCCTACAAAGAAGATGCTAGTAGTATGACCTCCTTTATAAGATGTGGCTCAGAGAAGATGAGGATTTATACAAGGGTATCAGTCAAGGGTTTGTCACTGCTATTTCGTTTTTAGTTTTCCTGCAATAAAAGCTGACCATGAATGATCAGAGCAGGAAACATGTTTATTCAAAGGATATCAGTAGGGCATGGGATTGCCAGGTGACCTGGCGCAGCAGACTTAAAGCTATGTGAGTACGAATCGTACATCAAAGCAGCCCCAGAGCAGATATGTAGAGGGAGGGGTGCACAGGGCCAACCTGCAGTTCACCTGTCAGGACAGGACCTTCATGCACTGGCTACCTGCACCATCTCCCGCACACATCTGCTCTAGGAAATCCTCCTGCAGTGACAGCCAGCCTGCATGCTTGTGACCAGGGGAACCCAGGGACAGAGCACAGGGGTCTCAGGGCAGGCTGGACGGTGGCAGGCCGTGTGAAACCCTTTACTAATAGGAAGGGACTCTTGCTCTTGTTGAGACCCATGCCAAAGGGAATTCCCAGACAGAGGAGGTGGTTCCAATGCCGCCTGTCAAAGCCCAGCAAATGTCCCTTACCCAAGGTCACATGGCCTAGTGAGCAGTTTTGGTGCTAAGAATGCAGTTCCCGTGTCTGTTCTAGTGTCCCCCTCCCCCCGCCGCCCTGCCACGCCAGACCACGTGGTACAACAAGCAACGGTGTCGGAATACAGTCTGCTGCATTGACTGGTATTGTCAGCATCCTAGCACAAAAACCTCACACCCTTGCTTTTAACACTTTTACGTTTTGTATCATTTTAAACTTTTTAATTATTTTTATCAGCTTAAAATCATTCTTTTCTTTTATCCGTTACAAAGAAATTTTTCGTGACTTATTAACAACTATCCTGAGAGGTAAGAGAACAAGCAAATGCATCTTTTTTTTTCTTTTCCAGGAAAGAAAAAGTCTGATGAAGCACCGGGTACCAAATGTAAAAGTCCTTAAATGTGTCTGATTATGTACTGGTGTGGCAGCTTCGTTCACGCTGGTATAGCCAATCCCTGGCATAGCCGCAAACACTTCTTTTGACCATGGAGAAGGTGATTGAAGGCAAAAAGGGAGACAGTTTTGCTCTCCCAATGTCTGCCGTTTTTGAAGAATCAACATGGAAAGGAAAAGCTGACGACCTGAAAGCATTCGCTGCAACTCAGAGGGGTCCGGAGTAGGAATACAAAGACGTGGGTTGGATCAGAGAGGGGTGTAGTAAGTACGGACTGTGGGACCTTGGGTGAGTCACTTAACTCCCTCAGCTTTGGCTTCTTCATCTTTAAATATAGTTAGAAAATCTATATTGCACTATGTCGCAGGAGAGTTGGAAAGATACGTAGAATAAGATACATCCATCTACGGTGGGTTCATTACAAATAGCGGCATGACATGTAGCCACTCAAGGAAAAACACATAATTCAGCTCCATATTCTGAACATTATCCGTCTCCCTGCTACACTGGAGAACAGTCTGAGTTATAAAAACGTGCACTGAGATTATTATTTCTCCCCAAGGGTGGTTCAAATACTCTGATTATTTCCTAGAAACACGAGGCAACGTGCTCTCTCCAGGAAATCTTGGTAACTCCTTGAAATTAAGCCCCAAATTTTTAAGGAAATAAGAGGTGCATATGAATAACTTGTTTGATACATAAACTATACCATGTAAAAGAGAGAAGATGCCACATTTTTGTAAATATTGGAGGTGGGTTACAACAAGGTAGGAAATATTTACAGAACATCTGTGCCAAAAGGAAAGGAAAATACATAGAAGTCTGCATGTGCTTTCTAAACTTCCAAAGATCAAACTTTGTGGTCACTGATGGTTGGTGAGCTCTCTTTTTCTGCAGTCTGATCAAAAATGTGAGAACTTAAGGAATTAGTTCCTGGGCTCGTTGTTATTTTCCTCCAAAGGACCATGAATTCTTCAAGCACAGAGAGGACCTCACTCATCTTTTTACCTCTACCGAGCGCTGACCCACATGTATACCTCATAAGTATAGGCTGAATAAAGCTTACTTTGATGAATTCTTTTTCTTTTTGCACCTGTTGAGTGAAAACTCAGATTATATGGTATTACTACAATTCCTCCTCTAAGTGTTCTGTTTTATTACTGAGGTTTTAGCATGTTGGAGGTTACATAAATAGTGAACCAGGATATTGGCCTTTATGAGTAACATTTATCCTATTCCCCACTTCCTCATTTGCTCAGTGACTGAAGTAATTTCATTTCCCATGTGTGGGAGCCAGGGCTCTCCAGAGAAACAGAACCGTGAAGATGGATACACACACACACACACACACACACACACACACACACACACATATATATGCATATATATATATATATATATACATATAAAGAGAGAGAGAGAAAACTGGCTCGCGCACAGTTACGGAGACTGAGAAGGCCTGGGACCAGCCATCTGCAAGCCGGAGACCCAGGGGAGGCAGTGACATAGTTGGACAGTCTAAGGGCAGGAGGCGGACGGTACAGATTTCAATCCCTGTCTGCAGGCCTGAGAAGCAGAAGCACCAAGGGCAGAAGAATAGGTCTCAGATCAAGCAGTCAGACTGAGAAAGAATTCAGCCTTTCTCGGCCTTGTTGCTCTGTTCAGACCCTCGAGGGATTGGAGGAGTCCCCCCCACACACACATTGGGGAGGGCATCTGCTTTATTCAGTCTGCCAATTCAAATGCTAATCTCTTCTGGAAACACCTTCACAGACACACGCAAACAATGATGTTTAATCAAGTTTCTGGGCATCCTCATGATCCAGTCAGGTAGATGCATAAAATTAACCATCACGGAGGGCATAGACGAGATTCCGAATTAAAATGCTCCATGCTCACTCACACGAAGAGGTAGCTGACGGAGGCAAAATCCTAACCTGCTATTAGGAGGAAATAAGAGAGGGGTGAAAGGTCCAGAGAGGCACAAAACCGGTGCATGATGTGAAGAAAAACAGGCAGCAAAGAGCTGAGAACTGCAGAGACAAATAGACATCACTTCACAGTTTCTTCTGAGACAACCTTGGGCGCGGCAGCCCAGAGAAGACAGGAACCCTCATGGTAAAAGCAAGATGTCAGAGCTGACATCCTTTTTTCTCCAACACACCCTAAAGGAAGGTATTTTCTCTGCAACCACTTTGAAAACTTGGCATTCTGATTCTCAAAAAAACAAAAAACAAAAACAAAACCACACAGCACTGGGTTTTTAATTTCAAATTTTCAAGTATCCAATTCCCTCTGTGGAAACATAATAATGGAGAAGCAGAGAGATGTGAAGCAAAACTCTGAAGGGTCATCGGTGTGAGCCAACAGAACCTGCTGGATGGTGGGGATGTTCCGTGGCTCCACTGCCCGCCAGAGCATCCTGCCTGCGGCTGCTTTTCTCTCAGCAACAGCATTGCTCAATAGAACTAAATCCTTAATTTCAGTAACTTAAGATTTAATTTAATAGCTATACATGGCTAGTTGCTATTGTATTCAGACACGACAGGATCTGAGAGAAGATGGAAGTTTTAGAAGACAAGATGCGCACAGTTGAAATCTCCAAAGCAGAAAGGAGTTAGTAAAGCAACTTCCTTGAAATTAAAAAAAAATAAAATAAAAAGGTAACTGTCAATGCTGTGTATTGCGAAGACACACTGTATCTTCAAGAACACTGGGAAACAAACAAACCAACAACAACAAACAGTCTACACGGAGATGAAAGCGAATAAAATTGCTAGAAACAGAATTCAAGATGCCTTTAGACATTCCGGAACAATAGCAAATCACTTATAAAGGAAAACTGACATCAGACTGTCCTCTCTGCTGTGACCTTGAATGTTGAAAGACAGTGTAGGAGCAGAAAAATATTACACAAGAAAATAATGTGTGTTCCAAGCAATTTTACTCGTACATTCTCATTCAATTAAAAGGCAGCCACCTACTTGAAGCATGCGAGAACTCAGAGATACCGTTACCCGTAATAGAAAACAAATTTAATTAATAACAAGTTAATTAGAAAAAAAAATCTAGCTGTGAGTACTGAGCATATAACTGTGGGAGTAAGAATAAAACAAGTTGTAGAAATTATGGCTTCATAACAGAGAGAATATTTTTACGTTCCTCACAATGTTAAAAATGAGAAGACATTCATCAAATCTTTAAAGACAGAAAATATAAAATTATGGCAGAATTAAAACCGTCTGTGTCAACTGTAGCAAAAAGCGCAGCAAGTATTAACAAGCTAAGCTCACATTTTAATAACGAACAGAAAATTCAACTTCAAATTGGATCACTAAGTAAAACTCAACTTCAGTCTCTATTAAATACTACTAAAGCAAGTAATTATGAATATTTAAAAATATGAAAATAAGGAAAATATATAAGGAAAAATTCAAATAAAAACAGATTGTCGTGGGGCGCCTGGGTGACCCAGTCGGTCAAGCATCTGCCTTCATCTCCCAGGACTCTGGGATCAAGTCGCGCGTCGGGATCCCTGCTCAGTGGGGAGTCTGCTTCTCCCTCTCTACTTCTCCTCTCCCCCAGGGTTGTGCTGACTCTCTCTCTCTCTCTCAAGCTCTTGCAAAAATAAATAAAAAGATCTTACAAACAAATACACAGATTGTCATGTTAATATCACACAGCTGAACACAGAGCAAAGTCGTATACTATATACGTTCTACTGTAAGAATATAGTTTCTAAATTAAGTAAAGGTTACAGTTCAAGATAAATTTATAGCACTATGGGTATTTGCACATCAAAAATGACCATCAATATTCATTTTGTAAAAATACAGGCAATTAAAAGGAGAAACAGAAGGACACTGCAACACTGGAACATTTATTCATATTTTTGTCAAGAAATATAACAAATATGAAAGATCTAAATAAAAGGTAAATCTAACAGATATGTCAAAACCTAGAGTGTAAAAAGAGAGAAAATGTTTATTTAAAGTAGCATAGACCACAAAAATGGACTCAAATATAGCTACACACACACGTACACACACTCACTCACACATTCAGAGGAGTAGAAATATATTTCAGTCTCTACTACTCTGAATACAATGCAATAGAACCAGTAATTGAATACAGAGCCAAAAGCCAACAATGTGCTTAACTCCTGGTGTGGGGAAATAATCCTATGTTAGAAAGAAAATCCAATTGAGTTTGTAAAATATCTGGAGTATGACAATATTAAACACCATGCATTTTAATATCTCCGAGCTACAGATAAAGCAATGTCCAATAGAAAATATGTAATGTTAAGGCAAACATTTATAAAAATTATAGGGAATATAAATTAATTGATTACATTTCCAATTCAGAGGAAGGATAATATTCATCTCCTCTCATAAAATAAGGAATGCAAGAGAAAGAGTAATAAAGACAAAAGTAATGATAAGTAAAACGGAAAATAGTAAACCTATTAAAACATATTGAAACTAGGGTGTCAAGTCTGTATCTCCTCCAGATTCATATGTTGATGCTCTAGTGCCCCGTATGATGGTATTTGAGAAAGACCTTTGTGGTGATTAAGTTTAGATGAGCTCATAAGGGTGGAACCCTCATGAGGGGATCCATGTCCTAGTAGGAAGAGGAAGAGACTGGAGCTCTCTACTGCCCTGCATCGCATGAGGACACAGCCAGAAGACCGCTACAAGAGAGTCCTCACCAGAAGCAAAATCCACCAGCACCTCGATCTTGGACCTCCAGCCTCTAGAACTGTGAGAAATAAATATCTGTTGTTTGAGCCCCACGATCTTGGGGCACCTGGCTGGCTCAGTTGGTAGAGTATGCAACTCTTGATCTCAGGGCCCTGAGTTCAAGCCCCAGGTTGGATGTGGAGTCCACTTAAAAAAAAAAAAAAAAAGAAAAGACAAAGACAATAGTCTTATCAGATAACGAAAAATGTCATCAAGGGATGATAAATAAAACATTATTTTAGTGGCACTTGAGTTGGTAAAAATCAATGTAAAGAGTAGAAATTTCAGAAATAGATCCAAACAAAGGAATTTAGTATATGACAAAGGTGTCATATCAAATTATTGGGGAAAGTTATAATTTTAAATATTCTATTTTAATATTATTTAAGAAAGAATAAAACTGTTTTTAAGTCAGTAAGATAGCCATCTAGGGAAAAAATTCTTACCCACAGCTTACAACAGAATAAAGTCCATCTGAATCTGAGATTTAAACACAAAAATTCAAACCACAAATCTATGTAGAAAAAAATCATTTGAGAAATCTTTTATGAAAGCTTAGTGTAACGACTCCCATATATGACACAAACTCCAGAAATCATGAAAGACTGAAAACACATAAAAATCAAACTTTCTAAATGAAAAAAGAAATCAAAGTCAAAAGAAAAATAACAAAAAAGGGAAAAATGAAAAGAATAGCCAACAAAGGTGAATGTCCATAATGTACGCAGAACTTGTACAAACTAATAAGAAAAACGTCAACAAGCCAATATAAATGTGGTCAAACAACACAACTAGATAATTCAAAGAAAAGAAAAACGAGTGACTTTTAACATATAAAGAGACGTTTCAACGCCCATAATCAAAGAAATCAAATCAACACTACTCAAACATCAAGTTTATATCGTAGACTGGCAAACAACTTTGGGTTCAACGCAATGCGTTCAGAGTTCCGAGTTCAAATCCCCATTGCCACTTACTAGCTATTAGCCAAGGCTGCTTCCTCGTCAGAAAGGTGGACACAGTATGAACAGTACCCGTCCCATGAGTGACGAGCTAATGACGTCACATCCTCAACCCAGGGCCTGGAACATGGTTCTTCTTCCTATGCCATCTCTGCTCAGCATCACACGACAAGCACAGGAGGGACCACCCCACCTGTCTCTCCTGCTTCCCCCCCAACCTGCCTCCTCTCCAAACACCAAAAACTGTACCCTGTTTTACAAATACTTGTGGACTTGAAATCATATTAAATAAAGTATCATTGGATAAAAAGCTGTTACAAAGCAGAGTAAAACCAGGACGATCTCTAGAAAGCCACCAGCAAATCCTAATGATCTAGAACCACCGACCAAGAAGACTCCGTGCAACAGCCGCCCTCCCACCTCCTCCCGTCGCAGGGCATTCTTGTGTTAAATGGTCGCTGAATGACAGAATTCACTCCTCTTGATTGAAATGGCATTCTCTATTAGTGACCGTACAGCACACGTGGGTGGAGGGGCAGGCAGGCTTCTGAGTGGCCTAAATGCACACTACAAGGCACTAAAATTGGAGCAATTTGCTGTAATTTAGAAGGAAGAATGAGTGAATGAACGCACGCACTGCAGAAAATTATATATTTTATTCGAAGGTAAGATTGCACATCTCTAATCAAGGCTTAAAATCTGAATTAGGATAAATTGTGCCATAATTATTTTCTTAGAAGAGAACAAAGAAGTTTTTAAAGCACCTAATATTCCCCTTTGAAGCTTTCAAGATGAAGACGCTCACTTCGTGGCAAATGCGTGGCTTTATCTGCCGCGGTCTCACAAAGGGGCACGTTCATGTCGTCAGATCCCGGGCTTGTGACATTAAAGGCACTGTGAGTGCTTCCTCTTCCCGGCACATTTGTGCCATTTGGTGTTGGCCCTCCTGACCCTCAAGCCTTTAATTAGGAAAAACAGTTAGCCCACTGGTGATAATTACTTGCTGGAGTCTAAGAGTTCTTTATCACTCGTGTGCACGTGAGTTTTACTCACACACACGCATGTGCACGCGTGTGCCTGTGTGTGTGTTGGGGTGGAAGGGTGGGCGAGGAAAACTCTACTGAGTAAAAGTAGCTTCTTTTACACTTTGATATTCAAGGTTTTCTTTTGACCTTTATTTTGATCTTTATTTTCAGGAAAACAAGCAATCTCTTTGTATACCTAGGGGAAATTTTTTCAAAATATTTTCCCCACATCAGTAGAAAATACTATTCTTTTCCAGCCCTTTATTCAAGATTTTTCTGACATTTTATATCTAGCCTACTCCAGCATCGGGCAATTGTGCCGGAGAGCTGTCGCCCCCACTATAAAACGTGCCGGACTGGGTGTCCTATACCCCAGCCCCCGCCCCCGTGCAGGAGACCGGGTGTTCCCATCTCTCTCCTCCTGAACAGCCACCTCCCCCTCTTCAAACCACCAGAGCAAAGCCCAGTGATTCGTAGCATCCTGTGGCGGTAAACAGCCATCATTCCTCAGAAAGCTCATCTCCACGCTTACTCAATTCTCCCCCTTGTCCGTTCTTCCACTCTCTTCCTTCCATCCAGTCTTCAGGAAGCAGAAAGGAGGTGGCTTCCATCTTCTTCTTCGTATCTTCCCACATATTTGAGCCAGAGCGAGAGAGAGAGCACAAGCTTTGGATGAGGTTGGGGTTCAAGTTCTGACACACCCGAGCTGAGGGGATTTCAATGCGTGCTTACGCTTCCAGCTCGTGGTTACTGCACAGCAGCTGTGGTCAGGGCCTGACACTCCGTGCTCTGAGCAAAGCGCCCATGCCACCTGCACATTAACTCCCGTGACCCTCACAGCCACATACAGACGGGCAGGATGGTGACCCTCATGTCACAGATGGAGACGGTGGGAACCACGAGACTTGGGAACTTACCGTTCATCCCCCGGCTACTGGCTGGTAGAGTCCAGGTGTTTAAATATCACACTGCCCTGAGGCCATCATCATAAAATGAGGCCACTGATACCTACCACCCAGCAGAATAAAAAAGATCAAACGTAAAGCACCAAGGAAATTTATGACACAGAGGAAAGGCTCAGTGAGTAAAGCTCCCATTGCTATCCTGTTCTCCCAACTATATTATTTCTGCTTGTAGAATTTTTTTTTTAATTTGGGGAAATCCAACGTCATCTAGCCTGATGCCAGGAGAGCTGACTCCTCCCTGATCACAAACCCGGTGGTAGCAATAAATATATCATCAGCACTTTATAATACATACTGCTAGCTGAAAATCAAAGGAAACCAACCTGATCCAAGTTCTATCAATTCTAGGTACTATGATGTAGTAGGACTCATCTTTTAAAAACACAAAACTGTTCGTAGTTCACTTCTTAACATACTTCAACAGTCCCCATTCCTTAAAGGAAAATGTTCAAAGCCATCAGGACGGCATTTGAGATCCTTCAGGAATCTGCTCTCATTCGCTACCCCCTGGAAGCTGCATCCGTCAGCACCCCCCTCCCTAATAATGGGAAGTAAGACACAGGGAGCGCTTCCTAAATATTTCAGATGCACTAACTCAGCTAATGCTTGCTGCACCCCTGCGAGGAGGGAGCTATGACTGTGACCATTATTCTTACTAGGGGGACTCCAGTCTAGAGACAGCTGAGTAAATCTGGAGCTCACAGCTGCGGATCTCAGACATATCCCCACAGCACAATCACCACTTTCTCTTTTCTTGTCTTTCTTTTCCTCTGTGTGTGTGTGTGTGTGTGTGCGCACGCGTGTGTGTTGCTGTCTTTCACTGTCCTCATAGGCCACGGGACGTGCACATTTACATACTCCATCTACTAGGAGACTCTTAACTTCCCGAGGAAACCGGGCTTTGCCTTGACCTGTGATTCCCTAGCAGCCAGACTACGAATACTACGAGGAAGGCGCTCAGTGCGTTTGTGGAATAAATGCAAGAATGAACGACACAGGCCTACAACAGGACATACTTAGGGTTTACAGTAAATATCGGGTTAGCAAGAACTGGGCATTGGGAATTTCTGGTTAGATAAGGACAAATTTCAGGCTTATCTTTGTTGCACATTTTTCGCACAGTTTCTCATTTCTATCTCTTTTTATCATGTCTTTACTTTCTTACTGGTTTTTATTTTACTCATTAGATCCCAAATCCCTATCTTCATAGAGATATTCACGCTATTTATTGACATGAATATTCAAAAAATAACACTAAACCTCCCTCAAAAGACTTATTTTCACTCAAGTTTTAATATAAACTTGCAATGAAAATGGTAAAATATTTCTGAATAAGAATGTTCTGTTTCCTTTCTTCCTATAGAAGGGAAGTAGTTAAAACATTCTGAGGGCTCTCCCCAAATTCCCTAGAGAGGGGAGAACACTTATCCTACTGGATATGGAAAGAATTTGAGCCCAGCGTGTGGAGCTGCCTCTGATGCTTGCTGGAGCTGGACACGAGGTGGTCAGGCAGCAGCCCCCACACAGGAAACACCTGCAGACCACTTGCTTTGTTAATGGCACCATTTACAATGAATGCTCCTCATGAATCAGTTGGGACCAGAACAGGTGGCCAGTCTCGACTTCAACGCATATGCCCAAATCCACTCTTCCTACGTGCTCTTTGGAAGAGTTAAAGCCATTACACTCTGTTCATGAAATAATCAAGTTCTGGTTGTGGAGAATATCACACGAAGTCATACATGCGTATATATAATCCCAGGCATGCACACCTAGACACGTGGGTATTTCAGACTCTCGACCTCACTCTTTCTTTAACAGTCAGTGCTTAAAAACAATGATAAGTTATGGGGCGTCTGGGTGGCTCAGTCAGCTAAGCATCTGGCTCTTGATTTTGGCTCAGGTCATGATCTCATGGTCTTGAGATTGGGCTCTGCGCTGGGTGTGGAACCTGCTTAGGATTCTCTCTCCCTCTCCCTCTGCCCCTCCCTGCCTCACCCCCCACCCCCGCTCTCTCTCTCTCTCCCCCTTTCAAAAAAATGATAAGTTGGATTTCTCTTATGATATAAAGTGATGTCTACTTATATTTTTATCTCTCTGAGAACTTCATAGGGAAGTGACTCATTTATCTCTCTGCCCCCAGTGACAGCAGAGAGCTTAGAGATAATGGTCCCCAAATAAACACTTGCTGAATTCAAATATTTTCCTTTATTTTACTATATGATTACATTCACTTATTTAAATTCACATAAAATAAAGTCCTAACTCCAAGAGCTGGATAGAAACACTGTTAATATTTTGCTTTCAATCATTTCCTTCTGCAAACTCATCCCTCCTCAGCAAACAGTTCTGATTTTTAACTTCTAAAAATTGAACACTTCATTATTATTTGCACCTCTGTATCAGTAAAAACTTCATGTCACAGATTTTAATCTTCCAAATGGATAGATCATGATTTATGGAACCATTTCAAATATTTCACTATGATAAATAAGTCTGTGACAAAGTTTTTTCTGCGGTGTCCAATTAAGCACATAAGGAAGTTGGTCTGAGAAGATGAGAGCTGGTGGTCTGGTTGTAATGTGGTTAGTTTGGGGATGGCAAGATTCATGGGGTATTAAAGGGTGTGCATGAGTAAATGGGCTCACTGGAGAAAGGAGCTTGGGGAGACTGGGGGATTGACTGGATCATTCAGGTAATTTATGAAGCCACCCAGAAATGTGGCAAAAGTTAGGGTAGAAAGCCACACTCCTGGCTCGACAGTGGGGTCTCCAGTGAGAGAGGCCAATGAACAGCCACCCAATGGGAACGTCGGCTTTAAAGAAGATAGGATTTCTGAAGTAGGAAAGAAGAGTGACTGGAAGACATATTGGGAAGCAAGCAAGACTTTTCTATCTCTTCCAGACACCAAGGAAGGTAGGATGCAAAAGAAAAAGTAACCCACTCTTTAAAGAAGGGTGCAGAGAAAGCCATAAAAGACTCAATGCATGCCAGGAGCTCAATGCAGACCTCCTTTCCTACAGCCCTGAGAGCCACCCCAGCCTCCTCATATTGTTGCTCAATGCCTATTTAGTGAATAAGTCTTCATATCAACGTGCCTCACTCAGTAGGGCCCTTGTTTAATTAATTTTTCACTGTTGCATCTTACAGGTGAAACAACTTCCAAACTGAGACTTAGGGCTTCCCGCACATTCATATCACCTCTCCGCTGGTGTGTGTAATGCGGGACTTCCGACTCTCGTGTTGGTCATACCCTCTTTGTACAACTATTTCTCCTGATTCTTCCAGACAAGATGATATAGGAAAGAACACGTATCGCATGCTCACATGTGGTTTCCATAAAAATACACTTGGTAATTGCAGCTGCACCGTACGAGGCTCTGATGAAAAAGACAGAAAACGTAGCTGTGAAAAATTGTGTTCGCAAACCTGAGAAAATTTGGCTGTGAATATCCACTCTGTGAATTACAGCGACAGATTATGACATAAACGACAACACTGGAATCAGAAACATCCTTGGATATCAAAAAGAAAACACACACACACACACACACACACACACACACACACGACTTGGTGCGAAGTACCCTGAAGGATGAAGAGTCCTAATTCTTAGGAACATTATCAGTCCAATTCTATTTGCTTTGCACTGTCCACTTAAAACATTTGTCTATTTGAACTAATTTTTCCACCTTGTTTTTAGCAATGAGATTTAATGTTTGGGCTGGGTTAGTGTTGACTCCAAAATTCACGTCCCCTAGAACCTCAGAGTGTGACCTTATTTAAACACAGGGTCTTTGCACATGTCATTTGTTATGGTGCAGTCACACTGGATTAAGGGGGGGGGGCTTACACCCAGTTGACTGCTGTCCCTTTCAGAAGGCCACGCAGAGACCTAGACACACAAGGAGGGAAGGAGCCCACATGACAACAGAAGCAGAGAGGACGGATTGTGGCCTCTGCAAACCAAGGGACGCCAAGATTGCTGGCAACCACCAGAAGCCAGAAGAAGCCAAGGAAGCGTTCTTTCTCGAGTCTTCCATGGGAGCATGGTCCTCCTGACACCTCACCTCCGCACCCCCAGCCTCCAGAACTGTGAGGGAATACATTGCTGTTGTTCTAAGGCCCCTGCTTTGTGATCATTTGTTAGGCGGCCCTAGGTAACTTCAATACAAATAATTTGTTTGTTAATTTTTTTGAAGATAATTCCCTAGTACAGGGTGTGTTTGATTTTCATATCTTTTGTTTTCAAGTCCAAGCAGCCAAGTTAACCAACCTTTTCCAGTGGACATACTTCGGTTTAGAGAACTAAGAATCAGTAGGAATTTACCCATAATCCTGGGGAAGCCTCCAGTTTGCGCATTTAAACCACCCTTCACAAAGAAGGTGAAGCTAATCTTCGAAAACATAAATCAGGGCCTTTCCCTTTAAGGATTACAGCCCTTCGCTGACGCTCTATTGAATTCAAAATGAGATTGTTACCCCTGGCATCAAAAATAAGGCTAGTCAGTGGCCCCAAGCAACACACACTTCCAGAGCAGGCCTGCTCGGCTTCATGCCTCCCTCCGGGGACACTCAGCCTGGGCCCTGTCCTCCTTTCCTCGGTGTCCTCCCGGCTCGGGTGTGTGTCACCTCTGGGGGAAGGCTTCCCCACCCATGTGTCTCCCAGGCCTGGAGGATACGCAACCTTCCCCTGACGAGAGGTCTCTGCATAAACTCCCATCAGAGATGGGCCTTGAGTCCCTGCTCAGAGCAGAGGATGTGGGATCCTTGGGTGGTCAAAAGTCAATTCCATCATTTACTAGCCTTTAAAAAAAGAACGAAAAAGGACACCTGGTGGGTCAGTCGGTTCTGCATCTGCCTTCAGCTCAGGTCATGATCCCAGGGTCCTGGGATCGAGCCCCTCATCGGGCTCCCTGCTCAGAGGGGAGCCTGCTTCTCCCTCTCCCTCTGCCCCTTCCCCTGCTTGTGCTCTCTCTCTCTCTCTCTGATAAGTAAAGAAATAAAATTAAAAAAAAAACTCTCAAATCACCTTCTCTCTCTACAAATGGAAGTATAATAACTCAATATTGGGATATTATGTATTATGTATAATATGTATAAAATTATGTATAAAAACTGGGATTATGGGGCGCCTGGGTGACACAGTGGGTAAGCGTCTGCCTTCGGCTCAGGGCGTAGATCCCGGCGTTATGGGATCAAGCCCCACATCAGGCTCCTCCGCTGGGAGGCTGCTTCTTCCTCTCCCACTCCCCCTGCTTGTGTTCCCTCTCTCACTGGCTGTCTCTATCTCTGTCAAATAAATAAATAAAATCTTTAAAAAAAAACTGGGATTATAAGCATTAATTCAGATAATTCATTAACTCAGATTCATAAAGTGAATGTTTATTATATGTACTGCATTGTATTATATTATACATTATCATATTAAATACATTTTACTAAATATATGTTTTATTATATTATATTAATCATAATAATCTATTATTATTTATTAAGTATTGTCTGTAATAGATATATAGAGTTGACACCGGCAAAAAAAATGCACAGCCTTGTTTTCCCCACACATAGAAAATGGTGCCCTCGTGCTTCTCGTGGACCTAAGAATTCCAAGAAACCCTGCAGGGTATAATTCAAAATGTCTGTATTGTCCGTTCCTCTACTCTTCTTGAGTAAGATAATTATTACTAAATATTAATTATAAATAACATTTAATATTATTTAGGCACAGCAAACTCTGTGCCTAAATAATAATACAGTCATTATCAAGAAGGTTCTTGGTGCTTACAATGTTTTCTTGGGTTGAACTTCTGATTTCTGTTTTAGGGGAAGATCAGTTTTCCTGGGATGCTTGGGTGGCTCAGTCAGTTAAGCGTCTGCCTTCGGCTCAGGTCATGATTTCAGGGTTCTGGGATTGAGCCCCAATAGGGCTCCCTGCTCAGCAGGGAGTCTGCTTCTCCCTCTCCCTCTGACCCTCCTCCCTGCTTGTGCTCTCTCTCTCTCCGTCTCAAATAAACAAATAAAATCTTCAAAAAAAAGATCAATTTTCCTTGGCATCCTTAATTCTAAACATTTTGCTGATGCAAAGTTCTTGGGAGGTAGTCTACACTCTTACCTCACCTAATGGAGTCCCATGAATTGAAAAAGTTAACCCCCCTCGCCAGCCTCGCGTGGTAGACGCCAGGGCCTGAGCCCCGAGGGCACCTGATGAAGCGCGTGTGATGTGTGCAGAGGACAGGCAGTGGCGGTGGGTGTGACCCTGACCTGCAGCCGTCCTTGCTGTCTTAGCCCTCAAGGTACCCAGTGGGAGGCACCGGTCTAGACTCTCCTCCGCTAGACTGTAAGCTCCTGGAGGGCAGCATGCAGCTCTCAGCTCGGAATGATGCACACTGAATAAACGGATAGCTGAATACAGAGAAAAGCATCACTCCCGTATATTTAATGTCCAACCCTGTTTGAATCCGCCTGGTGGAAGTGACAGTAAGAGTTTGTTTTCCAATTTCCCCCAAAGTCACCTGACAGTGATCTACTGGGATGATCCCCACGAGAGGCTAAGTGCTACTTTCTAAACATTGCGAACTTGAACATAATAGTTCCATTTATTGAGTGTTAACTGAATTTCAAGCACAATTTTGAATTTGTATGTATCCACTTATTGAATCCACACAACAAACCTAGGAGATAGGTCTTATTATCATCTCGATTTTACATCTGAGAAAAATGAAACAGAGAGGTTAAGTAATTTATTTTAGGTCATTTATATAGTGAGTGGCAGAACAATATTCAAGGTCAGGCAGTCTGCTTTAGGACCTACGCTCAGTCACACACAATTCTCTCCATGCCTGTAAGATATCGCTTTACGAATTTTTTAGATGCATAAAGCATATACTTAAATGACTGCAATGCTTTGCAGAAGATGCTGAACTTTAACACAGAAATGCAAAATGCTATGTGACTCTCAGTGAGGGGACACTCAATGTCAGTTCTAGGAGTCACACAAAGGAAAACGGAAGAGGTGGCACCTGGCGTAAACTTTTTTTTTTTTTAAGATTTTATTTATTTATTTGACAGAGACAGAGACAGCCAGCGAGAGAGGGAACACAAGCAGGGGGAGTGGGGGAGGAAGAAGCAGGCTCATAGCGGAGGAGCCTGATGTGGGGCTCGATCCCATGACGCCGGGATCAAGCCCTGAGCCGAAGGCAGACGCTTAACCGCTGTGCCACCCAGGCGCCCCATCCTGGCGTAAACTTTTAAACACGCGGATCCTTTGGCAGAAATGGAAGCGAGGGAAGGAGAAGAATATAATCGAATCCCAGTTCGAATGACTGCTCGTGCTTGGCGACCACCACTTAGGTTCTGTTGCGCAGGGCGTTGGGTTAGGGTCCCAGCTCTCACATTCGGAAGGCGTGAACTTGCCCAAGTTCCACTGGATGCCTGCAGTCCAGTGAGTGCCCAATACATGTTAGCCCTGTTACGAAGATTATTAGAAGAATCTGGATTTAATTCTGTTCATGGTAGAAAGATGATGAGTGGAAGTGTAGCCGGGTGGGGCTTTAGGAGAGTCACACTGGAACCTAGGAGAATGGTTGGAGCAGAACAGGAGAAGGGAGGTTGGTGAAGAGATCCAGTTGAGCAATACTGAGGGCAACGTGTGACGGATTAGAAAGACATTTGCAGCAAGTGTAGACAAACTATAATCACTGAGTAGGTGGGGGGAACAGCAGTGAGGAATAAGTCATAACACAAAGGTTTCAGGCTCAGGTGACTGATGAAGAAAGCCTTGCTCCTGCTTGGCAGGAAGGCAAAATGGTCTGGACCAGCAACAGGATAGGGATTCACAGGACACAGGGGATACATGACGCTCATACACCCTTTCTTTACAATCCTACCTTTTTTGTGCCTACACCCTTCTCTCTGCAAGTATTTGGAAAGAGCTAGAAAACTGCTGTCTTATTCTTCCCTTAGCAATTGTTTGTTGTGTACATACTAAATGCTGAGGGATAAAAAGCAAAGCCAAAGCCCTAAAGTGATCTCACCTGTTGTCTCCAAGTTGAGTCTGCTTTACACCTGGACCCAGTCACCTTGATGGTGCTCACAGCAAACCATTCACTCCATGCACTTTGCACATAGTGGTCCAACCTTCTGTGGCCTTCCGTGTACCCCCTGCCAGCAAAGGCCCTGTCTCTGTGAACCCAGTTTCTCTGCAGCATCCACTCTGAAGTCTTCTCTAATTTCCTAAGGGAACTCTATCCTTCAAGAGCAGTTCCTTCAGCCCACCCTTGTCCTCTGTATCACAAAGAGTGATAAATATTCATATTGACATCATTGCTGGTGACTTCTCCCACATGCAGAATAGTGCCACAAAACAGCATGAGAACGTCCTCAAAAATGATGTCTGGAAATACAGCTAAGTGACCGAGTTCGTAAACACAGTACACTACCATGAAAGAAGTGCTTTTGCATTTCAGCTGAGTCTACTGAGATAGTCAACACAGTTGTATTACGTCTTTGAAGATTAATCAGGTAATTTTGGACATTAAAATGTGAAAATTGTTATCCCGCTGAAAGATATTTTAATTACTAGTTCTGAAAACCGGGCATATGCTCAACACCTCTACAAGCATGTATTTCGGTTGGTTGTTCACTCATAAGTTTATCAAGATTACAACACACACTGTATATTTAGATGTGAGATGAAATCGCACACTAATCTAACCACTTCTTTGTTTATCTCAGTGGCACCCCTGCTAGGTACCAGGCACTCTTCAAGACACAGGGAACTCATAAATGAAATGGATCAAGGGCCTGACTTTGCGGAGCTTGGACCCTGCTGCAGAGAAGACGGACAAGAAACAGCTGAATCTGTAGAACACAGAAAGGGAATATTGGGGTGAAAGTGAGGGCTTGCTTTAAAAGAGGAGGGTCAGCCACTTTGGAAAACAGTGTGGAGGTCCCTTAAAAAGTTAAAAATTGAGCTGCCCTATGATTCAGCCACTGCACTACTGGGTATTTACCCAAAGATACAGACGTAGTGAAGAGAAGGGCCATATGCACCCCAATGTTCATAGCAGCTTTGTCCACAATAGCTAAATTGTGGAAGGAGCCGAGATGCCCTTCAACAGATGACTGGATTAAGAAGTTGTGGTCCATATATACAATGGAATATTGCTCAGCTATCAGAAAGAATGAATTCTCAACATTTGCTGCAACATGGACAGGACTGGAGGAGATAATGCTAAGTGAAATAAGTCAAGCAGAGAAAGACAAATATCATATGATCTCTCTCATCCATGGAACATAAGAACTAGGAAGATCGGTAGGGGAAGAAAGGGATAAAGAAGGGGGGGTTAATCAGAAGGGGGAATGAAGCATGAGAGACTATGGACTCTGGGAAACAAACTGAGGGCTTCAGGGGGGGTGGTGGGATATGCTGGTGATGGGTATTAAGGAGGGCACGTATTGCATGGTGCACTGGGTGTTATACACAAGTAATAAATCATGGAACTTTAAAAAAATAAATAAATTAATTAAAAATAATAATAATAATTAAAAAATAAAAGAGGAGGGTCGGGAAAGTCTATCAAATAATGTGGTATTTAAACATCATCTTAAAGGAAGCAAGCTACGTGTATGGAGGGCAGGAAGGCATTTGCTGGTAGTCTGCATGTGGGCATAACAGACATAAATGAGCCTGCTGTGACTACATCATCAGCCCAGGCAACTGCAGGGTAGCGTTGCTACTTACCAAGATGTGGAAGAATCTGGAAGGAACAGGGGGTTTTGTTTGTTTATTTTTGTTTTTTGGGGGGGTGGGAAAGGAAGGATGCTATTGCTGTTGTTTGTTAGTGGAAAGGGAATTGATGTACCACAAACTAAATTCTAAAATTTCCAACATATATTGGACAACCAGGTAGAATGTTAAGAAGGCAGTCAGATGTACGAGTCTGGAACTCAGATGTCTAGGCTGAAGATACAAATATACATTTCATCAGCTGATGGGTGATATTCAAGGAGGCTGACAGAGGTCTCCTTGAGACTCAGAGTTTATAAAAACAAAGTCAAAACCTCAGCAGTAGGATATTCCAGCACTCAGAGGTTGGAGATATGAGACATTCTATAAAGAAATGAAGAAGGAACAAATAGGAAGTTAAAAGAAAAATGAAGACAGGTTTTCTTTGTCAAGTGATCCTTAATAATGCTGGGAAAAAATTAAATAAAGAAAAACAAAGAATCATCCTGGAAGCCATCAGGACAAGGCATTTCAAAGAAGACATACTCGACCATGTCAGAAGTCTTTTAAGATGAGAACTGAGAATTATTCTTTAATTTAGCGTCATGATGTCATTGAAGGGCTTGATGGATCAGTTGGGATGAAGTCCTTACTGGAATCTCTTCAAGCAAAAGAGAGAAGAGAATAGAAGACTGAACATAGATGATTCAATCATGGAATTTGCTGGAAGGCATAGAAAAGAGTGCAGAAGAGGCTGCCTTGGTTGTTTTGTTCCTATTTTGTTTTATTTAGACCTGACCTATAAAACCATGTTTATATGCTTCAGCAAGAGAAGTCAATGATACAAGAAAGAAGGGAGAGTTGCTGCAGTGTTATTAACCTGTAGGGGAGAAAACACAGGATCCAAACACTGGCTTTAGGAGCAAGTGTCCACAGTGACAGGCGGCAAGGAAAGTATGGACATGGGCACAGTGGGCCAGTGGTGCATTGCAGGAGGGGCCCGTGGGAGTTCTGTCCTGTTGACTGGTATTTTCTCAGTGAGATAGGAAATCAAGTCATCGGCTGAGCATGAGGACAAAGTGTTAAAGGTTTGAGACGGGAAAGGTTTGTCCCAGACATCTAGGAAAGTGGAAAAGGGAGTGAGTCAGGAATGATCACGGTGGCCCTATGAGCTCACTTAAATTAGGGACAATTAAAGTGAGACCCCCTTCCCTCCTTCTCTCAATCACTTAGCTGCACAGAGCAGGCTGAGGGTACTCAAAAGGTGGGGTTAAACCAAGATTTAGATTTTGCTGGGAAAGATGGATCCAGAAAAAAGGGGTACAAGGAAGAGGTTGTAATGGACCATAGCTCGAACTAGGTAACTGATACGTAAGATGGGAGGAAGGGAGAGACTAAGATCCTGGCAGGGTCAGTGGATGTGAAGGTTCTAGGATGTTGAAGAATTGTTTGATTGTGGGTCTTTAGGGAGAAGATTGTGGTTTGAGAGTAAAATGCTTTATCAAATACAACAGTCAGATACTGAGCGTTTTAGATGGATTGAGCTATTTGGGGTATTTTAAATTTCAATCTATGGGATTCTACATAATAATTCTCATTTTCTCAATGTCATTTCCACAAGAGTCACAGAATGAGAGAAGACAAGATAGCATTGCTGCTACAAGCTGATAACAGAAATAATCAAATGTCCATCCTCAGTGAGGTATCGTTCAACAGCTGCTCACTTCTGGGGGACAGTATTGTTTTGTCAGTGTTCCGTGTTCAATCACAGAATCAAATAATGTATAACATTGTACTCAATACACTTGAAAAAGAAGCCACCTCTTATGAAGTATTCAAGTGTAGTAGACACACTGGGGGATTTTGAAGACAATTCATAAAGGTCATTTGGCTTGGGAAGGATTCTTACTCTGTTTGTATTACTGTGCTTAGCTAGCAAGTTCCACGCTTAGGAGAAATATGTATTGTGCGTTGATAGCTCATTAATGTTTTGTGATATCCTACATCATGTAGTTATTAATTTTAAATAAGTTTGTGAAAAGAATCCCAACTGGAAACACGATAGAGCATGTTGTTTCACTTTTTGGTCTCAAAATCCTAAATATTAATAATCAGGAAAAAGCTTTAAATTTTTGAACACATTTAATTTATAAACTTTTCCTATTCTACTTCCATGCCAACTTGGAGGCTTTTAAAAGATGTTTAAAATCATGTCTAGAAAAACTCTGGAGATACATGTGATGGGAACAAACAAAATATCTCACCGCCTGGAAGAGGGCAGGAAGATGTCCTGGATGGAACAGGAGAAGCCTCTATCGCAGGAGTGAGGCAGGACCCCTGAGCTGGTTCCACAGCTCCTGCCTAAGACTGAAGCTGAAACAGAAGCAGACAAGAGCACCTGCCAATGACACCAGCCAGGATAGTGTCCTCCTGCTGGCGGAGATCAGGAGCTTGAGGAGTGACCTCTGAGTGCAGCTGTGAAGGGAAGACCCAAGGGTGAGGGTGGAGCAGACATTGAGAAAAACCTCTGGCAAAACAGCTCCTAACTAAACACAACGTAATCTTAGAGGAGAAGTCTGTAGAAGCCCAACAGAACCACAGCAACAAGGACAAGTGAAAGCCCCTCCAGTCTTGACGAGACTGACTCCCCACTCTGTCTTAAAGTCCTGGAAAGAGATAGCAGGCCAGGCTCTAGGCACAAAAACCCCTTGCCTCAATCTCTACTGGACTACAAGTTATCTCTTCAACAAAAATTATGAGACCAAAAAGCAAGGCAATATACCGTCAAAGAAGAAAACAATCCTGAGGCCATGGCAGACATCACTAGTTGATTGCTGAGCCACAGATACCCTAAACAAGAGTTTCAAAATAGGTTTCACGTGTCTGCTCTGAGTCAGGCGATACCAAGACACAGATTGAAACGTGTTTGTTATTTTTAATCAAAATCATGTTTGGACTATCTTCCTAAAATTATTTATAATTTGTAAGCAATATTCAAATAAAAGTCTCATGTTACAGACTGTTTCAAATTTCATCTTAGCTAGCATACCATCTCTCATTAATTTCAGTGACAAGATTAAAACGAATGTCTCATACCCTTCTCATGCAACTGGGTTGTATTTGAAAGATTATTGTCATAGCAACAGCTCAATGACTAGAAAGACTCTTTGATGATCAGAAGCCCTGGGTGTTCATATAAGGAAGGCGAACGCTGGGCAAGGTGTATTCATTCTTCACCACAGACACAGAAACACATGAAAACACGTGGAGGCCCAGCGCATTTTTCTGTAGTATCCTGATCCAGAAGCCTCCTGTGACATCAAGAGAGCAAGGGCAGAATCAAACCATAATGGTGCCAGAGCGGTGGAAATAAATGTCACAAAATACATTTTCTATAGCAGAAACATTTATATACAATATTCCCTCCCATCTGACTCATGCCCTGTTCACTGATATTAGACGATTTTCATTGGTTTCCAATCTATACAAAATGAGAAGCAGGAAAAAGGTGAAAGAGGAAAGAACTGTTGTATTCCTACATATTGATGGTGACAGCCTTCCACACGATCATGAACCAGGAGAGAAAGTCACTGGGAAAAAAAATCCCCATTTGGGGTGGTGGGATTACCATGTTTCTACTCCATTCTCCTGTTTGCAGACCATTGAAATTGACCAAAAAGTGAAAATACACTAGGAAAAAAAAATCTTCAATGAGAAAGAACACATTTAATTTATCCAAACACGATAAACACAGACTATAAAGAATGTTGGCTCATGTATGGTGAAACTTGGGTCACATCAAGGGTAACCAATAAAATTATAATTTGATACCTAAAATTCCCTGAAAGTAGGTAGCACAACGCTGAGGCACTGAACCAGCATATCCTTGTACAGAATAGCAAATCCCGTAGCTTTCATATTTTTCTGCTGATCTTGTGTATTCACTTCTGTATCTCTAAATAATATGTTTCTATTGTTATTTATTACTTTTTCAGTTTTCGACACTATCAATTAGTATTCCCAATTAAAATGAGGAGTTAGCAGGGTGCTGGGTGGTTCAATTGGTTAAGCATCCAACTCGATTTTGTTTCAGGTCATAATCTCAGACTCCTGAGATTGAGCCCTAAGTCAGGCTCTGTGCTCAGTGCAGAGTCCACTTGAGATTCTCTTTCTCCCTCTCCTTCTGCCCTTTCTCCACTGCTCATGCACTCTCTAAAAAAAATTTAAAAAATTAAAAAAAATTTAATATTTAAATGAGGAATTAGCCCCCACTAAGCCATTCACCTCCCCCTCAGCATGAAGGAGCACCCCCTCGGTTTTCCCCTTCCACCCCCATCACACCGCCGGACGCCTTCGCATCAGCATTCAATGCCCCCACTCCCAGAGCACTGTGGGTACTCATCACATGGAGCCAAGTGGTGCCCTCTGTTTGCCCTCATTTGCTTTTACTTTCCCTGGTAATGCTTCTCTTGCTTCATTGTTTGCTTAATTTTCTGTGCACTCACTACAAATTCAAAGTCAAACTCCCAGCAGTCTACACCTACTGTCAGTATTCATCCCTAATCCTATATTATCTTCACTTTTTAAAAAGAAATTGTCATAATTCCTTCAGAATTTTTAGAAACTCCTCTATTACTTTCTAGCCTTCAGCTTTCCTAATTTCTGGAGAGATGGCTAAATCCAATCTGGGTCTGCAAGTGTGATTTTTTTCCCCTCCAGCAATGTATATGATTTTCCTTTTGAGTTTGGGGCTAACGAATTTCTCAAGGATATTAGTTAAGACTGTCTTCATTCATTTTATTATGCCTATGATGGGCCCTTTAATCTAGAAACACTTTTCATTCTGGCGAACTGTGTTTTATTATCTGCTATTGTCACTGAGGATTTTGTGATGGTTTCCTCACCCTATTTTCTCTGTTCTCTCTTTCTAGAACTCTGTCATCAAGGTGTTACACCTTCTGACTGTCTCCTGTCATTCTTGGGTCCTTTCTTGCTTTTCATCTCTTTGTCCTTCTCATTCGGGGACAGTTCTTAAACTCTACCTTGTAACCTTTCTATTGAGTTTTAAATTTTCTCTTATTAGGACTTGAATTTCCCAGGGACCTCTTTTATACTTTGTACAAGTGGGGTAAAGTCATCTCCACCGAACTCTGTACTTGTCTACTTTCTTACACGTTTTGTCTTTATGGACTTGTGTCTTTAAAATGATGTCTTGTATTTTAGCTTATAAATAGAATACAATTATATTTAAAAAACAAAATAATGTCTTTGTTCTCATTTTAATGCCGTTTTAAAAGCAGTGGGGCTACTTCATGTGGTTTTTTGATCTATTATCTTTTACCTGCAATTCTCCCAAGTAAAATTCATATTTTTAAATTTACTATAGCACATGTATCTTTTAACATGAATTGCCCCAAATTATTTTTTTGAATGTAGGAAAACTTCAAAGATGATAGATAGATGGTAGGTAGATAGATACATAGATAGATAAATATTCTCTTTAACTATAAGAAATAGTATATTTAACAAACGGAAATAGCTAGAACCTTTGCTTAAGAAAACAGTTCCGATATCAATAGAAAAAAAATATCTAAATGGATTATAAGCCGAACATCTTTGTTTCAAGAGGACTTGAAAATATCTTTTACTCACAAATACGACAAAACATATACTAAGATATTTGATACCTAATAGAGTAAACATGTATTTATTTTCAATATCCACCACAGATCTACATTGAAAGAAAGTTCTTGCATGAAAATAGTAACTTTGCACATCACTAGTGGAGGACACTGCTAGGTATCTACCTCAATAATAAATCTCTAAACATAACCAGGCACACGTATTTTAATGCATACCTGAAGTTTTGTATTAAGATTTGCTTTTTAAAGAAATTTCTAGGCTTTTTGTAGACCATTTGACCAAACAATCCGCTCTATAGGAATGGAAATCTCATTATGGCAGAATCCTATACGGCATAAATAATTATGTTCTAAAACACTGTTAAGTTTCAGTTGTATTCCAATGGAAACTCACATGAGTAAGGAATTATGTGAACTCTTCCCCGCTAGAGTATTCTGGAGGGTCTTAGGTGGATTTCCTCTAGGGTAAGACCAATTTGTAGAATATTTTTTTCTGGCTTCAGAACCAGTACCCTCTACGTGCCATTTGTACCTGCCTCTGTCGGATCCTAAGGAAGAAAACCAAAGAAAGTAAAAGTAAATTAGCAGCAAATTTTTCTACCTCAAACTCCGAAGTTTTGTTATTGATTAAAATACATATATGACTCTTAATGTCGGTTTGCTTCTGGGGGATGTTTGTTTTCACTTTTGTAATCAAAGTGTGTTATCTGCTGATATGCATTAATCTTAAGAACAAAGTGTGCTTATTAAAAATTCAGCCTTCAGGCTACCTGTTGGTAATCACAGATTCTAGTATAAATCCTCATTTTATAGTTGAAGAAATGGGCCCGAGGAGAGTAAGTGATTTCTTATCCGAAAGGCGAATCAGTAACAGAGGTCAGGACCAAAACCCAGTCCGCAGGGTGGAGGTGTGCGCCCGGGTACTCCAAATGCACTGACTGGCGGGCAGCCGCAGCCGCAGGCAGCACTGTCAGCACCTCACAGCGCTACTCCACGGGCTCTGACCAACGAAATATTCTTACAACTGCACCTTACTCTCAGTGTCTACACCCTTCACCTGGTAGATGCTTATCGGTCAAATACGAGCCAAACAGTCCTCTGGTCCAATAGGACTTTTTTTATTTTCAGTCTTTAAAAATAATATTGTCAGCCAATTCACAAACAATTTACAGAAGTAAGAACAAAGGGAAAGCAAAAATCAACTTTATTAGAAACATTATTTAATACGAATTTTAAAATAGCCCAACTTTTATCCAATTTTTCCTGAAGATAGATAGATAGATGACAGATAGATATGTACATATCTATATATGTACATATCTATATGTATACACACATATATACACATATAGACATACATATGTGTTGTGTTTTGTTTTGTTTTGTTTTGACAGCCAGTATTTGGATGAAGTGAGAAAAGAACATGAGGAAAAGAACCTTTCCTAAGCTGGTGTTTCCTTTGTGCAGCAAATACATAAAAAGAAAGAGAAAAAAAAACTTTCATATTCATCACAATCCACTTCTTATTATTTAAAACTGATTAATTTTATTTATTTACATTGTCCACGTGGCTTTTTAAGATGGTTTTTTTTCAATCTCCTCTATTGTTAATATTTTATGATTCAGTGTACAATCTGCATCCTAAAATTAAAGAATTTATAACTTGGTATGGAACTACAACCCATTGGCTCTTGGAAATTAAATAATTAAAAGTACAAATAAATAATTGGAAAAAATAAATTATTGTTAGAAACATGGAAATCCAGGATTATTATTCATTTACCAATATTCTACTCATTATATAATTCCACTCCAACCAATTAAGAAGAAAATATAGTCCCTATTCTCAAGGTTTCACCCAGAAAGAAAAAGCAAAATATGCTACTCTTTGAAATTTACCCATGAAAAAATGAAGTTTCATACAAGGAAAGACACAGGAAGCTCATCTCTCTCACATGGAAAAATAATGGTGAATTAATATAGTATTTAGATGAGGTTGCAGTAGATGCAACAAGTTAAAATATTAAATTAAAATTAAAATAAATTCCCAGTGAATCAATGCTTTTCATAAGGAGTCTCAGGTGAATTATGTGACAGATGGACATGTCTTATTACACAGAATAGAAATATTCTTGGAAAGTTGAATGTGAATTGGCTTTTCATAATTTGTTGGTATTTTTCCTCTACCTCTCATTTGTGCTGGCAAATTACCTGTGGATTAGCGATGTCCTCACTTCAGCAGTTTTAAGAGTTAGGATCTCTCAGCCCCCAAGCCACCCATCTCTGTCCTCTTCCGTGGCGTGGGGGTGGGACATTGTGGACGGTTTCACGTTCTTGCGGGCTTCCCGTTGGGTCCTGCCTCTGTGGGATATCAGAGACAGGAGAGGAGACTGCTTCCTCCAGTCTGCTTGTTCTTCCTGCCAACACTGTCCCCACAAAACCTCATCCTTCTTGAAGAGGCGGTTTGTTCCAATAGCACCGGATTCCAGTTTCCAGAACTTTCATACACCTGCACAAACTACAGGGAAGTGCCCACCCCTCAAAAGTCTGAACCCCAGCTCCAATGGGGGACTCTTCCAAGCACCTGACATCCTCCATGTGCCCGTTTGTCCCCTGACCTCACAGCCAGAGCTGCTTCCAGCAGTTCTCTCCCATATTGCTCACTACTCGCATTTGCGTTCACCGCCCTCTGTCTTTTCCTACTCCAAGCAGACGCTGACTGAAACAGAGCCAGTACACCGGCCTCAGGCTGCTCTCTGGCTACCACCCACCACTTTCCTAATTGGTGCTGACTCCTCCTTAGGGCTCCCAAGGGAGGATGACGGTTGGAGGTTGCCTGCTGTGCACTGAAATGTGGGGGAGGCATCAGAGCAAGGCCATGGCAGCATCCTGCTAAACGGCTGACATTCCCATTCCATTTCGCTCATTTTCTCGGGATCCAGATCTTAGCAGCACCTACTGTCATTATTTGATAGCCTTGTAAATTTATATAGTAGGAACAAGTGACCAGTGTATCAATTTACCGAGTAAGTGCTTATTTATAAGATCATCGGCTCATTTCCCAACACAGAATACAATTTCCTTGTTATAACCTTTCTTCAGCATCATTCGTTTATTGAGAAAAAAAAGTCCAAAGCCATATTTTTGAATCATAATGACATATTCAACCATCTTTCGAGTCATTTAATGAAATGTTGTCTCTATGTTTTCAAGATAGAGCATACATTTTTGGGGTGGAGAGGAGGACATCTTACATTAAATCCAAGCTCTTCTGTTTTCCTTTGATATGAACATTTAATTTTTCTTTCCAAACACAAGACACCAATCCCAATCAAAGCAATGAGTCACTCAGCACCACTGTCCACATTCCAGCCTAGAAAGCCACAGAACAACCACATGCGATCTCTTTGAAGTCAGCTTAAATACCACATGAGAGGAGGGTAGCAGAGCATGAGCGATAGACGACCTCTGGTCTTGCATGCATTTTCAGACAAGTAAGTACTTTATTCATTAAAAGATCAGATTCAGACCATTTCTACTTAGCCTGCTAGATACTACGCTAGCCATTAAGACAGCCTCTCTATCAAAATACAGAGTGACATAGGGAAGGCAGGTTTCTCCCTTGCTTCTTAATAAACCCACTGTGGTGGTCAGCCAAAGGGTGAGCTGCAGAACTAAAAAAACACGTGGAAGGGGCATGTGGATGAGAGTGTGTGGGTGCATGTGTGTGTGCGTGTATAGGGGGAAATGGAGAAAGGTATGATTTTTTCAATGGCTGTTGGCCAACCCTTGCCTGAGAAAGGTCCTACCCTATTCATGTAATATTCCCCAAGAATCTGTCTCCAGAAAGACGCATTTTACAGCCACGCTACTAGTAGACTCTCTCCCCCAGGTGGGTGGTACAAGGTCCTAGTAGCAAGAGCCAGAACTGATTCTGCCTTGAAATATTAAAACTTCAAAAGCAGAAAAAAAATGTTATATTTAAAGTTCGATTGGAAGATAAATACAGATTTAGTAGAGAAGAAAAAAATTCCCTAAACAATGGTGTCATTTTTTGAATTAATATCCAAGCCTGTTTCATTATATTTATCTTTCAGATTGACAAAAAAGAATCTGCTTTAGAAATGATCACATCGGTGTTGACCAACCTGAAATTCCCACTACCACCCACCACCAGAAGAAATAGCACATCATTGAATAATAAATAATAAACTACAATATTATACAAATAATACATATTAATAATATACAGATAGAAAAGACAGTTAAGTACAAAGAGATATAAATATTTTTATATGGTGGCCTATTTCCCTAGGTGTTTTTTTTAACTTGAAAACATGTTGAAAATAAAATATACTCTGACAGTATTGTTCACTGATACTGCATGATAAAGAATAATAAAAATAGTTGCAATAATAATATTTTTGAACACATCATGATGGCTAGTTTTATATGTCAGGTTGACTGGGCAAAGGGATGCCCAGAGAGCTGGTAAATCATTATCTCTGGGTGTGTCTGTGAGGGTGTTTCAGGAAGAGCTCAGCATTTGAATCAGCAGACTGAGTAAAGGCCATCCTCCCCATGAAGGTGGGCATCGTCCAGTCGGCTGATGGTGCGGATAGAATAATGCGGCAGGAGAACGGCCAATTTGCTTTCTTTGTTTGCATCGGAACTTCCAGTTTTCCCTACGTTCAAATATTGGTGCTCCCGGTTCTTGGACCTTTGGACTCACCTGCAGCTTTCCTGGTTCCCCAGCTGGCAGATGGCAGATTCTGAGACTTCTCAGCCTCCATAACCAACTGTGCCCATTCCTATAATAAAAGTATCATCTCTCTCTCTCTCTCTATCCATCCATCCATCCATCTATCCATCTATCATCTATCTATCCATCATCCCTCTATCTATCCATCCATCATTTATCCATCATCCATCCATCCATCCACCCAACCATTCATCTCTCTATCCATCCATCCGTCCATCCATCCATCCATCCATCCATCCATCCATCCATCCATCCATCCACCCAACCATTCATCTCTCTATCCATCCATCCATCCATCCATCCATCCATCCATCCATCCATCCATCCAACCATTCATCTAGCTGTCTATCTATCTACCTATATACCTATCTATCATCTATCCTATCGGTTCTGTTTCCCTGCAGAATCTTGACTACAACACACATGATAGACTGGACTGTAACTTAAGTATTTTACAGCAGAGGAATGTTGACACATTTAACACTGAAGTCGGTAATAGTATTTTCCTTATTTTACACATGAGGACACCAAGGGAGAGAAGTGGTAACTAACCCAGGACTACCTAACTAGTAACCCATGAGCTAGGGTTTGATCAAACTCCAGAGCTCACCCCGTGAGACACAATTAGATGCAGGATCCTAAGAAAACCGTCTAGAGTGTAGAAATCATGTATTTCTATAGTGCAGTAATTGATCTTTATTTTTGGACAAGTAGGCTGTTTCCAGTTTTCAGCATCATAAACGTTTTTATCCACACATCTCTGTTGTGCTCCCTGACTCTTTTCTTCAGTAAATTTATAGCAAATGGAATTGGTTGAGTAAATGAATATTCCTTCAGGTTTTTCATGTATGTTCCCATACTGATGAGAGTTCCCCTCCCACAAGCAAGATTCAAGAGTGTCTGTTTTCTTTTTTTTTTTTTTTAAAGATTTTATTTATTTATTCGACAGAGATAGAGACAGCCAGCGAGAGAGAGAACACAAGCAGGGGGAGTGGGAGAGGAAGAAGCAGGCTCATAGCGGAAGAGCCTGATGTGGGGCTCGATCCCACAACGCCGGGATCACGCCCTGAGCCGAAGGCAGATGCTTAACCACTGTGCCACCCAGGCGCCCCAAGAGTGTCTGTTTTCTGCTCAACTTCCCTCGCATTGGTGATTATAATTCACTTTTACTTTTGTCAAATTTGCAAGGGGCAAATGGTCCTTAACCTGTATTTGGATTTACATTTTCTTGAGAACAATAAACATTTTTTATAATTTGCCGGCTGTTTTCAACCTTCTGTTACTCGGCACTCGAAAGAGCCATCCATGCTGTCTTCTGGTACGCACACCCCTCATACTGATTTGTGGAGGCTCATTGTATGGCGGTCATCAACCCTTTGCCAGCTGTGTGCGGTGCTGATGATGGAGGGGCCGGGGGTGCATTCTTCACCTTTTAGCCTCCGAATGATAAACTGTGAGAAGCTTATTATCTGTAAGTGAAATGCAAACATCTCCGCATCATCCACGGTGGCTCAGGTCCCAGCTCGACACTGACCGCGTCCTTGCCCTCGGTTTCTCAGCCCGAGAAAGAAGGAGTGCATCTTCACCGTCCTGACTGCCTGTCCGCGATGAAGGTGGGGTGGCAGCTGTGCATAGCTGGGCGTCCCATGCGCACTGAGCCCTCCCTGCCCCCCACCGCCCTGCGGTGTCTGACTCCTCTGCGGGACTACTGGGTTCTCGTTGTTGTTAGTACTGAACTTTTTGTTTTTCATTTATTTTTTATAGAAGTATAATTAACATACGGTGCTATCCTAGTTTCCAGTATACAGTATAAGGATTCACAATCTCTATACTTTACTCAGCGCTTGTCACAATAAGCATACACTTGTCCCCCTGACTTATGTCACCCATCCCCCACGTCCCTTCTGGGGACCACCAGTTTCTTCTCTGTATTCAAGTCTGGTTTCCCGTTTGTCTCTTTTTTCCTTTGTATGTTCACTTGTTCTGTTCTTAAATTCCACATATGAATGAAATCATGTGGTATTTGTCTTTAAACAACATAGATGGACCTGGAGAGGCTAACGCTAGGTGAAATCATTCTTACAGAGAAGGACAAATACCACAGTTTCACTCAGATGTGGGCCACTGGTTTAAGGGGGAGAACTGTGTCTTGATACTCCTATCACCCTCCCACTCCTTGCTTTAACACTCAACATATACGTCTGAGTAGGAACCTTAGCCTGTTTCCCCCCAAAAATCGGTCAGGTAGCTTCTTCTGCAAATAACTAAATAAATAGTAAAGCAATTTAACAAATTGCTTTAACAAATGGATTGATTTTTCTTCCTCCCATTTTCTTTTTTATTATTAAATTTTGATTTCTGCAATCTGCAACATTTTTCCCCTGGGTATTTTAATTAGATAGTAGAATTTAAAAATAGAGTCTTCAGTATATTAAGAAAGTTGCAGTGGTGTTTATGTGGGACAGCTGGTAGAGTTCTGATTTGAGAGGATTTTTTTTTTATTCTGTCATCTGAACTTTGCTTTGGTAATGCTGCAAATTTGCAGCTATTCATTCTTTAATGAACAAGGGTTCATGGAAATTTCAACTATGAATAGGCAATCAGGATTTCTTTGGGTATAATGGGTTATTTACCAGGCTTCCATTTCAATTTTGAACTCTTTGCTTCTTTAACCACCATCCTATATAATTTGCAGCCATCTAATTACGTATGTATATATTTACCATATAGATATTGCCTTTGTGCCTATATCTGCTCCAAATTGCTTTATTAAAATAGTGGCAAAAGCTCACTCTACCTGAAGTGGATGTATCATACTGAGTCTAGTAGCAATGACTTCTGTGAAGCTTGGAGGGAGGAGTGGGTGATGTCAGGAGCAGGACCTTAGCATGGTTTTCGAAAGAAACCTGGTGCCATGGCTACAATGAAAAATGGTGGACAATTTTAGACATTTCATGATTTTTCCCCCCATTGGCTTAAAAGCTTTACTTCCAGAACAATCTTCAGCTGTGGAAAATATGGTCTAGCTCTGCTTTTTCCCCTACTTTCTGATACATGTTAGACCCACCACCTTGTGATAATTAATGAAGACCCAAGTCTACTGGCCTGAGCTTGGTTTCAGAGGCTGGAGGGTGGGCAGGTGACCTAAAATTACAGTAGTTTCCTGGGTGACACAAAGCATCCAAAGGCGTTCGATTTTTAGCACAATCAAAAAACATGGCAGCAACATTAGCTCATTTATGTAAACCTATGTACTTGCTCCCAAAAATTTAAAAATGACAGGCTGGGGCATCTGGGTGACTCTGCCAGTTAAGCGTCTGCCTTTGGCTCAGGTCATGATCCTGGGATTGAGCCCCGCATTGGGCTCCCTGCTCAGCAGGGAATCTTCTTCTCCCTCTGCCTCTCCCCCTTCTTGTGATCCCTCTCTCCCACACTCTCTCTCAAATAAATACATAAAATCTTAAAAAAAAATGGCAGTCTGGTCTAAGCACTGTTAATGCCATTCCACTCTCCTGTTCCTCCAACAAACACTTCCTTTGGATTCACAACCTTATGAGAGATGTCCACAGCCATCTGAGAAGAAACGGATCTCCTTGTCCTCCCCGACTGAAGCCACCTTCACAATCCTGCCGCCCCTCCTCACAGGACACCACTCATGTCACGCACAGGCAGGTCAAACGTGGGCTCGCTTTGTATATTCCATGTGATGGGAAGGGCTTCACTTGGTCACATTGCCCAGTTTCTGTTCTCGTGGTGTGCTGAGGCCTGGGAAGCCAGCTACTTCAGGGACGGATCGCTGGGTCTGTCCCCCAACATCGTGAGCATCTCTGCACAGTGCAGAAGGGCAGAGGCCCAGTGGCCTCCATTCACCTTCCCCTCCCCACTGGGCCCAAGGAATGTTCCAGGTGTCTAGCTGTAGTGGAAGGCTCCCCTCGGGAGCAGGCTCTCCAACAGCATCAGACTATACCACTTATGTTCCTGAAACGCAAATCTACACACATCACCTTCTAATTCAAAAAGAAAGATACCGGGGCACCTGGGTGGCTCAGTGGGTTAAGCGTCTGCCTTCAGCTCTGGTCATGATCTCAAGGTCCTGGGATCCAGCCCTCCATAGGCTTCCCTGCTGAGCAGGGAGTCTGCTTGTCCCTCTCCCTCGACCCCTCCCCCTGCTCCTGCTCTCTCTCCCTGTCAAATAAATAAATAAATTCTTTAAAAAAAAAAATGGAAAGAGACTTCCTTACAGTCTGCTGAAGGACCACGAAACTCTGTGGCACGGTACTCAAAACCTTCGGAGAGATTCCAATCTGCTCCCACCAGCAGACTGCGGACCCCTCCCGTCTCCACTTTGCACCCTGGCCCTTGCCACTGCCCTGCTGACCCTCTCCACATGGGCGGGGGTGGGGGGGGTAAGTTTACCACTGCTCTGGATGGTCTTGGTCTTCCCTGGGCTAACGATGCCCGTTTTCTTCTTTCTGGAAGCATGTGAACCCCACTTCCTCCATAGGCGCTCTCTCAGCCCCCCGAGTGCACCCCTCCTCTGTGCTCTGTCTGTGCTCAGCTACCCCACCGGGGCGGCAGGCTTGCAGGGCAGAGCTGAGCGATGCCCAGAGCCCCCACTGGACTGAGAGCGGGTGGTGCCGGGCCCCGCAACTCCAGGTGCATTCCTTAGTGATCACTGGCGTCCGCTAGCACTAGTTTCCAGGACCCACGTGGAGGCTGCGGCCAGAAGCCCTTCGAGGGATCCTGGGCGGCTCACCCTGGCATCTCGCAGCATCTGGGGCCATGCCCTGCCTGCAGCCGAGCTGCCCCCAGCGCCAGGCGGGACTCCAACCTGGGCTTGCTTGCTCAGTCATTCTGAGGTAATGTCTCAGCGCTGGGGCGCCTGCCGGCCTGGCAGCCCAGCCAGAGACAGAGGAAGGGAGGAGGCCATGACCTGAGGCCGACCCCCCCAGAGGCCAGCCCGGGCGGGGGTGGGGGTGGGGGGGTGGCTGGAGGCCTTTGAGGCTCCAGGAGGGCCTCAGGCTTGCTTGGATTAGTCAATTAGGTAAATATTACTCCTGGGCCTGTCTGGAAAGAAATAACAAACAACGTGTTCTGCAAATGGAAAAGCTGATCCAGGCCCAGTGACTGACAATCCAGGTGGCATCCCCGCCCTGCACTAAATCAGGGTAGGTCATTAATATGCTAAAAACGCCACAGCCAATCGGCTCCCATGGCGACAGCTCGGAAGCCTTCATGAATAATCCATGCAGCACCTGGAGGCATGAAATTTTCATAGGCAGCCTCTGTCCTTGGTCGTTGGAGCAGTGGGTGTGGGGAAGCCGGGTGCCCCCGCCGAGTCTCAAGGGGGCAGGGGAAGGCTGCCCGAGGCCAGGGCCGACTTCTGACCCTTGGCGGGGCGCAGGGAGCTATGGAGGCACAGGCACCTCAGTCTCTGCTGGAAAAACCAACCCCCCCCCAAAAGGAATTTGTTTCCCAAGCACAGCTGGGGACCTGCCTTCTGTAGCAGAAGGGGATGCATCCACAATGTGCCCCCAGCCCAGCCCTGCTCAAGGTCACTGTCCTGCTCAAGGTCACCATCCTGCCGGCTGACCTTATTTGGAGCCTCTCCTCTGGGAAGTCAGAGATCCCCACTTGCAGGCCTGGCCCCTCTGCCCTTCGTCTCCTAGTCTGACTTCTCTGAACCTCTGTTTCACTCTTTGTAAAACGGGCAGCGAGCACCTGCCCTGGAGGCAGGGATGGGATATGTCCTCAGAACCCTCCATGCGCACCTGCTTCAAACACAAGGTCTCCTTTTGCTCCATCATCGGCTACTCAGGAAGTCCGCCCTGCTGCCAGCTATGCCCACCTCTCCCTCCTCCAGGAGCAAAGTCTTTTAATCAGGATTTGACTCCAGACTCAGTCTGTTTGTTGGACAGTAAGGTATGAAAGGGTTTTAAGTGATTGAAAAGTAGGAGGTGGTTGTTTCCAAGAGACTTAAAACAGGAGTTGGAGTCTATTTATCACGCTAATGAGTATTGTTATTTAAGTGCGTTGAGCTTTTCTGTTCAGGTGTTGGGATTTAAATCACTGCTAGTCTCTCTAATTTGCTCCATTATGCCAATAATTCTCCTTTGGTTTAATGATTCGTTTGTTTTCTTCTTTGTTCATTTTGACTTGATGTATTTTGATATTTCAGGGGCTTGCATCCTTTGTTTACCTACTTAAATTTTATAAACACAAGTCACTCTGCAGATGGGGAGGGCCTTCCGTTTCCAAATGAGAGACTGTTCTAGAATGGGAGCGTCACCCCACCACCATCCTTTTGCTCTTAGTGAGTTGGGGGCTGTTTGGGAAATATTAAACTGAGGCACAAAATCAAGAAATGTTGTTTGTTTAAATACCAAATACAACTATTCGAAGAACACGATCGGCTTTGGATAGAAGCCTGGAGGTGGCCGGGGAGAGCCATTCATGGGCCACTCAGGGTTGGCGATGACCACGTTTCTACCTGAGGCATGGTCCCTCGCATTCTTCAGCAACTCCCTCCCAGATTTAGGAAGAAACAGTTGTCTGGTATGCACGGTCTAGGCAGCTTCTTACACCCCTGCAGGCCAGGACTCTCCTTGGCCTTGCATGGCACACAGTCAGACTCCTGGACAGCGCCCCAGAGTTCTGCCTCCAAGGGGCTGCATCCCAGGTTACAGCTCCACCATCCACTCAGTCGCTCGGATCAAATACACGGGCATCATCCTGGCCTGTCCTTCATGGCTGGCAGATGGCAAGTCTTTGGGAAGATGCTCCCCCTTTGCATGCTTCCTCCCCTAATTCAGGCCCCTTTCTTTCTCAGGGATTACTTACTATTCTTGTATCCAAGATGTATTTATCATCCTCTTTACCCAACCTCAAGAAATCCATTCTTTCTTTTGCTGACAGTCCTATTTCTAAAACTCAAACTTAATCCTATCGTTCCCTTGTTTAAAGTCTTGCAAAGGTTCCCTTTTGTCTTCAGAGAATCCAAAATCCTGAGCAGCCGGACAAGCCCTTCCTGATCAGAGCCCTGCTTGCCTGGCCTTACCTCTGGCCTCTCTCATTCTCTGTACCTTACGTCGTCTTTCTTCTGTTTTGTGCATCCCGCCCCCACCCCCCACAGCTGTCTGACAAACTTCTGCTCAAAACGGACCTCAGGAATCAACCCCTCTCCAGGTCCTCCCTGTCACCCTGCCACCTGTTTCACAGGGTTCTTTGGTACCCCCTCTGCTTTCCCTTTACTGTGCACAGTGTATTTTTTCACTAAACATCTCACTAGAAACTGAACTCCTTCAAGGGAATGACTATCACGGTGTTTCTCCTCTGTTCCCCTGTGGGAAGTGTTCCATAAATATTTGTATGAAAGAGTAAGGTGACATACTGAAAATCCTCATTGTGAAGGACACTGCTTGTTTGGGGTTTCTTGTTTTCTTTTTGTTTTGGTTTTGTATACTTCATCCCATTTAACCCTCACAGTGACTTTGCAAGAACTCTTTCTCATCCCAGTGCTTGAACTGGGACAGCTGAGGCTGAGATGTTAGGCAAGTTGACTATTGCCATCCAGGTCATATTACAAAGACTCTAAAGCTCACACTTTTGACTCTCTATCAAAATATGGTACAGCGTATCTCACATTTTCACTGGTATTTGAAATACTTTAAGCTGGGATCAAGTAGAAAAAAAACCAACCAAACAAAAAACAAAACAAAAATTGCCCAATTTGGGGAAAAGGTGAAGGTTAAACTCTATTGGAAGAAGAAAAAGCATGACTTAGTTATGTTTAATTAATATCAGTTATCCATTGCCTCATAATGAATTCAACGCTCCAAGCCTCTGTGGCTTAAGCCTACAACAAACACTTACAGACGTGCAAGTTTCTGTGGATCAGGCATTTGGGAGTTGCTTTTTTGGGTAGTTGTGACTCAGTCTTTCATGAAATTGAAGTCACGGTGTTGCCCGCAGCTACAGTCACTTGACAAGGGCTGGAGGAGCTGTTGCAGGAGGGCTTATTCACATGACGGGCAAGCGGGTGCTGACTTTTGGCAGGAATCTTGGTTCTTCACCACATGGACCTCTCCGCAGGGCTAGTGGAGCAAACTTATGATATTACATGGCAACCAACTTCTCCCAGAAAGAGTGATGGAGAGAGCACAAGGCAGAAGCCACAATTTCCTTTGTTACCTCACCTTGCAAACTTTATTCCGTCATTTCCGCAATGTTCTTGCAGTTTCACAGGTTGGGTCTATTCAGTGTGTGATGGGAATATGCAAGGGCGTGAATACCAAGAACCAAGAATCCTGTGGCGCCATCTTGGAAGCTAACTACCCCTTCACCAGAAGACTGGGGAAACCCTGAGAGACATGACAGCAGCCAGTACTACAGGTCCCTCAGATCCTATAGGTTTTGATTCACATGTACACAGGTACGCAATGGTGAACACTGAACTTCCCACCTAAAATGCCATTGCTTTTAAGTGGCCCCAAGTTCATGTACCATGTGACCAACAGATTCAGTGAGAATACGGTCCAAACAAAGGGAGGTGTCAGCACAGAACGGACCGTAGTCATCAGAACAAATGACTCAAATTAGATTTAGAGACTTATTTACAGTATTGCTTTCTGGTTCATCTTCCTTAATGGACTGAAAGCAAGGATCCTATGGAATTTGGTAGCTAAACATACGTAGCTGACTTTTTTTGAAATTCTTATTATTTATAATGTCCTTTCCAAGCATTATTTTTTTTTTAAAGATTTTATTTATTTATTCGACAGAGATAGAGACAGCCAGCGAGAGAGGGAACACAAGCAGGGGGAGTGGGAGAGGAAGAAGCAGGCTCATAGCGGAGGAGCCTGATGTGGGGCTCGATCCCAGATCGCTGGGATCACGCCCTGAGCCGAAGGCAGACGCTTAACCGCTGTGCCACCCAGGCGCCCCTCAAGCATTATTTCTTGATAATAAGTCTATTTAGCAGGTAATTTTTCTTCCTTTCTTTTTCCTTTTCTTTTTTTTTAATGTGGGACACATACAAAATGAGATATCTAGCATTTATAAGTTACAATAAATTGAGCCCTCTAAAACCCACCAGACAAATTAAATCTAGGAAAATATTAATACATGTTCCTTTATTTGCACATTCCTCTATTTCAAATGTTCATGATTGTCTCCAGAGGGGACTTCTGTCATGACGTCTGTATCTTTTTCTCTTAGATTTTAAAAATGTCTTTATGGATATATTTATGTAAATACCTTAAAAGATTACTTGTTCCATGCATTTAGTCTGAGATACAGAGTTTTGTGTATGACCATTCAATCCAGTTTGACAACTACATTGTTCATATCCTCCATAATATTACCAATATTTTATCCTCTTGACTTATAAATCAAACTTAACATGCAAATTTCTAAATATGGTTCTGTCAAATAATTATTACAGTTTTTTCAATTGGGGAATATGTTTGAGACTTTTCTGAAGTACATTCAAGTATAGCATTATTATATCTTCCTAATTAAAAGAATCTTATATTATTATACAGTCACTTATTATACCCTTAATTTATATGTAAATAGATGGATATGTAAATATCCATCTATCTGTATCTATAAAGTATATATATAACTATAAAGTATATATATATAACTGTGTGTATATATATACATATATACATACATATATTATATATACATATGTACAAATATATATATATTTAATGTATGTATGTATGTATATATAAACTAAGACTTATTTGGTTTGATTTTAATAAAGTTATCCTGGATTTCTTTTGTTTTTATTTTCTGATATAAAGATTTTTGTTCTTTTTCTTTCAAACTTTCCGTGTAGTTTTTCTCATAAACAGAAAAATACAGGATTTCTTATATAACTTGAAGTCTATAAAAATATAATTTAACCAGTAAGCTTAGTCAATTCATATTTATTAATAAAATTATAAGTATTAACATTTAAAATTTGTTTCTATCTTCTTCACTTTTCTTTCTACTTTTGTTTTTAATTATTGCCTCTTGCTTATTTTTCAAATTATTGTTTTTATTTTGTTTTGTTTTGTTATTTTATCTTTCTTATTTCCTCGTCCTGTTTCCCTCAGGGACACAGCATTGGGGTATCTGCTGGTGTCTGTGATACTCCGTGTTGCACCTTTTCAGAAGCTGCTGGGCTAAGTGGGGAAGGGGGGAGGGGGCAGCATGGCCAAGGGATCTTACATCAGGCCTGTAACCTCATGGATTGTTATGGGATATAAGGGTGTTGATAGTCATATTTATGTTTTTAATTATTAAGAGACTTTATTCAAGAAAAGGCAAACTACCTATAGAATTTCTACCTTCCTGGAAGAAAAACAATTTTTTTAGAAGTTCAATGCTTATTGAAAACATATTTGGTATCCAAAGCAGTTGAAAAAGTATGTGCATGCAAAACCCTGCATACAAATGTTAGCAGCTTTATTCATAATTGTCAACATTTGGAAGCAACCAAGATGTCTTTTGACAGATGAATGGGGGCACCTGGGTAGTGTAGTCAGTTAAGAGTCTGACTCTTGGTTTCAGCTCAGGTCATGATCTCAGGGTTGTGGGATCAAGCCACCCATGTGGTTCCGTGCTCAGCATGGAGTCTGCTTGAGATTTTCTCTCTCCCTCTCCCTCTGCCTCTCCACCTGTGCACTCTCTCACCTCTCTCTCTCCCCCTAAATTAAATAAATAAATAAATCTTTAAAAAATAGATGAATGGATAATTGAACTATGGTATAGCCAGACAAGGGAATATTATTCAGCAGTAAAAAGAAATGAGCTCTCAAGGCAAGAAAAGACATGGCGGAAGCTTAAATATATATTGCAAGCAAGAAAAGCCAATCAGAAAAGACTATGTACACTGTGTGATTCCAACTACATGACATTCTGGAAAAGGCAAAAATGTGGAGACCATAAAAAGATCAGTGGTTGCCAGAGGTTAGGGATGGGGGAGGGAAAGGAAGGAATGAATAAGTGGAACCCAGGGGATTTTTAGGGCAGTGACACTCTTCTATACGGTGCTATAATGGTGGACACATGACATTACGTAGTTAACAAACCTGGAGAATATACAACACAAAGAGTGACTCCAATGTAACTATGAGTTTACTTGATAATAATTTATCAATATTGAGGTTCATCGGTTGTAATAACTGCACCATACTAATGTAAGATAATAATCCAGGAGACTGTGTGCATGTGCTGGAGGCTGAGGGGGTGCAGGGAGTGCATGGGAACTCTGTACTCTCCGCTGAATCCTCCTATAAATCTAAAGCTGTTCTAAGAAATAGGTTTACTAATTTTAAAGAAAAAAAAATTAGAAACTTTGAGTCATCTTCAGTGCAAACTAGACCAGAGAACAACTCATTAGAAACACCTAAAACATCAATGAGGAGCTAGAAATCTCCAACTCTTTACTTGGGGTTAGCATAGACACCCTTTGCAAAGGGCTAAAAGGAGACAAATCTCAACACTTTGAACACGTTGAGTAGACGACTGACATTACGGGGAAGTTTCAGCCTTTACAAGATGCATCAGAATGCAACCAATTTCAAGTAGCTGCACTGAAAAGTTCCTCCAAAATCCACCAGATCAAAGAGGAAAAGTTTCCGACAGCACTGAAAGAGGCTTTGGAGGAAAATCCCAATGTTCTGGGGAGTCTAAAACTGCTTTCACAAGAAGCTGAAGGATGGAAAAAGGAGAGTGAATGAAGTTATTATACTGAAAAAAAAGTTATAAAACTCTGAGGAAAGTCAGATTGAGCCTTTGGATGGATACTTGCAAAAAATTAGTTTGGGCTGCCGTTCTTGGAAAAGACAACATGGATAGTGGGAACCTGAAAATAGATGTAATCAGTGCTCCAGAAAAGAGAGCCCTCCAAGAAGATGAATCAAAAGAATTTCAAAGAAACTGATTGATGCGGCTGAATTAAATATTTATTTTAAAACTTCTGAAGAAGAAAGAAACCAAATGTATACCAAGTTAACTAAAGAGAGGAAATCACCATTGCAGTTAAAGATCACATGAAAAGTCTCCAAACTGAAAAAGCATCACTGTAGTTAGAAAAAAACAGGAAAGTAGAAGCAACCACTCCACTTGGAAACTTCGAATCTTCTCAGAAATGCATCAAGAAGACAAAGTGAATTTTCACCAAATACCCAATTTAGGAGAATTTACCTTGTAAAGATAAAGGAGAAGATGTCCAAAGTCAGTGGAACAGCAGTGCATGCAAAGATCTGGATATCCATGAAATATAAGCCAAAATTAACACAGAGATACTTGAAAGCATCCTTGACTTGTATCAAAGGCAGCTTACTTCCCATGGGAGAAAAATTTATGATAATATGTTCAGAGCTCTGTTAACTGAGAGACATCTCAGTTATCTTAATTAAAGAGGGGTTCCTGGGGGGCTTAGTCTTGTTATGTGTCCAACTCTTGATTTCGGGTCAGGTCATGATCTTGGGGTCCTGAGATCCAGCTCCTCGCCAGGCTCCATGCTCAGTGGGGAGTCTGTTTCTCTCTCTTTCTCTCTCTCTCTCCCTCTCCTTCCCCACTCAAGTATGCTCTCTCTCTAAAATAAATAAATCTTTTTATCAAATAGTGCCCATAAGCTTAGTATTACAAATCAGGTATTTGGCAGCAAGGAAATCCTTAGTTTGATGAGATGCCCAGGAAAGAGGAGCCCCAGGCTGTGACGGTTTCTGAATCCAGTGTCCTGCTCCCCATGTGGACCAGGCACCACCTACCCAGAACCTCTGTCAGGTCAACCCCTCCTGATGCATCAACTCCCCCACAAGGAGCAAAAAAGAATTTAACAATATTTTTATCGATCTAGAAACATTTTTGTCTCCAAAAGTAGTTTCAAATTTTCTCTCATTTGGTTTCACTATAAAAAAGCAATTATGTAATTACTCAAATGAAAACTCTATAGAATTATAAGTCTTACGTAGTATTTTATATTTTATCTTCCTTAAGTGTGAATTTCATGAGTAAATTATGTCCTTTTCCAAATTGCATCAAATGCTTTTTTCCAGCTATTGATATAATTATGTTTTTTTTTCCTTTGTGGAAAATTGCATTAATTGATTTACAAATACTAAACTAAACTTGATTTCCATAATGGATAAATTTGATTAAGATGTATTATCTTTTTACTATATTACTAGATTTAATTGCTAGGTTTTAAGGATTTTTGTTTGTTTATATTTTCATAAAGGATCTTGGTCTCTAGTTTTCCTTTAATGTTTTTGACAAAAGTTGATTCTGGGTTACAAGGCTTTTTAAAACACATTCAAAAATGTTGTACTCTATTATCCGAGTTTGTGTTCAAATTTCAATATTTCTTTCCTACATGTTTGAAAGAATTTACTAAAGAAACCCTCATGCCTTGAGTTTTTTAGTACCTTGAATGCTTTTGATTTAGAGTTATGTTTCTGTTAACAGACATAGGAGTGTTCAAGCTTTTAGTTTCTTCTTGTGTTAGTTTTGATAAATCCTGCTTTTTAAGGAATTTATTTTCTCTACAGTTTTTTAATTAATGTTATATATTTACTTATAATATGTTTTTATCCTTTAAATTTTGTAGACTCTCTAGTGCCGTCCTCTATTTTATTCCTGATGTTGTTTGTGTCTTCTCTGTTTTTTATCCATCAATCTCAATTAGACTCTACTATTTTATTAATCCTTTCATTAAACAAATTCTTGGCTATCTGAAACCTCTCCATTTACCTCTTTTATCCAGAGAAACACCCTAAAGACTTCTGCCCCACCCCTAAAGGGTACCTTCCTCTCCGTATTCTAGCTCCAGACTCTGCTCATTGAGACCTCTCTGTTCTGCTTGGGCCTCTTTCTTACATGATCAGACAAGTGCTTCCAGGCAGAAATCCTGACTGTTGGGCTCACTGTCTGTCCTTCTTCACCCTCAGAGATCACTGTGCTGTCTGCTACCCAAAATCTAATAAAGTTGGCTTGTATACATATTTTTTCCCCAGTTACGTGGTTGTTTACAGTAGAAGTAACAGTTAACTTCATGGTGGTTAGAGGTGGAAAGTCCTTCCTAGTACTTGTGGGTCATCTCTTGTTTGCTTGCTTTTGTGACCATCTTTTATTATTTTGCATTACGTACATAAATATCGTTATTCTATATCTTATAATTTCAACACTTCTATTAGCTGTGATCTAAAAATAGTATATGCTGTCAATCATTGTGCCTGGCTTCTTTCGCGCATTTGGTGATCTCTGATTATAAGTTCATATTTGATTGAATAGAATATCTAAAACTCCCAAGGTCTTAAACTGAGAGTGCCTTCTTCCAAAAAGAAATTTCTGTACCAGAGGTGTTACTCACCTAGGATCACGTTAGCCTCCTTCTGGGGTCCCAGACTCTAGGTAAGAATCCTAAATTCAACACATCCATTTACAGCCCAATATTCCAGTCACAACCAGAGTTCTAATACTGGCTTTTGCCTTCAGTATAATCTGTTCTCCATTTTGCTCAATGCTTCTCCCTAGAGAGGGTCTACATTTGCCCTAGGTTCATTTTTACCCAAAGGGAGGGGAAATCCTTAAAATTATTTCTTCCTGCCCAACAATCTATTTAAAAGAATGTTTGATCCAATGTCTAGTTGTTTTCTACTTGGAGGACTCGTCCCAGTCTCAGATTGACCCCAGTAGGGCCAGCGACGGGAAAACCTTGTAGCCTCACCCTCAGACAATGTAGGTACAACTACCACGAGACAGAAACATTAGGTAACTTGCTCATATTTGTCTGCTAGAAAGTTCTGTGGTTGCATTAAGATAGACTGATTCCAGATCCTATGATTTAATGACTACATTGGAATGCTTTGTGTGGAAGACATGCTCTGTTAATGTCTATTAAGTTAAAAAACAGAATGATGGATGAGTAGATAAATGTTTCCATATATAAATCCTGTCATTGAAATAACCATGGGTGCATGTAGAAAGAAATTGGTTCTTTTTAATAAACTCTTCCACAGGTAGCAAGATTAACAAAGTCGATAAAACACCATTATACATTCCACCTGGAGGCATGCCTAACTACTAAACACGGTTTGTGGATCAGGGCGGTTATAGGCAAGATAAGTACACAGTTGATACCAAGCAGCCCCTGCAGTCAGGCTGCAGTGGAGATGCAGAAGCACGCTATCATTACACAATTTATGCTATAAATAACCACCAGTTACACTTCCCCTATATTTTCTGCTCAGTTTATCTCCCTTACATTCTCTCGGCCCCCTTTCATAAATGTCCCTCTGCATTACCCCAGTGCCCGTATACTCAGGAAGGCACTCCCTCCGTTTCCGTACACGCTTTCTATTTTGTCTTATCTTGATGCTCTGATGAGGGCCAAGGCAAAGTGAACAGGGTTACAAGTGTGTAAAATCACAGCTGTGTGTGTGACAGTTTAGGGTGTCCCGTCAGCAAATGTGGTGGAAGGGAACAGCCATCCATGAAACCTGCAGCATGACCCCTCCCTTGACAGCTGGGCACAAAGGGAAGAGGCAATAGGGAGCAGTGGTAGCTTGGACACAGGGGAGACCTGGATTCGTGCTTTGCCTTGGGTGTTAACTAAATGTGAATGTACTATTGGGCAAATAGCGTCTGTGTCTTTAGTGACTGTCTAAAAATTAGAGGGGCAGCAAGACCCGTAGTTCCATAAACACGAATCCTTTCTTTCTTCTCCACGCAGAAATCATGTTGTGAATTGTGTTTTTTTTCTACCAAATACCACAATTACTTTTTGTGTTATTTTTTGTGTTTCTGAGAGTTAGCATTGCTACATCAAATTAATATAACTTATGTCAAAGGCAAAGCTGTTTAATGTCTTTCATCATTTTCCCGTTGGTGCTAAGAGCTTAACAACCCATTCAGGAACCCAAGCATAGATGTTATGTAAATTTCAGCATTAAATACTCCATTTTTGTGACCAAGTGTAACCCAGGCTCCCAGCAACTAACTGCATCTCTATCCATTGTGCAAGTCACACAGACCCTTTATGAGCATTATTAGCTCAAGTTTTATCTATAATCATGAATTTAAGTGAGATACATATTATTACCACCCAACGTAAATCTTTTTAGTAGTTAAGTGACTTACTGAAAGTATTATTCCTCGCTCAGTGGCAAACCCGAAGCTAGAAACCACAGGTCTCATTGAGAATCATAAGTAATGTTTTTAAATCACTACTTATTGAGTCTCTACCAGATGCCAGGCACCGTACTAAGGATTTTCAGGCTTTATTTAATTTATTCCTAGAAAAAGCAAGGTAAATGACATCATCGCAGTATTACAGGTGAAGAAATTAAAGTTTAGAAAGGTTAACTAGTTTGCCCAATAGCAGGGCAAGCATTTGAAGCCAAATGGATTTGACCATAAAACCCATTCTCTTTGCATTCTGTCAAGCTGTCTCTAATCCAACAGTACTTTCATTGATTAAATATCCTCCCTTATGTCAAGTTTGATTTTATTTTGTGCCAGACACTTCCACATACAAATAGGAATCTCATTGAACCCCGAGGAAATACTGTGAAAGTGGCGTTTCCCCACAATTTCCAGACAGGAAAAATGCAGCTCCACGAAGAACGGATAGGTTCCAAAACTCACCAGACTATTATGTAGCGAAGCCGAAATTCAGACACCACGGTTCCATAGTGCACCATGCTGCATTACGTGACATTTTCTGTTGTTTTCTACTCATTAGTGCAGTCCTGTTATTACATTGTCAGGGATCTTTGCATTCAGAGAATGTTGTCCCGCATAATGGTGAATTCATCATAGATGTTCAGTAAGCAAACTGATTAACGACTGAAAACAGGAAAAGCATGGGGCTGAGAAACCCTTCTCCAAAAACGTCCAGGAAAGGGATCATGTGCAAGATATCTTGCTCCCCGCAGACTCTCTCTGTCCACCTCCACATGCTCTCCACCCCGGGGAGGCCGACCACATGGACCCCATAAATCAGCCCTCTGGCAGGCCCCTGGCTTTGCTTTGTTCAGCCCATGCCCAACCGGCTCCTTCCTTTGGAACTGCCACAAGCAGTGGAAAGAACATTAGTTTTGAGTTAGACACACCTAATTCTCTTGTCAAAGATCGATGTTCACGGGCCAACCACGGACCAGGCAGTGTGCTGGTTCCGTTGCTGTGAAATCAATAGCTCATCAACCCTGCTTTCCATAAGCTTGAGGTCAAGCCCAGCACTGTCCAGTAGAACTAGAAAGCCGGCCACACGTGCAATGTTAGGTCTGTGCTAGTACCTACAGTAAAAGAGTAAAAAGCAAGCCCAATCATTTTATTAATGTTTATATTTAACCCAACAGATCCCAAATATCACTTCAATGTGATATCAATATAAAATTATCAATGAGACATTTTACGTTATTTTTTCATGCCAAGTCTTTAAAATGTGGTTTGTATTTTAGACTCTCAATCTGAGTTATCCACCTTGAAGGGCTCTGTGCGGTCCGTGGCTACTCTACCGGACAACACAGGTTCATTGGGGTGGAAAAACGTGTAAACACACGAGCGTAACCTGCGTGTGCTGGGACAACACGCATCTCTGTGCTGTGCATTAGCTCGTGTAATTGGTAAGGGGGCGAATATTATCAGCATGAATCGGAACTTCCTTTAATTCATATATAACTGGTGTTTGTGGTGATGCAGAGTGGGAGGGGGCAAACTTACGATTAGAGAGAGAGGCTTAGCAAACATGGAAACTCAGAAAAATGCTCAAAATCCTCTAGGATCGTTTCCCTTTGGTGCGAGCAGCATGTGGTTGACTGGTTTCAAGCGCTGCTCTGTTTTCCACATTGTTAAGCTCTCTAGTAAAGCTGTGAAGACATTTCACACATTGTTTTAAAAAGTCAGGAGAATCCCAGGGGAGACATAATTGTGTGTGTGTGTGTGTGTGTGTGTGTGTGTGTGTGTGTTTACTAAGATTGCTGGAGTTGCCTTTTTTTTTTTCAATAATTTTTTTTAGCTCTTTGGTTTGAAGTTGCATTGGTGCTGGGTGTGGGAACCCTCACCGTGAAACAAACCCTGTTGTTTTTACTGTACAGTTTTGCAGAACAAGAGATTTTTCGGTAAGGCAAACTGTGTTGCAGTAGACACACCTGTGTTTCAAGCACGATGGTAGAAACACGTTCCCTGTTACCTGTAGGTCCAGGAAATCCTTCAGAAGGAGGACACTCTTCAGCTAAACTTGACCTGGGATCAAATCCTAGCTCCACCGATTTCTGCCTAAGAGGGGAGGGCTCCCTTCCTCACTTTCTTGGGCTGTTTTCCCATTTGTAAATATTTTCCTAGCAGGGTTTGCCTCCTGTACAGGACACCTGTGAATTAAATGAAAATCTGTGGGGTTCCTGACCCTGTGTAAATGCTTTAGAAACGTGAGTTCTCCTTCTCCGGGCCCCACAGGAGACAAGGGCACGTAATACCTCTGCCACTCACTCACCTGGGTTTGGGGGCAGAGGCCAGCCTTATTCAACTTCTTCTAGAACCGACAGATTAGCAGGGATCTGCTCTATTCCACGGCTTGGTGGAGACAGAGCTCACCTCCCTCTGACAGCCCGCTCTATGCACTCATTTTGGTTCGACTCCGCATGACTGCACCAGAAAACAAAAACAGAAGACAAAGCAAATTAAAACAAAACAAAACACACAGCTTCTCTAGATATATTGTATATTTGTGACCTTCGGAAAGTGTGGACAAAGGATGGAAGTGCAAATCTAGGAATATGTGCTCTTGCTTTTGAGCAAATAGCTAGAACGGAGTGCCTGGTAGGCCCCAGGGGAAATACCGTTTTTTAAAATTTCTAAAGAGTTGTGTTTCGTTAGAGTTAACTTCTGTGTCTAATTCCTTCCGAGCACATCAGGCAGCTCAAAATTCAAAACAACGGTGGGAGGTGACCAATGACAGAACCGCCGGTGCTTCCTACCCTTGCTCAACATGGCAAAGCTCAGGTGGCTTCAGTGAACACACGCATCTCAGCTACAGAACAGGGCACTTCCCAAGATGGCCCTGAGATAGAAAGCCCTGGAAAACCTGTGTTGGCTGCAGGCCAAGAAGGCTGTTTTCATCCCTGTGGATGCTACTCCCCCAGACCATCCATTGTTGCGCCATCTTTTCGTTCAGCCAAGTGTCCCGGCCTGCTGGGGACTGCCCCTAGACACTGCAATGCAGACATAGCCTGACCAGAAAGAACACGGTGTCTCCTCACCCGTCCCCCAAAACACATTTTCCTGAGGTTCTTATCTGGAACTCTTTGATGATTTTGCCTCCCTGAGTTCAGACTTAGTAATCAAGTTAGCATTTCAGAGGATTCATGGACTATTATAATTATCTGTGATTTGGCTGGGGGTGGGACAGGGTGAGGGCGGAACCTTCTCTCTGTTGGAAGCTCTAGGAAGCTCCTAGGGCCGGTCTGTGCCTGGCCTGTGAGAAGAGCCTTCTCTTATCCCCGGATGCTTGCTGAGTTTCATAAGCTCTAGCAGTTGGAAGCTTAGCTGCTCAGGGCACCAGGAGCGGGAACCAGAATGGTCTGAGTCCTGCCCTCGCTTGCATGTGTGGCAAACCCTGTCAGAACCTCCTAGCTCTTGGCTTGCACATGACAGAAAACGACAAAATGTCATCTTGACTTTTGCTGTCACCAGGAGGCACTCCCTGACTAATGTGCAAAGGCGACAGGGCTCCTCTGCCATCTGACAGACACTGCACGGTGGTCCCTCTGCTGCCATCCCTGTGGGTGGCCTGTTCTGGAAGCCCCACAAGGCCCCACCAGGACCCTGACGGGCTGCGAGAATGGGGGCTCTGTCTCCAGACACAACCTCCCTGCGATTCTTCAAGCATTTCTGGAGGTAGGTTCGGGCTTGCCTTTGGTCTGCAGAGACCTTAAGCCCCTCATTTAATTAGTTTATTTAAATCTTGAACTCCTCTAGTTATCAAAAGTAGTAGTAATGATAGTGGGAAATTAATCCAACCAAAGAGGAAAATGTAGAGAAAGGTTGAGCTTCACTTTCAGGGTATTAATGTTCACAGAGCTCTGCATTCCAATTATCCATAAAATGATTTTCATTTTTTTTAAGTTTATATCTAGCTTAGTATTCAAAGCAGACAGTGGTTCAGCAGAAGAAAAAAAAAAATGTAGGACAACTATAGAAATTAGTACAGGCCCCTAGGCCCAGGGTCTTTCTGAGAAATTAGGCCAGGCTCAAACAAACTCGGGCTCTGGAAAGGTACCAAACACGACTCTGAAAACGCACGTCTGCATTCAAGCAAAGTAAAAATTCCTGCTCAGGGTCACTGCCGGCAGAAGACACCTTGCTTTTTCTTGGTCATTTGGTTTGTTTTCTCTTATTTCCCTGTCGTAGTCACCAACACTTCAAATTACATCCCATAGCATTTGTCCTGTAGCATTTTTGGTTTTTTAGATTTCAGAAAATTGGTTAAAAAGAAAGCCCTCCAGAAATCGGGCTGGGCAGGGCAGGGGTTCTGCCCGGAGCTCTCCGAGCCGTGGTGCTCAGGCCTCCTGGAGCGCCCGCTGGAGGGTTTCGCAGGGGGGCTGGGGCTCACGCGGATGTGTCTCCACGTGCCTGTGCGGCCGTGACCTGCCTCAGCCACCCCTTAGCCCGCCGACGTCTCTCCGCTCGGAACCAGCACTAGTGACAGGCTCTGCAGTCACGCTCACGACGCAGGTGCACAGTCTGCACGTTGCAAGTGCCTGTCCTGCTCTCAGGATGCGCTGACGCCTGTGAAGTGGGGCTCCCGCCGTTTACAAACATCTTTCCTGTCATCTCATTGGAGAGTCTCAACTCCGAGAGCTGAGCGAGGGCAGAAAACTCCCACGAGGGGTGGCGGCTTACGTAACGGTGCGTATGGGGCTCACACCTCTGTGCCGTGGACAGGCCTGAGCAAGGCGGCTGCTCTCTGCTCCAGCTGGTCCAGTCGGGGCCACTGGAAGGCTCCCTTCGCTCCGTGCCACCGAGGGTGTGGTCCAGGCTGGGATGCAGACGCCACAGCGTGGAAGAGCAGGGGGAAGGATAGGCAGCCATCTTGCACAAAGCCAGTGGCCTCGGCAGGTATTTATATACCCATTTCTCTGATAAAGAGATCAAGACAGAGTGCAGGTAAGGGGCTGCTCGGTGCCCTCAGAGATAAGCCAACATTCAAACTCAGATCCCTTTGCTTCAAAAGTTGCCCCTTTCCCTTCATTTCCTTTGTTGGTTTTTGTTGGTTTTGGACTATTTTGTTTGTTTGTTTTATTGGTTGGTGTGTTATTGTTTCTTTTCATCATGAGGCTGGCAAGTAGCCCAGCCAGGATGTAAACTATGGTTTTCTGACACTGAATCCAAATGGACGGTTGAGCTCTGGAACGTCTTCCTTACTTTGCAATTGAAGGTAGAGGCATTTATCAGAAGCCTAAGAGTCTGCTTTTCATTATGCCCACCTTGTCTTGTGCTCCTTCCCGCTTGGGGCAGAGGCTGTGTCTTCATTGGCGGAGCACAGATCTGAGCTCTGGACTTGGCCACCGGGCTTGATTCAATTCCTGGCTTTTCGACTCTACGGCCTTGGGTAAGTTACTTAACTTCTCAGTGAGGGGGAGAGGCAATCATAACACCTACTTTGTCCATCTGTGGGGAGACAGAGGACTTGGCTGGGGTGCCCAGGCAGTGCCCTCTGGGTGGCTGTATTCCAGAACAGCGGCTTCTTCATGTAGCACATGCCTGCACCCTGACCTGTCAGAGCCCAGCCAGCTGCCTCCAAGGGGCCGCTCAAGCCCAGATGAGGAAGATATCAGCAGTGATCTCGACAGGGGGAGACAGGACACCTGCCAACATTCTCAGGGCCGTGCAAGCTGCCCTCCAGATAGAAACAATGTAAGATAGAAACAATGGAGGCTGACTATTCTCACGCCAGGTAGGATTCCTAGGCGGGTTCCTAGGCGGGTCCAGTTTGATTTAAAGGAAATACAGCTGTGCAACCTTTCTTTCATAACCATGTTTTGCAGTAAGAATCATACAGTGGAGTCCTCCATGTTTCTCCACTGAAATAACAAAATGCCAGGTCCTTTGAAAAGCAACGTTTGAAGTCGGTTGACCAAATTATAACTCTGGTCTCTATACATATGTTGTTGCTTGAGTTTACTGAAGATCATTTGTACCCAGGTCCATTCTATCCTTCAAGACATGCACCAGCCAATCTTTCAATACATATTGAATCTCTATGTGGCAGGCAAAATGCCAGATACTCTACTCATATTGTCGCATTTTGTCTTTGTGACCAAGGAGATACGATGCTTTTGATATAGGAACTAGACAATGAAATCAAGGCTAATTTCAGCTGAATGGCTTGCCAAAGTCATATACTTAGAAAAAAAAGATTTCGACCCCTTGGGTCCAAAATTCATAGTCTTTAAAAAAAAAATCTCTATCACTTATCCCCTTTATTTGAGATATTTTCCCACCAAATTGTTTCAGACAATCTTGAGTCAAAGAATATTCAGGAGGCTCAGCAGTGCTAGAGACACTATGGATGTGACAGCCTTCCTTGCAACTGGATCATTCAGAGCCAGGTTTCTTCCAAATGTTTTATTCTGCACACAAACTTCACAGGGAGACAAGGCTCACGTCTGCCATAACGCCAGACATTAAGCACAATGGGCAGCAGACGTGACCTTTGGGTTTGGACAAACAAAGCTAGGCTTTAGCTAGAAAGGTTTCACTGGCCTTCGGAGGGTGGAGGCCAGACAGCAATGGAAGAGGATCCCAAGGTTCAGTGGGAGCTAAGAGAGGCACAGACACAGGGGGTTTGAATAACACCAGCAGGTTTGAAGATTGAAGGGAAGGAACCACTGGAGGTTGGGGAGAAGGGCAGAGACAGAGAGAGACAGAGAAAGACAAAGATAGATGGTGTATGAGTTTGCTAAGGCTGCCATCACAAAGTGCCGTAGACTGGGGCCTTAAACACCAGAAAAGTATCTTCTCCCATTTCTGGAGGCCGGAAGTCCTAGACTGCAGTGTCAGCAAGGGAACCTTCCCTGAGAGAGGTCTGTCTCCTTGGCTTTCAGATGGCCGTCTTCTCCTCATGTCCTCACACGGTTGCCCCTCTGTGTCTGTGTCTTAATCTGTTCTTATGAGGAGACGGGCATATTGGATTGGTGCACACCCTATTGGCCTCACCTTACCTTAATAACCTCTTTAAAGACCCTGTTCCCAGATGAGGCCACATCACATTCTGAGGTACAGGGGGAAAGGACTAGAGCATATGAATCTGGGGGACACAATCAAGCCTATAGCATGGACAAAGTGGCTACGGCCCCAAAGAAATGCTTCCACATGTGCCTTGTGGGGTGAGGGTGAACAGTTATGGGGTGATGGGGAAGGCAGGGAGATGGGGATTCCACACACAGGGTTACCGATTAGTCACACAAACACTTGGACTCCATGAACTTCAAATGTTTTGTGTGCAAATCCTGATTCTGTGGCAGGTGTTCATCTCCACCTGGCCTCACCTGGGCCTCACCTGAGCTTGAGGAATGAGGTCATCAGACATCGGAAAGGCTGGGGGAAATCTGGTCACCACCCTGCCCCACCCCTGCCAGGCCCTCTCAAGACCTGGGTGGACACTCTGAAGGTGCAGCTGCTTCCGGAAGACCCCGTTGTAACTTGCTCTAAGAGCACTGTCGCTCCTGTTTCCAACCCTGTCTGGGCCCGTGACTCTTGAATCCCCGCGTAACCTTGCCCCGCTGCGGTGCCCTACCCCGGTCCGTCTCCTCATTCAGGAGGCCCACAGATAGTGCAAGGCCAACTCTTGTGAGGACTTCCGCTTCCTCAAGCCCTGGTCCCACCATGACTGGTGTGTTGTGCCCAGCCTCCAGAAGAGGAGAGAAGCGCAGTCCGCCGGGCAGCGTGATTTGGTACTTCCTCTTCCTAAGTCCTTACGACATCCCTTCAGGGGAAGCAAACTGAGTATCAGTTCAGAGGCAGGAAACAGGCTCAACATGGTGACCTGATCCTCTCAGCATAACCTAGAGCAAGGGGCAGAGGTGAGGTTCGGAACTGCCTGTGTCTGGCACCAACCCACAGGCCCGCTCCTCTGTGCTTGGCCAAGACCGCCAGAGGGCCGCGTCGGTGGGTCCCTGCGGTGATTACTGTCTGCACACTGATTTTAAAGCTTGATTAAGGACCTGCTCTCTAATTACTACACATATTTAAGTCTTCTCTGCACTGAGATAAGGAGTTTCAGCAGATACTCCCACGATTGCAGATTTTTCTTGAATTCTGTTCTTGGCCTCTTTGCTAGCCATAGTGTAGTACTCAATACATAATTATTCATTATGTGGCCACTCAGGTTTTTAAATGGCTTTCTTTTGGACGTGAAGAGGATTTTTGCTATCCTCCAGGCACTACATTTGAAAAGTCAAGTGTCTGTGAAAGATAAGATACAAAGAAGTGTTATTCTGTCTGCTTCCCAGTGCGCACGGCAAAAGCACCGAGAGGCCAGGGGGCATGCCAAGTTGACCCAACAGCAAACAGATGTTGCTTTCTTGTCTGCTTCATCACGGAAAGCCAAATAGCTAAGTTTATGAGGCCAATTATAACTCGGAGTACTCGCAGAAATTATTGACCAAGTGTTTATCCTTGGCTCTTTGTGTTATTCAGGGGGAGTGCATTTGTCACTAATTCGTGACTTTGCCACCTTTGACATCATTTATCCGGCACGATTCCTTCCCCTAACTTGCTTAACTGTGTAATAGACACATACTTAATCTTTCCCTCCCTTGGTTTCCTCATCTGTAAAGTGGGGCTCCTTACATACGCCATCTGGGCGACAGAGCCTACGTCACATGGGTGTGAAACGATATGAATAACTACATGAAAATAATTTAGCGCCGCACCCAGAATATGGTGGACGTGTAAGAAATGGTTGCTCTAAGGACTCTTTCTGTGTTTACCTTAAGGCACGGAACAAGCATCAGCTCTGTAATATTTTGTTTTGGAAAAGAAGACTTATGACTTTTTTCACGTCCTCATATCCATTTACTTCTTTTTTGTCCTATTGGCATCTATGATCAGTTTTTTTTTATAGTCGTTAAACATGAAGAAATGACCTATTCTATCACATCGAGAGATGAAAAGGAGCAGAACACTACACAAGTCAGGTGAAGATAAGTATGCTATCGGTTTCTTCACTACCCAAGGAGTGGATTTTGAAATAAAATGTGTGAGATCCCCCAGAGCACTGCTGGAAGGGGATCATAGAAGCTCTGCTCGTACTTTCAGCCAACAAGTGAAAACGAATCGAGCTTACTGAGAGTTCGTATAGAGATTGATAAAAGCATAGGTAGGAAAAGAATGAAGGAATAAATTTGCATATTAGGAACGTATGCTCGTTCTGGCAAAATGGCACAGACGCAGCTGGGTGCGTAGGTCCCTGGTGGACACGGTGAGTCCTGAAAGTGGCTTTTCAGAGGAGCTATTTTCATTATGGGCAGTGGGGCCCTATGTTAGGTCGCCTGCGTTGTTATTTTTTATGTCAGCCTCACATTTATCCACTGCTTTTCAGCATTATCCTGTTTCAAGGGAGCACGTCAAGGTCCAGGGAGAGCGTGGGATTTGCCCAACTTCCCTCGGCCCCGACTGCTGAAACCCGTGTGTCAGCTCCACAGGCCAGGTTCCCCCAGCTTCACTCCTCACGCCAACAGAGCTGGAGCAGGGAAGGGGCTGCCATGCCGTGGACTCGGGTATGTGGTGAGAGGGCCCTGAAGGTCCCACCTACTCACTGGGCTACCTGGGAGCGTTCCAAATCTCTCTGACCTTCATAGGACTGATTGAGCATTAAATAAAGAAAGAAAGAAAAACCTTATGATTGCATTAAATTACCACATGAACCCCTCCGATCTCCAGCTGTCTTAGAACGAGGAGAATACAGACTTCAGAGCACGGACCCGGGGCGCCCCTAGCTCGCTGACCTCTGCTCACTTGGAAACCTGAGTCTTTCTTTCTTTCTCTGCCACTGAGGAATGATAATATCTAGCCCATAGATCCTTTAAAATAATCCAAAATAATCCAAGTTCCTTATACATAGCAGGTCTCTGCATAATTAAATAGCTACTATTCCATTTTATCCTTTAAAAAAGAAAAGGCAAAACATGTTTTCACTCCAGCTATGATTGTTAAGTTTTGAATCGTGGAAGATGAACCAGTTATCTTACAAAAGCCAGAAACCCTACCCCAGGCGGAAAAGCTCATGACTCTTATCTTACGCCCCCTTCTTATTGCCTTCTAAACAAATTATAGACCCAAAGGGGGCCGTGGGGACCCTAGCCCTTCCTCATTTCTCAGCTTCAGGAAGTGAGGTCACGGGGTCTGTGTGTCTTGCTCAGAGTCCCATGGTGAGTTCACATCAGTGTCGGCACTGAGCCCCGATGCTGGGACTCTTCTTCAGACGCCTCTCCACTCTCCCCTCTTCCTCCCACTCATTCCTGACCCTGGGTTTGCTCACCCAAGGTTTGTTCCCTGTCCACCTGTCCCGAGACTCCAAACTTTCAATGTGTCACCGCAGAAAGTGACACACACAGTGAGGCCACAGGACCCTGCATAAATCCTCTGCTAGTGTCTCCCGTGGGCACCTCTTGACCATTGTTTTACGCTTCCCTTCACCACCTCTGTGTTACGATCTGGAACTCTTGGATCCAAACCGTTCCAGAGATGGTGCACGCAGGATACATGGAAGCATTTTAAGACTTGAGTGATTTCAGGTGTGCATACACGTCCTCACACACATCTCACACGTGTGCACTCATACGCACATGTATACATACACGTCCTCACACACACAGCTCATACAGAGCACACACCATTCACACAGCACACACCCACATGTGCATTCACACACACACAGCTCACACGGCACCCACACACACAGGTGTGCACACACGCGTCTTCACACAGCTCATACTGAGCACACACCATTCACAGCACACACACCCACACGTGCATTCACACACACAGCTCACGCAGCACTCACACAAAGTGTGCACACATGTCCTCACACACACACACAGCTCATACAGAGCACACAGCATTCACACAGCACACACCCACACATGCATTCACACACACACAGCTCACACGGCACCCATACACACACAGGTGTGCACACATGCGTCTTCACACAGCTCATATTGAGCACACACCATTCACAGCACACACCCACACGTGCATTCACACCCACACAGCTCACGCAGCACCCCCCCACACACAGGTGTGCACACACGTCCTCACACACACACACAGCTCATACAGAGCACACAGCATTCACACAGCACACACCCACACATGCATTCACACACACACAGCTCACACGGCACCCACACACACACAGGTGTGCACACATGCGTCTTCACACAGCTCATATTGAGCACACACCATTCACAGCACACACCCACACGTGCATTCACACCCACACAGCTCACGCAGCACCCCCCCACACACAGGTGTGCACACACGTCCTCACACACACACACAGCTCATACAGAGCACACACCATTCACACAGCACACACCCACACATGCATTCACACACACACAGCTCACACGGCATCCACACACACACAGGTGTGCACACACGCGTCTTCACACAGCTCATATTGAGCACACACCATTCACAGCACACACCCACACGTGCATTCACACCCACACAGCTCACGCAGCACCCCCCCCACAGGTGTGCACACACACGTGCGCACGCACACACATGCACACACACATGCCTACAAGCCGTGTCATCTATTTTGCAACCTAGCCGGCGTGATGGATTAGATGAAATAAAAATCATGTGGGGGCTCTGTCTCGTCTGAACACTACCTATGAGACACAATTCCCTGAGATTTTGAAACCGTCTGCCATCTGCAGACTTCGAAACCACTTACAGGTATTATAAAACCAGCTCTGATTGTGTCATGATGATTGCTGACATTTAGTGTCTGTCAGCCAGGGGGAAAAAAGAATAAGAAAAGAAAAGAAAAGAAAAGAAAAGAAAAGAAAAGAAAAGAAAGGGCTTTGCCCCCCGCTAGGATTCCTCCAGCTGGCGGGGCTGAGGCCCTGGCTGTCAGGGAAGGGCTCTCCATCTTGTCTGCCTTGACGCTCCAGTAAACCCTTCCTGAGGCCAAGCGTCCTCCGGGCCGCTGGCTCCTCCTTTCCCCTTCCCGCCCTGGCTCCTGCGTCCCTCACACCTGACCCTTCTGACTGATGAGCTGGAACAGTACCTGGGAACAAAGGCGGTTACACAAAATCCACGGCAGCATATTAATATTTCATTAGCATTTCTTTTCTCTCTGAGGCTGACTGGCAGCTCAGTCAAGATAGTGGCAAAGCTGATTTTAATTATTTTTTTTTCAACCTGCATAGCTCCTCACTGCCTCTTCCTGCTGTAAATCAGTCAGAATGTTTTCCTTCATTATTACCATAAGCGCTCAGCAGTCTCTAATTACTCTAAAGAATTTCTTATCTTTTATTGCTAAAGCTGAAATTTTAAAGACAGAGGGAGAAAGAGGGAGAGAGCCATAATTAACCGTGCAGCTGTTGGTAGTCTGCCCGAGTCTAGAACTGCGGCAGCCCCCCCACCCCCCCAACCCCCCGTTTGCTCGGCTGCTTGGGGAGACAGAGCACAATAATGACATGACCAGCCTCAAAGCAGGAGAGCAATGCATGCAACTCAAATGCTTGGGGATGCTCCCCAGAATCCATTTGAATACGGAGATGATTTACGAGCAGACCGGGAAGGCGTGGTACACGGATGCCCCGTGCGCAGCACCCACGTGCCCGGGTCCCCGGTGCCCTGGAAGGTAGCGGTCTCCAGCTGCGGGTGTGAGGCTGTGAGCATCTTCGCAGGCACTCTCCATCCCCCGGGCTCACAGCCTGGGGACAAGGCTGAGCATGTCCCTTGCCACGAGACGTTCGGGAGCACCCATCGTCGGAGTTTCTGCCGGGCAGAGCCCATGACTGGGTTGTTTCCCGGGGCAATGGTCTCCCCTCCTCGTGAGAGTACCAAGCAGAGAAGGAGCGTGAACATTTCAGATGAGTGATGAAAAATAGATAATCTCACCACCCTGGAGGCATATAGCCTTGTCATTAGATATAAAGACCCTCTTTCAGGGGACTGCATTAGCTTCCTGGTATGATGACTTACGAGGAGAGCAAAATGCAAATTGACGGTTTTCATGATAACTGGTCTTTTCTGCCTTTCCCCAGAACCGAATCTGCCTCGGGCTGGCTCTCCTGAGTTTTATTGCGTTGAGGAGTCTCAAAATGATGATTCCTTGGAAATAAGGAAATAAACAGAAGTGAAGATAGAACACAGAGCATACAGCTAATAGAAATACGACTTAGACTCAGAATCCAGAAAATGTTGGGTTTTGTGTTCTCTTTTGGGTGACACTCCCATCTGGGCAGCTGGGGTCTGTGTAAATGGAAGAGATGAGAAAAACTCTGAAATGAAGCCACGGGTCCATTCCAGACCAGCTGTGCTATAAAGCGGTTCGACACCAGCGGCCGTCGTGCAGGCTGAATGGGAGCCTCACGTCTGATGTGGGGAGGCCACCTGCACTAATGAGCCGGTGACTATTCAACCCCTTGAATGGCTCACATGGGCATCCCTTCTGGAGAGCGGCGCCGGGTTTTAATGAAGGATGTGCTGCGGATTTGTGATGTGGAAAGCACCCCTCAGGGACGAGCCAAACCCCTGCAACTCATTCAAATCTTGACTACCAAGGGTTCAAAATACAGTTTGAAAAGGAGAGGCCACCCTCACCATTCTATTTCCTGACGAGCACATGGAGTGGAACACCTAACGGATGTGGGCTCCCAGGAAGGCTGCAGGCAAGAGCGCCATGTCTGTTACATCAAGTGACAGAAGATGTCCCCCACGTTCGGAGCCCCTCTGGGTCTTCATCTGGGGGCTGATCAGGGTTCAAGCTGCAGAGTCTATGGGGAAAACCAAAAGCATGGAGGTAGGGAGTGCAGAATGTCTCGCTCTGGCACTAACTAGGCACATGGCCTTGGAAAAAGCCCCTCACCACCCTGTTCCTCCCTTTCATTCCTCAGATGAACTAGATGTCGCCCCGTCTGCCCCACAGTGCTCATGGAGAGAATCCACGTTAACACGCTGTGACCAGAGAAGAGGCAGTGCAAGTAAACATCATGGATTTTCACAAAAAGAAAATCATATACACTTGCGTCCATGCAATGTTTAGTTTGAATCTACGTATAGGTAAAGACAAGCTTGCTCTTGCTAAGATGATCTTATTCTTGGAACCTATTGCCTTGCTATTTAAAGAATATGTTCTTATCTATTCCCTGGTCCACTGAATTCTTACTTAATGAGAATGCCATGCCTTTACCAGGATCTGGGGTACCATGCCTCCAAAAACTAGTTTTGATTTGATATATGACATAGAAATATAATTTCTCACTCCTTCATGAATTAAGCATCGTGTCTGCAGAACTTTCATGAGCACCACAGTTCCATAGTGGTTGTAAAAAATGGCATGATCCGTTAGGGGCTCCCTGGCTCTCCCTCTGTGATTTAAAGGCAGAGGCACTGACCCGGGCATTAATAAGCCGGTGAGTCAGCACAGCCGAGTGGAAAGGCGAAGCTCTGGTTTCTCCATCTGTAAAATGAGATTGATAAGCTCTTGCAACCATTACTCCTGAAAAGAATGTGTGAGCATGACAGACATGATATCTGCTGAGAGCTTTGCCTACTCAGAGAAGATATGTAACAACGTCCACTGGGTCCAGCAAACTCCTAATTAATATTAAATATACATAATAATTAAAATAGGAATAGGATAGCTTTCACCTGCCCCACACGTCAGTGGTTTCCAGAGCAACTATGCATGTACTATCTGTATTTAGAGAGAGGGAAGTGGAGGTGGAGGGAGTCTCAGTCATTCCTAAGGTGATGGAGCTGGTAAATGGCAGCCCACGCCTGGTGTCTAGGAAGTCTGCTTCTCACACTTGGTTTTCCACTCTGTTCCATACCATGTCCGTGTTCAGGCCTGACTCTGCCAACTTGAAACATTTTCTTGCCCTCCTGGGAGCTTCAAGATGGAATCATGGGCCAGGAGACCTGGAGTCTATTCCAGCACTTCCTTGGGAAATCTCTTCACATCTAAGAATGTGAGGCTGCTCACCTATAAAAATTTGATTCTATCTGAAATTCAAGAAGGTTTTTCCAGTTCTAAAAATGCATTCCATGGCGTCAGATAGGAATGTTTATTAAAAAAGTGGATGGGGGAGAATGGGAGGCTGTTATTGAATCTACTGCATATTAAGTGTTTACTATATATTATTTTTTATCAATTATGTAGTATGTAATATTTACTACATTTAAAAATATTGTGTATTTAGAGCAAGATTTATTTCTGAGGAGAATTTATTTCTAAAACCAAATAATAAAACAATAGAAAAACATGATCTGTTTTATAAGTTTGATTTAGCCTCTTCCAAGACTGCATTATTTTTATTAAGGGGCATAAAACTACACAATGGATAAGGGGGGCCCTCAGGATAAAAAGCTATGGCTATTGTTAAAAAAAAAAAAAAGCTAAACTTAATTTTTAAAATGTGGACTATCTTCTCCCTTTAAAAGCAGGTGTTAAAATATTCTAATCCCAGGTAAGAACAGACAGATTGGTATAAAATGTGCACCAAAACATAACTATCCGAAAACGTCTTTCTTACTTTCCTGAAAGGTAACCCTTTTATTTTTTTCACTGTTAATTTGCTAAAGGCCTTTTGTTTTCCAAGGTTCCTATCAAAATGCAAATCTGTTATGTGACAAGACTATACTCTCTCATTCGCTTTTCCTATCGTTATTTTATCATAGTCCCTGACCATTCACTGAGTTCTGAGAAAAAATGGTCACAGGCCAATTGATTGGTGAAGAGGACGTTAGAGAGAGAAGGAAACACTGGGGAGGGCAGAGTATGCTGGAGTACCAGTGTTCTCAGTCAGCAGCATGAAAGTCTGAGAGCATTGCTGTGGGGAGGGAACTCACCAAAATTCCATTCCATTTTTATCTGGAGCTGAGCTTGAGTTCCAAGGTGGCAAAACACACTTAAAACACTGAGAATCATGAACAACAAGACTTACCTAAAAGAGCTGAATTTCTAATGGAAAAACCTAAATGTTTATGGCTATTCTCCAATCTTTTAAAAGGAAAAGGTTAAATTAGAGTCAATGCAACTCAAGATCGTGTGTGCTGTGCACATGTTCATGACTGGGGTCGATGACAAAGGCCATGCTAGAAACAAAAATACAAAGACACAGGTGCTTCCTCACCTCTGGGTTTCAGTCCAGGAGGGAGACTGAAAAGCATGCCCCTATCCCACTGAACACAGTGTAATCAGCTTTTTGCCCTTTAAGTGCTTCTTTATACTCACAAGCTCCTGGAAAGTAAGGATCATGTTCTAGTTTTCGAAGCCCCTGTCTGCTGACTCTGCTATCCTATATACTAAAATACAGTTAATCAATATTGGTTATATTAAGGTTGGAGGTACTAAACCAATGGAATGTAGGATTGCGAGCAATTAATTAGGTAGGACAGATATTGTAGAACTTTCTCCAGGGTCAGTAGTCACTGAGGTGGGCTTTAAATGCTGTGTAAGATCCCTGCTGGCAAAGCTATGTGGGGTGGGGTACCCATGCTCATATAAAGCCTCAACAGTTTCTTGACAGGGATTTCTCTGAATCATTAAACTGAGTGCTGTCTCTTCTTTTTCCCAAGAAACAACTTTCAAAGCTTAAAATGTGTCTAATCTAGAAGGAGCCACTACGCATACACTTCAGTTAGCTAAGCTACAAAGGATGCTTGCCTGGAGGCCAGGACAGAAAACTCTCCCCCAGCTTGGCGCTTCCACATCTTCCGTGGTGGTCACCCAGGCGAGTGAGAGGCTAACGTAGGAGGCAGATCTGCAGCTGGGCTCTGGTATCTAACAGAGAGGAAAGATGTCAACAATTTGTGAAGCATAGCACCTGGAATAGGGATCCAGCTGCCCGTACTTAAAGTCTCAACAGGAATTAAATGCATGAAACAAATATAATAACACAAATTTCAACTGGTATAAACCCTTTTCAACACTGAATCTCACACTGCTTGAATGCTCTCCAGCTTTGAAAGACAGAGAAATAGAAGCATAGAGAATGATTTGAGAAATGGAATGCAAAGCAAGCCAAGTGTTCAGAGAGCTGTGAAGCATCATGGCTGAAAATAATTCTATAGATCAGTGTTTCTCAAAGAATGGATTAGAGATCCACGTCATTCTCACAGGTCTGGGTCCTCCCCATACAGATTTTCTGACTTGCCCCAAAAGGTGTAACAGATCTGGGGTGGGTCTCAGAAATCTGCATTTTTAACAAGCACTGTTTTTTGGTGTTTTTTCACTGATTCACCTCTCTCATATGGTAGAGCTCTGTGAAATTTGATGCCCAGCGGGGAAGTCCATTCACAGTGAGGGAAATGGGCTTTGGAAAAGCTCACCATATGAAATCGATTATGGACTGGGGCAGTTGTATTGTACTAAGAGGTTTCCCAAAGAGTCATCAACATTCACCTTGACAATGAGTGGCTTTAATGGGAGCAACTTACTGGATTTTCAAGCTTTGTCAGCATTCAGAACAGGGGGGGTGTGGCAGCATAAACTAGAATACAATTTTCATCACACAGGCAAAAGCTATGCCACAGAAATGCTGTGAGTGTGTTTAGCACATGTAAGGCTTTGGGGAAGCAGCTACTTCTGGAATATAGGGTATTAGCCTGGTCTTTCTATTAAGGTGTGGCCGTTAATTTGTAAACAAATACCTGACAAACAAATTGAGAGGTGATTTTTATCTTTACAAAGGGCCAGGTAGTGAATCTTTCAGACTTCGAAGCCAGACAGTGCATGTCACAACTGCTCTGTTGTAGCTTGAAAGGGGTCCTACATACCACACAAACTAACGCGGGTGCCTCTGTCTCAATAAAACTCTATTTACAAAAACAGACAGTGGGCCAACTTGATCCATGGGCTGGAGTTTGACAATCCTGGATTTGTAGCATTAATTCCAAAAGCTTTTATAGTGCGTTGTTGTTCATTTTTCTGTTTAGCAAAAAGTATGAGGTTCATGGTCTTGCATATGCCCCCTACCTTTTCCTAGAAAGAAGGGCATGGCGTGTTAGTAATATGATGAACGGAGCCACAGTCTTACCTGATATTCTCCATTCTTTTCTTAGTGTCTTAGACGATGTGAACATCTTTATGAATGGATTTTGTTCAAAAACATTAACATAAGCCTTTTAGTTTAAATCAACTTAATACATACATAAATTTGTTCTGCATGTTAGTCTATCAGCTTTACTAGCTTTCCCCAAACTTTTCATTCAAGAACACAGCCACTTCCATAGCCCTCCTGTCCTTTTCTGGGAGAGTGAGTACCTCTCATGTGCTTCTGTGTACATCCATTCTACAACTAAATGGCATTGGGCAATTCCCTGCCTCTTCTGCTCTTGGCGTTCATCCACTGGCCACTACGGGTTGGCCACTGCCAATGCTTCTTTATTCCTTTGCTGCACATGGACGTGACCTGCTCTATGGGCACCAAGTCCGCTTCTGTTGGGAACCCCTATTCTGGCTTGATAACTGCACTTCTCTGAGCATAACTTTTGCTTTCACTGAGTACCTCCATTGCCATGCTGGGTTGGCTGAGGTACGGGGGCTACCACATGGTCTGAGATAAAGTGAGGAGGATACCTTTCTCTGTTTCTGTGTTACAATCCGCCCTAAAGATTTTACTAGAGCCGCGCCTTGTGCCTGGATATCCTCCATAGTTTTTAAAGAAGCAGAATCATGGACCATTACATCAAAAACCAAGGATATACTGTATGGTGACTAACATAACATAATAAAAATTATTATTAATGAGAAAAAGAAGCAACTTCTGAGCTTTTACCCACAGCGCTCTCCTTCTCTGTGAAATTCAAATGTGAACAAACATAATTTGGAACCCAAACAAAAACTATTTAGAGACATTTTAATATCCTCCCCTTTTCTGACTCTGTCTTTGCAAGCGGTGGTCAAGCTTGCGTGTTCTATAGTTGTTTCTCTGAGGAAGGCTTCTCAGCTACAAGTCTACTCAGCTCTTCTACAAAGGGGTGACTAATGCCTCCCAGACAAGGACATACCCCAAGATCCAGATTAACTGACCATTCTCCTGTTCAGAAGCACTTCCTTGTCTAGAGACTGGTTCCTTAGTCTCAGCCTTTTTTTTGACTTTAGGCTTTCTCACGTTAAACTACCTTTCTCAAACTCATTTTACCTGGAACTTGCTACTCATTTTTAAAGATTTATTTCAAATATTTGCTTAGTTGAAAAAAAGATAGATTAAAAACTACATATTCCACTGTTGTTGCTACTGTGGTTAAAAAGAAATAACACACAGGGTAAAGTACGCAAATACATACAACAAAGCTGGGTGGAATTTTTCAAATGACTCTGTCTTTCTATTTTATTATATTATTTTCTGCAGTAAGGGTGTATTCGTTACATGATGTAGTTTTAAGGCTCAGCTTAGGTATTTGAATCCTATAGGAGGCAGTTTCCTTGGAAACTTGATTTCAACCACCCCCACTTTGATTTTGTATACTTCCTCTAAACTCCTCAAAGCCATAGCATTCTGAGCTCAGCCTGCTGTAACAAGTATCATTACTCTGTGATGGTTTCTCCAGAGTCTATTTTGGTAGTCAGACCATGCACCCAGTTAGAGACTCGTACTTGCCTTTCTCCTGTGCCAGAGTCCTGGCACCTAGCACAGTGCCTGGTACACTGCTCAGAAACTGATGAATGAAAGAATCGACACGTAAGACTAAAACCTACCTGAATCAGGTCCAGCTCATACAACAGTGTCTTTTCCTATCATCACCTGGATGGGTGGGCAGAGGGCAGTTTCCACCCAGACAAGAAATCATTACCATCACCATCCCTAGCACAAACATGCTGGCACTCTCAGCATGAAAGCTGTCTAGGAAAATCTAAGTAATAGTGGAGTGTGGATAGATCTTATGAATATTCATGAATCAAGGGTCTTAGCAGCCAAGCTAAGCACAGAATTACAGCAATTATCTGAATGATTTACACACACACAAAGCCAGCCCTAAGCAAAATTGTCAAGGAGGCTGGAAGTCGGCTGTCCCTCCTGCCTGGCACGCCCTGCTTCCTTTCAGTGTGCCCTGCAGGGGCTCATGCTCTCGGCCTGCCTAGGAGCCCCTAGTGCCAACTCCCTCCAGCCAACCCTCCTCCCATACCCACCCCTACTGACAGTTCTCGTGTGACTGGAGCCTTTCTCTCCAAACTCAACTGGCTCTATTCCCTCAGAGCTTAAGTAGTTAACTAGCCAATTGGCTAACAAATCTAACATTCCAATTCATATTAAGGTATAGATCGGTCTTGCTTTTCCATTCCACTATCTGTTGTTGACATTTAGACTTGTGTAAAGCCCTTTTGTTGTAAGTTTCCTTAACTCAATTTCAGGTATAGGAGACTATAAAGAGATTTAGTAAATAATTAAATAGATGTTGAAGGGTGGCAGGAGCTCAGCGATGGACTTCAGTATCACAGAACCTTAGAGCAGGAAGGAACTGCGTAAGTGATTTAGTTTAATGTTTCCCACATTAAGTTTCATGTAATGCTAGTAGATGATTGAGTAATAAAGTGTCTGTGACCAAAAAATAAGGCATCTGATGGGTTAAAAGTTATTTACAGAAAGATTATCAGAATCTTTATTGTGAATCTCTAAAATGTAGATAGAGTGTTAATCATTTCCTAAATTTGTGCATAAAAATTCTTTGTCACAATATAGCTATTACTTTACAAATTTCTATTCTATAGAACTGTATTTGGAAAATGCTATTCTAATCCAACCCTCTATTATCCAGGTGAGGAAACATACTAGAAAGGGAAAATATCTGCCCAAGGGAACACACTTGGGAACAGAATACAGATTTGAGTATGGATTACCTATCAAGTAGGCTTCCCATCGCCCCATCCAGCCACCTTTCTCTTTAATTTGCTCTATTTTAACAAGGCATTAGAAGGTGTTAAAGTGTATATTTGTGACAAAGTACTAGCTGTACTCCCAAATCCATTTTCTCTTACTTAAATCATGCAATAACAGTTATCTGGGCTCATAGTCACCTTGACTACATTTCCCAAGCATCTTACTACCAGGCATGATCCTGTGACTAAGTTGTAACAATCAGATGAGAATAGAAGTAACCTGCCTGACATTGGAGTGACTTCTTCAAAGGGAAAGAGCACATCTTCCCCTTTTCTCTTCCTCTTGAATGCTTCCTGGAATGAAGATCTATTGCTAGGAGCTGGGGGAAAAAAATTGAACAAATGTGTAAGGAATACAGTGCAACAAAAAAGAGAAATCTTGCCTAACAGTTCCTCTGTCTTGGTTCATCCTGGCTGATTTTAGCAAAATTGTGTAAAAGAGAGATGAATTCATGTAAGATCTAGGTGACCTGTATGCAGGGAGTAAATGCAATGAAAAAAAATATTTGAAGGTTATCCTGTTTCTTCAGATGGCTCCAAGGTAACCATCGTTTAGTTCTGAGACATTGGGTGGGCAGAATTCAGAGACCAGTGAATAAAATGAGGCAGTCTTCAGGCTCAGCAACTGCAATTCTATCTGTCAATGGGTCTTGACTATGATTACTGACACATGGAAACTGCCAAAAGGAAACAGTCCAGAAGACTCCTTTTATAGGTGGAATTATGTCTCCCTACAAAAGTTCATACATTTATGTCTTGACCCCCAGTACCTCAGAGTGTGACCTTGTTTGGAAATAAGGTTATTGCACAGATAATTAAAGATGTATTTATTTATTTATTTGAGAGAGAGAAAGAGAAAGAGATCGAGCAATTGGGGGGAGGGGCAAATGGAGAGAGAGAATCTCAAGCAGACTCTCCGCTGAGCGTGGGTCTTGATATGGGGCTCGATCCCATGACCCTGAGATCATGGCCTGAGCCGAAATCAAGAGTCAGACACTTAACTGACTGAGCCACCCAGGAGTCCCCTCAGGGATAATCTGTTAAGATGAGGTCATGCTGAAATAGGGTGGACCCTTGATCCCATATGACTGGCATCATTATTGAAAGGGGGAATTTGGACATATACATGCTTTGTGTTAAAGTTAAGCTGCCGCAAGCTAAGGAGCTAGCAGAAGCTGGAAGAGAAGCCTATAACCAACCTTTCCCTAGAATACTCAGCGTGAGCACGGCTCTGAAGACAGCTTGATCTCAGAATTCTGGTTCCCAGGTATCTGAGACAACAACAAGTGTCCATTATTTAACACCACTCGGATTGTGGTACATCAACATGGCCCCTTCGGAAAGCTAATACACCTACCAAGTTTTTGGGGAAATAATATTTAGAAAGATGAAAGCTTCCCAAGTGCGTATTTGGTGACGACGCACCTCTGAGCTGTGATGCTGCATGGGTCAGCTGGGCATACTGGGCAGCCCTTCAGGAGAGCGTGTTCCGCAACGAGAGGAACGCGGAACATGAAGACCCTCCCTGAGGGCAAAGCTGGGACATCACAGGACGACTCATCCATTCGTTCTTTTATCAGCATCTTTCAAATGGGTTTGCCGAAGAGCTTCCTGTGCTACCAGGTCAGGCAGTCACTTGCAAGAGTGACCCAATACAATTTGATGATTGCTGTAGAGAGTACCGTATGGGGGTGTCTCAGTGTTTTCTTTTCTGAACTGTATTTTATACTGTGACTATTCTGTTCCTCATATGCCAGAGAATATTGGGTATAAAGAGTAGATCACTTGTAGTTTAGTTGACGGTTGGCTAAACTGTGAGAAGCCACATTCAAGCCTGATACAGAGGCTTGTCCCTCACCCAGAGATCCTGGAATTTAATCTAGATGAAGTAGTGGGCGCCTAGGTGTTCTTTAGGGGAGAAAATGAGTATGTTCCATGTGGAAAAGGGCAAGTGTAGATAGTTGAGCGGCTAAAGGGGTGGACTGTGGTAGACACTTCCGGTTGTCTCCTAATAATCCACACAGTAAACGACAGCTTCCATTAAGAACCATATAGGGCCTGTGGCTTACTTTCAGCCTGTGGGGCATGTGCAGAGACATACACGCAACTGCAAGATCCTGCCCTCATCTTTGCCGTTTACGAGCCCATCCTCTGCAATGTGGATATGCTGGGAAATGCTGGAGCAGTCACGGGGGGCACAAGATAGAAACCAAGTGTTGAAGCTAGCAGATCGACAAAAAGCAAAAGGGAGCCCCTATCAAAGGACCCCATTCCAAAGCAATATTCAGAGGAGAAAAGATTAGGTTAAATGTCTCAGCAAGGTTAATAAATTGTCCACACCAACCAGAAGGGCCAGGCTTGGGTTGAACCCTGGTTCTTTCTCTTATTGATTCTCTCCCCACCATATAAAGCATATTGAAAATTAATTTAAATGTGGATTCTAACAGGGTCGCCTGGGTGGCTCAGTTGGTGAAGTATCTGCCTTCAGCTCAGGTCATGATCCCAGGGTCCTGGGGTCGAGTCCCACATTGGGAAGGGAGCCTGTTTCTCCTTCTGCCTGCCTCTCCCCCCACTCATGCTCTCTCTCTCTGACAAATAAAATACATAAAATCTTTTTTAAAAATGTGGATTCTAACATTTAAGAACAATGGTCTTTGAAAGAAAATATAGGTAGTCCTATGACCAACCAATGGTTTTTTGTTATATACATGACATTGATGGTTATGGAAAGTACCAGTTTTCAATGAAGCAAATGAAAATAAAAACATTTGAATAGGTAATTAACAAAAGGAGAAACACAAATAGCCAATAAGCCTATGAAATATATAAAAATCTATGAACACAAAAAATATCAACGTCGTTGCTACTTATATAGACAAATAAATTGGAAATCATCTAAATGTCACAAAAATGATGTAATGGTTAAGTAATTTGTGATTCGCAGATGAATGGAACAGTATTTCCCTATTAAAAATATGGTTATAGGGGCGCCTGGGTGGCACAGCAGTTAAGTGTCTGCCTTCGGCTCAGGGCGTGATCCCAGCGTTCTGGGATCGAGCCCCATGTCCGGCTCCTCCGCTATGAGCCTGCTTCTCCCTCTCCCACTCCCCCTGCTTGTGTTCCCTCTCTCGCTGGCTATCTCTATCTCTGTAGAATAAATAAATAAAAAATCTTTAAAAAAATTGTACATTTAAAAAAAATATGGTTATAAAGACAAACTAATAATACAAGGAATCATTTATCTTACAGTTTTAAATGAAGCTGAAAAATCATATGCGTTACATATCGTATCAAGTTGTTTTTATAACATAGTGGAATAAACCACCTGAAGGGAAATTTCCCAAATATTTTGCATCCCTTAATGATTTTACAAGGGGGTTTTTATTTACCTTTGTCTCTGTTTTTCCACATTTGCTGTAATCACACATAATCAATTCATAGTCAGAAAAACAATATTTAAACTCACCAATGCTTCCAAATTCAGAGCAAAGAGAATGTCACCCTGACATTTGGAGCTTTCACAGTCTGACTCCTACACATTTCCCTCAGACCTGCACCAATCTCTTCCAGAACTTCCACTCCCCTGGCAATTATGCGATATTTGATCTTCACTCAGTCTGAACTCCCCATATGCTCTTGGCCACCCCAGCCATCTTCTCTCCCCTCCACTGAGTAAACTACTTGAAGGACTAACGGTCGCCAGGAAGGAAGAAGGAGGTAAGCGTTAAATATGGGAGGCAGGTGCCGTGGATCAGGCTGGCAGAGCTCACCGGGCAGGGCCCTGGTCTGCAAATGCAGACACAGTGCTCCAAGCCTGAGCACGGAAACGGGATTGGCAGATTATTTGTCTCTGAACTCCAATAACTCCGATGACGGCCAGGATGATGATAGAACTTGTACTTTGCCATTATATTCAAATTTGAATGTTCAATATAGTTCATTGGGATTGTATTTCATAGACATTATCTGTCCACACAGATTGAAATTTAAAAATAAACAACAAAAGACTAAGGCACACACATATCTGGTTCCTCAACACAGATACTCAGGTGCGCGGTGATGAGAGCCGCGTGTTTGTCGGCACTGGAGTGAGTCCTTCCAATCAGACGGCCCTGGGCCCAGAAGATGCTGCAGAGGAAAACTCAGGCCAAGGAGGGCTGGAGGGACCTGGAAGAATGTGGCTTTCTCAGGATGCTGTTGCCTCGTGGGCAAGGGGGTTCTGAACCATCATTCCATTCAGAATAAAAACCCACTAGCAACCGAGGAATATCTCTTCCCTAGGCTCTTTCGACCACATCTTTCTAAAAGCACCCTTTACTCTTGTTAAGAGTGAAGTGAGTGCCCAGATGTGCAGAGAGATCGGGTTACCCTCACAGCCCCCAGCACACACCCTGTCCCCTGGAAAAGTGATCCCGGACGCAGTGCAGGGGAAAACACAGGAATGATTTCATGTTTGTGTCCCCAGGGCATCAGCAGACTGGGTGCTTCCTACATGTTTGTTAAAAAGAATCTTCTATTTTAACAAAAACTAGAAACACCAGCACTCCCTGTGCGAGCTCCTCATTCCCCTTGCACTGTATAATGGTTCAGTTAACACAGAAGTAAGATTATGTTGCCAAATTAGACTGGGAAGGTTTGTAAAATGTTATCTTACTGAAGAATAGCCAGACCATTATTACTTACAGCGGAAGTCTCCCGAGCCCCCAAGGCTGGAGTAATCCCTGTATTTTGTTATGAGATTAGATGTGAAATCATGTCCTTTGCTTCCTTCGGAGTTTTGAAGCATTAGGGTTTTTATTTTTTAGTGCCTACTTTTATCAGCTAAGAAGTATTCTAAGGCTTTCTACACTTCGCGGTCATGCTGTCACCTTATTTAAAGCAGTGAATTTTGTGTACCCCCTGAAAACTGTCCGGCAAGGGGAAGGTACTTCAGATTACACACACAAGTCGGGCACCACTGCCCCTGACCCCCAGAAATACAGAGAAAAGTGTGCTAACAAAGGGCGCCTTATAGCTGGTCTGTCCCTTTCACCAGAGGATCAAGTTAATGAGTCCAAGGTCAGGGGATCAATCACCATATGAGCCACTTAAGCTGGGGCTGGAGCAGAGCTCTGTCCCCCAGCAAGAGCTGCGCCCTGTCATAGCCATCTTGTAAATGTCAGCCACCAGCCACACATGGAACGAGGAAAGAAAACAAGGGTGGCTTCAAACAGTTTCTAGCCAACAACTACGAGATAATTATAAAATAATAACCGTCACGATCATACTTCCTCCCAGCTACAACACGTCTCAGTTTGTAAAATATGTGTGTACACATTTCTTCATTCTCTTCAAATACCGTCTATCACGTTAGCCCCCCAAGGAGGTAAGTTAGGTATTATTATTTAATCTTAGAGATGAAGAGACTGAGACAAAAAAAAAATTGTTACTCAAGTGCTGCGTGTTAGACCCAGGACTCCAGTCACACGTGGATAAATACTACCCAGAAATTAATGTTTCAGCAACAAGGAAAACGAGAAATTTGTTTTGTGCATAAAAGATGAATGTTTCCGGTTGGTACAGCTTTATCGCAAAGCAGGTTTATATCATCCCAGAAGGTGGGGGAATGTATGTCTAGGGGAGACCCTGCGGGCTGCATGGGGGTCACCCCAGTCACTCGGCTGGGAGGCCGTGGACGGGCTGATGGAGAACGTGGATTTGTTGTTTTGACACAGATACACGGGCAATCCACAGCTCCCCCAGACATCGCCTCAGCACCTGAGGCAGAGGGATCTGGAGACGGTGTCCTTTCTAGCCACCTGTCCCTGAGAACTAGCCACAGTCCTTTTTCTAATCAAATAGGAACAGGCATGTCTGGCTTGGATAAAAAATCAGAATTAGGAGAACATTTTCAGAGACTGCATTCTCCGGTAGCCAACTCAGCATTTGGAGTACAAAGGCTTCAACTAAGGGTCCTCTTTGCACCAATTAGGGTGAAAAGAAGAGGGAGGAACAGAACTTGGCCAAGGAAGAAGTAACACTCTGGGGCAGGCATGACACAGCCTTGGCCAGCCGTTGGGGAGCTCTGAACAATGGTGCCCATTGAGTTGAAATACCTGGCCTTCACACCGTACCAGGTTCAACCACCGACTGCAGACTACCCTGGGAGACGGGACCCAGAGGAAAGGTTCTTCTTGGCTGAGGCCAAGAAGGAGTAAAGAATAAAACCATAACATCCGAAGGAGTAAAGAGCTGGGGACTGTCTGCTGACCACACTCACCCCAAGTGGCAACAATGGGGGGTCCAAGTCAGCATGTCTGCATGTCTCAGTAGGCTCGTCCCAACTGGTGGAACAGACCTGAGGGATCTGGGGAGGAGACAATATTTAAACTCATATTAGGAATGGCACAGAAATTCGAAAGTAAATCCATTCACAGCAAGATAAAATCTAGATATAGAAATCCAGGAGAAACTGGGGCGCGTGGGTGGCACAGCGGTTAAGCGTCTGCCTTCGGCTCAGGGCGTGATCCCGGCGTCATGGGATCGAGCCCCACATCAGGCTCCTCCGCTGGGAGCCTGCTTCTTCCTCTCCCACTCCCCCTGCTTGTGTTCCCTCTCTCGCTGGCTGTCTCTATCTCTGTCGAATAAATAAATAAAATCTTTAAAAAAGAAAAAAAAGAAATCCAGGAAAAACAAAACAAAGCAAAACCAAGATTTAGTGGCCCCAGACAAAAGTTCAGGAAATGAAGCCCAAAGCCAAGCATGTAAACTACGACAGCAAGACAGAGGGTCCACATGAATGCACCAGGCTTATCCTCAATACAAAGATACCAAGACGTTTAAGAAGACAAGGCTAATTTCTAAACCCAACCCCCAATATAGTCCTATTCTCACTGAGACTGGCTAAATAACATTGGGATCTGCTATTTTTTTAAGACCAATGTAGACGATGCCTTGTCAGATTCTTCTTTACAGGAATAGAGAAGACCTGACCCACGCAACTTTATGTATTTCCTCCCTTTCAAGAAATAAACAAGTTTTGATTTTTCTACTTAACTGAAGAGACTTACTCTAAGATCTGGCTCACATTTACTAGAAGGTTATATCCACAGCCTGCAACAATTAGAATATGTACACTTGTGAAATTTCTATGAGACATTCCTGCCTTACATTGTGTCCACTGGCTACGTAATGTCTATGGTGATGAAACAGAGTAGAATCATGGCCATCAAACTGGATTTCACCAGAGTCCAATTGGACCTCATCACAAACAATCATTTTGGTCTTCAGAGAAATTGCAAATAGGTTAGAAATTTCCCCTCTTCTTCGTGAAAATCATCCAATGCTGGAGAGAATCCTGTGTCCACTATGACTCCCTTTGATGAAGAAAGTGGAACATGCAGCTTGTCTAGATTTTGATAGAATTCACTTCACTAGCAGAAGGAGGGCTGACATTATGCAGTTGAAAGCTGAAATCCATGTGAGAAAACTGAAGGCAACTTCTCTTGGTTTCCAGCCAAGGGTGAATGGTCAATGGAACAGCCCTTTGATAGGTCTGTGAGTGTCTTTGGTCCAAGAATTTCAACTCTACTAATTTTTTAAAAATTAAATTTAGTCTCATCTCTACAAGTGGGTCACCCTTGTATTTGTAATCAAAGAAGACTTAGAGGTCATTATAAGGAGAAAACGTGCTGCCACTGAATGACCGCTTAACAGATGCCCTTCGCAATGCATGACTTCATTCGATAGATGTCCTTGAAAGAGAACTCAGCTCCAGTGGCTTCAATTCTCTATTGATCAAGCAAGCTTCCCATTCCTGCTTGTTTTTTTAAGTAGTATATTTTAAGTAGTATATTTTTTAAGTAGTATTTTAAGTAGTATAAACACGCTGCTCATTCATATTATTCGTATTTAGCTTGCATATACAGAATGCTTCCCATGTGCCAGGTACCAGGATAAGAGCTTTTTCAGTGACCAACACCACCACCCACCTTTGAGCCCCCAAAGCCCTTGGCGCTCTGCACCCAGGAAAAGACCATGAAGAGTAACATGCCTCACAAAATCTGAGTGGATCCAGACACCTGCTGGTTCACACGAGTGATCACACAGACACATTCTGGTCCAAGTTTTTACAAGTCACACAAATACCTCCTCCCATTGCTGCACTTCGCTGTCCTCTCTCTTTGCTTTAACAGCTCACATCACATGTGGTTGCCATGACAAGCAGAGGAGACATTATTAACAAGGGTAAGAGCTGAGACCTTCACATCTAATTCAACCATGGTAGTTTATTTTTTCTCTGGAGTTCTTAGTATTTTATGACCTACCTCATTTGCGCATGAACTCCAAATGGTTTCCAGATGGATCTGGACTTTATCAGCTATCTGGGCAACAAAGGTACTCCTCATTTTCCTTCGTATCCCACAGCAATAGATAAAACAAGTATCGACACCATAGATTCTGTGGACCAATTATGAAAACGTGATGCAAAATTATTCTAAGACAAAACAAGAACAGATCTAAGCACCACTGGCTTTATAAAGGGTTGTGAAGGAGTTTAATAATGGAAAACAAGTAAGAAAATCAGAAATGTTAATCAATAAAGATTTGACTCCAGGTTTAAGTAGGGAATTCCAAATAGCTCTTCTCAAATCCAATTAAAAGCACTTGGCAAATGTGAATAGGTCAGCTGCTTTAATAGAATAAAATTGCAACCATGCAGCAAGGCTGGTACTGTCACATCCACCTTACAGGTAAAATAACCGAAGTTCAGGGTAAATATTACTTGCTCAGGATTGTTCCAGGTGACAAACAATAGACTCAGCTCTCCAGGCCCCAAGTCTGGCATACTGCACAGCATTTCCTGCTGTCTCGGCAATATTTTTCTTCATAGATTAATAATTTCCATTTGGTGCAAGGTGGTCTTTTGCCAGTTTGAATGGCATGAGCAAGATTTGCTGTTGCAAAACCATCCCTGGGGATGTCTCTGCCATGCAGAGCTGTGATATTATGCTCCTTATCCAAGCTTCTGTAAGTGCAGCCAGAAAGGACCCTTAGCCTTGCACATTTTACTCCAAGTATGCTTGCTGCACACTGGAAGCACCTGCTAGGATCTAAAAATAGTGACTCCTTGGTTCTGACCTCTTAGATTCAGATTTAATTGGTACAGAGTGTAGGTTGGGCACCGGGCTTTCTAAAAGTTCTCCCAGACAATTCTAATAGGAAGAAAACTATACAAGCATGGCTCCAAAGGTTTCAAGGCAGGTTAGGTTCCATAATAGCTTTCTTTAAACTCAGCCGTGCATTGGAATCTTGGGGCTATCCTGGAAAAAATACACATTCCCAGGCATATCCTGCTGATACCAGTTCAGTGGGCTTGGGATAGAAACCTGATGACTCTGATACAGCCACTCAATAGTTGGTATTTGGGAAACTGGTGATCTTTGGCTTCTAAAATGTGGACAGATTAGAGAAATGGATTATCTCAGACTCTTATAATCAATGGACCCTCTTAACCACCAGGACTTCCAGGCAGGCTTATTTCTGAAACTCAATAGCAATTGCACATATTTTCCTCATCACGAGTTGGCAGACCTCTCAGACAAGGAGCATATCATGTGCCCACCGACCCACATGAAGAGAAACACCCTGTGTCAGCAGCTGTCAGTCCGTGGTGCCTGGTCCATCCAGCCACGGAGAGCTGTATAAAATCCACATCACTGCTCAGAAATCGCTCTTTCTCCAAAGTGCTTGTTAATTTCCTTTTTTTCCCTCAATTGCTTCTTTATCCTAATTATTTTGACAGGAGCTACTAGTGACATTAAATTGAGACAAAAATTGTGGCCAGGCTCATTATCCCCAAACAAAGACTTCCAGAACAAGAATCAGTGCCTGGATTGCTGATAAAATGTCAGTCGAACCTTGTCAAAACCTGGGCAATTAGAAAGTTCTCTATCATCACCTCCACTTTCTTTGCCTATTTTGTTTTTAATTTGGGAACCACCATGTACTCCCCTTTCTATCCAGTGCCCAGGGCTGGATTAGCTGATTTCCCTCAACAAATCAAAACCTATTCTAAAGAAAAGACCTAAAACTTGATCTGTGACATGAGATCTTGAAAATAGCTTAAAACATGGCCTCTCTTGGTGAAGTTCAGATCTACACCTGACTTGCAAAAAGATGTGGAAGAAAGTTGGACACAATTAAATATTTATTATGTACCAATATATACTATATGGGAGACTAGAAAGAAAAGAATATGGCAAAGCTCCGTTTTCAAGAAGCTTATGACTTGCAGGAGATAAGTATTAAAGCCATGCATACCATATGGTGAACTTGAACAGCAACAGCTTTAAGAGCCATGGTGTTTGGTCAGCCATGTTGTTGGCTTTCTCACCCTCTGGAAACCTTTGAGTTCACACCGCCTCTGATTCTGTAAGCCAGATGAACAAGTTTCTCTCCATCTAGCATTCAGCACTTGATAAGTCAAGCTGTGGTAGGCCAAAAGCTCGTTAGGATCTTGGGCCTCTTCTCATTTCAACTTTGTTCCTACTTACCCAGATCTTTTGATTCTCTTACCCCAGCTCAGCCCTTGGTCCTTTGGACTTGATGTGAGCATTTGGTATCCCTGCTCCTTGCCCCTTGACTCCAAAGTCCTCATGGACTTTGTTGGGAATCTTCCTGTCTCCCCTTCTCTTCCATCCTTCCTAGCTCTTCCTCAAGGTCTCCCATGAGTTCCAGCCATGGTCAGATTTGCACAGCTCCTGTTGGAGGATTATTTAAATTACTTAAAGGATTACTTATAGGGTGTCCCCCCCTTGTCAACTGAATTTGTAATAGAAGATTCCACTGAGTGTTTCTAAGGAGGTCATTTCAAGCTGGAGAACCTGGGTTCTAGGGAAGATCTGATGACTAGCAAAAGAACTTACATCAATCAAGTCAAATGATTTCTACCCAAAACATACCACAGATGTTCCTAAAAATCTAGGTGAATTGTCATCTTAATGCTTTTCTTTTTAATTCAGGAAACTCAGGCTGAATTATTATATCCCATAGCTCAGAAACATAATGACAATAGAATAAATTACACCTAAAGCTAAAATACTGTCTAAGAAATGAGATGTGCTATGGGATGAATTGTGTCCCCCCTAAAATTCACATATTGAAGTCCTAACTCCCAATGTGATGGTGTTTGGAAATGGAGACCTGGGGAAATTATCAGGTTCAGATAAGATCATGAGAGTAGGGCCCTCACAAGGAGATTAGTATCCTTATAGGAAGAGACACCAGAGAGCTTGCTCTCTTTCTCCCCTCCCCACATATCTGTGTGTGTGTGTGTGAGTGTGTGTATGCACGTGCACTCCCAAGCCCGGAGGCAGAGCCACATGAGGACATAGTGAAAAAGTGGCCACATGCAAGCCAGAAATCGGATCAGGAATTGAATCAGCTGCCACTTTGATCTTGGTCTTTCCAGCCTCCAGAACTATGAGAAATAAATTTCCAACGTTGAGCCACCCAGTGTGTGCTCTTTCGCTATGGCAGCCTGAACTGACTAGTACGAAAGGTAAACAAAAGTCGTGTCTTCTATGACAAGCCTGACTCAATTTTCAGTATTCCCACTTACTGGAAATTGGTGAGAATGGAACTTTTGGTGGTTCTTTTGCTTTAGAATATTTCTTATTTGGGAACCAATGTACCTGTGCTCAGTCATATTTTACTGCTATGCATTCATCACCTGTCTTTAATGAAAACGAAATCTGAGTAAGTGAATAGTAAGATGGATCAAATTATTCTCTAGAGCCGTGGAGGGTGTTTCGTGCTCCCTAGATGGTATATAAATGCCTGAACATTTGTATACAGATTGAGCAAACATGCAAATCAGTAATCTGAGACTAAAAAGACACAGAAATGATCTTGGAAATTGCATTTAAGAAAAAAAATGACAGTATCAAGTTGATAGACACAAAAGAATTTGATGAAAGCAGCTGTTAAATTGTTAATTTAACATAAAGATGGAGCTGATGATTCAAAAATGATCAACTAGGTTGCAGATATTCTGCACTCTGAATAGCATACACTGTGCCGCATTCAGCCCCATCCACTGCTGTAATTTGGGGTTGCATTCTATCTGCATTAGCAGAACTGTTAATAAATCACAGAAGCAAGAAATGAGGAATTGAAAATCTCCAGGTGTTTGATAATGCCTCAAATATCCTCACCACATGTTCTGTAGGAGTCATGTGAGTTCATAGACATGACTTGATGATTACTCACTATATTGCTCTGACTGCAGCCTACTTCTCTTCTATAGGATAAATTAAAATGCAGGTTAGGATCATTACGATGATGTCTTTTGTGCAACCCTCAGGACTTTCTTAAATCCTTTGCGTATACTACATATCTGGGCTCACTGGTCAACTCACTATTTCTTCCTTGACAGATCTTTTCAATAACAAATTGACACACACACACACACACACACACACACGCACACACACACACAGTGCTCATAGAGACGGAGATTTTAGCTGAGAGTAGAACGGTAAGGAGCTGGTTATGAGAGATGTGCTTGATGGAGAAGCCGTTATACAAAGGACCATACTTCATGTTATACTTGAGAAAGTAGGAGGTGAAGTCTGTGATTAGAATGGAAACTCAAGCCTGGGCACATAGCAGTAACTGATCAACTGGGCATCAGAAGTGAAAAGACTCCTCAGAACCAATCTTACAAAGCAGGTATGGTTTTCTATAGGATCTGAAAGACAGGGGACACGGGAATATTTAAGATTTAAGTCTTGAAATCTTGGGGTCTTTGACATGGTGTGTGATGAGCCTCAAGACCCTAGGAACAAAACATGGGAAGGTCAGAGGTGAACTGACCATCACACATGTGGACAATTAGGATGATGTCCTTGTTCTTAACCAACAGTCATATTAATGGTAAACCCTCCTTTTCTTTCTCCAATCAATTTCTAAATAGAGATAATACGACCTGTTCTATATTTCCCAATGGGCTTTATTTAATGCTTTGCAAATGACCAGGGAATGGGAGCATCCTTGATACTTCTCAAAAAATGTGAAGATACATAAATCAACACACTTAACAAGATGGCCGGTACACAGGGCTTTCCACCAAGGAAGGGCACAGCATGTAGCATTAATGCAGGGTTCTTCCTGCCTTTGGACAGAGAGGGCAACTGCCAAATGCCTAGTTTTGAGAAAAGACTTGGGGTCCCACCTCTCCAGAGCTGTGCCTACAAAAATGTAGGACTCAGCTTAGACTTTTTTCTTAAAAATTCCAAGGGTTACAACAGATTAAAGGAGGGTTGAGATTGCCACAAAGGGCCCTCTGAATTAACTGGAGGTGGAAGGAGGAGTCCCTTCCTTGTCCCACTGACATAGCTTTTTTTGCAGAAGACACTGAAACACCTCTGTCAGCACGCCCAAATATATCTGATACAACTACCGTTTTCCCAGTGACGTGACGTTTATGGAACAGTGAGTGAAAGGCAAACATAGTTTGACCCTAAGAACATCTCATCAGGTGGAGAGATGACTATGAAGAAGTTGTCAGGGACCCAGGATTCAGAGGCAAACTTCTAGTCCTGTGTCCCAAAACCTCAATACCCTCACTTTCGCATCTTAAAATGAGAACAATAATAGGTGTTGCATTATAAAGGGGTTGTGAGGGTCAGACAATGCACGTAAAGTATCTGCTGGAAAAAACAGAAAAACAAAAAACAAGAAACCAAAATATCGGTGTGCTCTCTCTCTCTCAATCTCATATATCTTTTTCTCTAGCTACCATCTATCTTTATTACAGATGTAAAATTCCTATTTATTTATTTATTTAAAGATTTATTTATTTATTTATTTATTTATTCGACAGAGAGAGAGACAGCCAGCGAGAGAGGGAACACAAGCAGGGGGAGTGGGAGAGGAAGAAGCAGGCTCCCAGCGGAGGAACCTGATGTGGGGCTTGATCCCATAACGCCGGGATCACGCCCTGAGCCGAAGGCAGGCGCTTAACCGCTGTGCCACCCAGGCACCCCTAAAATTCCTATTTAGATGCTCTCCCCCAAAAAATTACAGGAATAAAATCGTGATGATCATGTTAAGAAAAGCTAGGATTTCTATTTAAAAGAAAATAATTTTGATTTAAAGTAGCGATGTGATTTTAAAAGTAGCCAGATACGTGTGAATAGTATTACTATCATTAGTAGAAGAATTGTGTGAGAGCAATAGCATGATAGTTCTCTTTATTTTAGCTCAAGATACCACCTCAGAGTACTACGTCCAATTTTGATTTCTACTTATTAAGATATATTTAACAGATATCTGCAAGAGCATGTTCAAGAAGAGCGATGAGGATAATTAAATTTAAAAGCAAGATATGAAGAAACTGGTGGCGAGAATAAGGGTATAGAAAAATATTAGGAAGCACAATATAATTATCTCAAATATTTCTTAAATTGAATGGGAGAATGGGTAGACACACTGTAAATGGTTTTATATAGCAAATGATCTGGTGGAAAATGAAAGAAGCATAAATGATCTTAAAATAGGGAGAATATTTCTAATATTTGGAAATATCCAAGATAATACAGGACGCCTTGCAAGATATGAAATCTGCTCATTGTCATTCTAGGCAACAATAATTTTTTGGATGCATATTCTTCTCAAGGCACCAATTTAGCTGCTGTATGAATTCCAAGAAACCTGTAAGGTATTGTTTTTGTCCTGAGGAAGTTGATAGTCTTGCACCAACGTGGGCACTGTGTGATTCCATGATAGCGTAGGATACGCGGTAAGCAAGGTGGGAAGACAGCGTCGAAGGAGTGGAAAGGAATATGCTTCCTCTGTAGTTATTAAAATGGCACCTTTCTCTCCCTGGTCCCCAAAAGAAAAGTCTCTGAATTTTAGGTGAGAAAAAAAAATCATTTTATTTGGGATAGAAAGAGATAAATGCTAAAGTCAGACATAAGAATAAGACTCAACAATTAACGAGAATAGAAGAAAGATAAGTATCTTCTATTCTACATTGTTCACTATGCATTTTCAAAGAATGCCTTTCAAAGGCTGTAATTAGGGGTAATGAGGTGCAAAATTTCATGTACAAAAATGATCTTGTTAAGGGCAGTTTAGGCAGATAGTGCAACTAAAAAATGAATTTTAACTCTCTGTTAACTCAATACCAATATTACATACTCTTGACTTTTCTTTATATCCAGCCCCAGTGGGGTTTTAAGAAAATCAGGAATTTAAGCAAATCTGCTATACAAATCTCCATCTAATCGCAATTATTTTTTCCTTTCCTTTTTTTTTTTTCATTTAAGAAGTGGCCAAATCTTACTACAATCTTGAATAATCACAGTCTTGAATCATACAGCATCTACTGTTCAACATGCATTGACCATCCACTCTTCTTACCCACATTTAGCAAGTTCAAAAGCTTGGGAAATGTTCCTCAGAGAGATTCTTTCTCCCAAACTGCCATTATGGAGGAAGTCAGCCTGAGTAAATATCTGGAGATGAGCGCCAGCAACTTCTCCCCATATCAAAGGGCAGAACAGTAAGTGGGCTGACTCTCACACAGGGATGGTCCCAAGAATCTTAGTTTCCAAGACCTGTCTCTCCACTCTAATCTTGTAGTGTCTGCCCATGGAAAGCTAAATATTGCAACATTTAAAGTCAAATTAGGATGCACACAGTCTTAAGCATTTTAAAGAAGCAGTCAAGGTAGTAACATGAGATTATAAAGGTAGGAACACGGAAAATGTTTTCATAATATCTTTAAAATTCTCATATTAAATTTGGCCTCTATTATAACAAATCTAATGAAACCCAAGATGGTCTTTATTTCAATTAACATTTTATTGAATGTTTTCAATGTGCCAGGATTTTCCAGGTGCTGGAAAAACTCCCACAAATGCTTTTAGGCTGCAGGAGAAACAGATAGAAACCCACGTCTCCTCCGCACTGTGGTATGTTTTCCGTCAGATGGCAAACAGTGATGTGGCCACTGAAGGACATCTAATTCCCTTGGGACTTGCACAGCAAACTCTCTTGAAAGTGCTTTACACATACTGGCTTTCAGGAAAAAGAAAAAAAAAAAGCGAGTAAAACTTCAAACGATTTTTAAATGGGGGGGGGGGCGGTAGGGGGAAAACGACTCTAATAACTGTTATTCCATCACAGACTATAGCCATTTCTGACTCCTAATGTTTACTTGCAAAAGTCACTGTTTACTCAAATCAGATGGGACCCTGTCCTCTGTCTGTTAGAATGCATTGCAATGAGGGGGGCCAGCAGAGGGGGGATACTTATTCCACAAGTGCTAGCTGATTTTCATTTTATGATTTTGTTCATGGGATGACACATAAAACAGCTGAGATGTAAGACAATTATTTTATATTTAGAACTATTTGATGTTTAGAATTATGTTCTGTTTTAAATTATTTTATATTTCGAACTGTTTTGCATTCCGGATTTCTTATGTTCAGAATTATTTTACGTTTACATTTATTTTATGTTTAGAAGTGTTTCGTTTAGAATCACCGACTGTTTAGAATCGCTTTATGTCTAGAACGCTTCTTCATGGCCAGAGTAGAGTGTGTGCAGAACCGCCAAGCAAAGAGCCTACCTCTGCCCCTCCCCTGCTCATTCCTTCTCTGTCTTTGTCTCACTCTCTCTTTTAAATAAATAAACAACAGCACTGAATAACTTCAAGCTTATTAGAATATGTGCTCTTATTTTTGGTTCAGGAAGTATGAACCGTATGGCTGTCCTTCCTGACTCTATATCCCTTGTGCTAGGCAGCCTCCTGCGGACACCTGGCTCCCTGCTCTCACCTGGGCGGTGTGTGCCCCTCCCCCACCAGTCCACCAGCGGTGCGTGGCCGGGTCTGTACAGATAGGTTCTTTTTCCCTGCATGATATTCTTCCCCTTCTTCAAGTTCAACTGATCATCTCCTTCACAGGGATACCTAGATGTGGTGTTTTATTATTTTTGTTAACAATAGAAAACTTGAAGGGTAAGAATGTAGTTCTCCCTGCTCAGCTAATCTGTAAGCAGAGGGTTGGAGGCTCAGGCATGGGGGAGGAGATGGTCATGTTAAGTAGGAACTAAAGTGGAAAAAAGGCATCAACAATGTCATTTCGATAATAGGAAGGTCGCCATCTATAATTTTCTCCACTTGCCGTCCCTTCAGTGCAATTCAAGAATTGGAGGAGGGAACACCCGAGCTGGTGAGAGAGCCCTCCTGCATGGGCGTCAGCTTCTACCGAATTGAAGCAGTGACGACACATACGGGTTTACAGTAAAATATGTCCACCTTGGAAAAGAAAGAAGTTGACAGCCAGCCTTCTGGCTGCGCTCAGTGCCTGCAGAGCTGGGCCCAGTACTGCGTGTATGTATAAATTCGGCCCGTGTTTACTACAGCAGGCTCTATGAAGTCTATAAAGTCCTCTTTTGTTAGAAGGCTGAATGTATATTGAAGCACACATCATTTATGTTTATAGCTGAATTTGGGGGGGGTCACATGAGTTACCTTTATTCCCTGGATATCTTAAGGAAGAAAGTATAACTTATTTTTATAAATACACACAACGTTTTACTTATCACCACAAGCAATGTTAAGAATACGTACCTATTTTTAAATATTATTCATTCAATTTAAAAAATGCGATTAAGCGAGTAGCCAGATATCTGTAGAACCCGACAGCGTGACAAAGCTGTGAAGTGCGCAGAGACCACAGACCGTATAAAGGTGCTGAAATCTAGGTGCACGTGCTGTGAATACCCTTCAAGACCCTAGTGCCACTACTTGCTTGCCATCCACTTCTCTTATTAATTTTTCTTGCTGACATCAGACCTGTTTCTATGTGAACTTCATGGAGGGCTAAAGGTCTTCTCTATTCCATTCTCTGGTTTTCTTCACACACAAAACCACAAAAATGCTAGTGCTGAACTCTGAATCTAAAGCACTTCAGTTAGTAGGTATAGTTAGTTAAAGATCTATGTAAGAGCTAACCCTGGTTAAGGTTGTTCAACCTTGTTTGAATCTTGTTCCAAATTTCTCTATACAATAGTATTCCCTCAAATCAGTCTAAGCATTCTGGGCCTAGGTGCATGCTTGGCTACGCATCAGAATTATCAAGGGATTCCAATATACAGTCAAGTTGGAGGACCACCGATTTAGAAAAGGGAAGACAGACATCAGCTGGAAAACACCTTGGTAGTGCTCATTCATTAAGTCAGGTGAATCCCAAAAATGAAGACTGAGCTATTTCTTCCAAAGAACGGGAATTGTTTTTGTTTTTTGTTTGTTTGGTTTTTAGTTTTCCAAAGGATCCCATTTTAAACCTAACCATAAGAATCATTTTTGTTATAAAGCTAAACTCACGTTTTCCAAAGGGACTATCGTGAAAGTACACTGATAGTAGTAGGCCTAAAACTAGAGATTAGAGAAGTTGAGGGATGTGCCCTTGAACTGACCTTCCTCCCTAGACCAAAGTAAACCCAGACACTGAGGCCTTCTAAGAGGTCAGGAGATTATTGGAGACACTGCACCACTGATGACGAATAAAGTAAAATGAAATCGAATAGAATAAACGAATTAAAATATAAAATTAGCATACTAAAATCAAGTCAAATCCCTGGGGCTGTATGGTAGCCCCAGGATGCCAGGACAGAGAAGTTCCCATGCCGGCCACAAGGTGGCAGGTGGGCTTTGCAGGCAGCCCTCCCACTGGTCCCTGGGGAGCATCCTGGCTGAAGAAGCCAGAAGGCAGGGAAAATTGAAGGAGGCCCCTCGCGAGCCCCAGAGCATTTGGTAACCAAAGAGGAAAACAGAAACCCTACCACTCTGCAAAGCAGGAGTGGGAGTTAGGAGACCAGATCTGACCATGCTACATTGGAGGCTGCATGCTTTGGAAAAAACAATTTCAGTGGAATGGTAGGGATGGCATAGCCAGGAGATGGGCTCAGTCCCAGATCCGTGGTGCTTTTAAAGAGACAAAGCCCAAACAGACTAGTTCTAACTTTACTCCAAAACATAATAATAATATTAAGTAGAGCTAAATTTTGTAAGCCTCTAAAACTTAAAGGGGAGAAGAGATCAAATCTTGATTACACACCATGTTTTTCCAAGTATTACATAATAATCAGCACATAACAGAAGTTCAATTAGTATTTGTGCTTAAATGAACTAGTACCCAACATACTACTGTAGGCTAAAAGACGACAAAGGTATGGTTTGAGTTGCCTGGGGCCAGCCTGAAATACAATTTAAAAAAACATAAATTTTAAACCAAGGTAGATTTGGTTTCAAATTCCTACTTTGCCACTTATCTAGACCTTGGGCAAGATACCCGATGACCCTAAGATTGTTTATTTAGCTTTAGAGTGTGGTCTAGTATGTGTCATAATGCTGTATCCCAGGCTTGTTGCAAAAATTAAAGAAAACAGGAAGTAAAACACATAGCGTGTAGGAAGTGCTCAAAAACCGTGAGATAACTCCTCTCCACAATTTCTACCCGAGAAATTCATTCTATCATGCTAAACAACCATCTTTGACTTTGAGGCCAGAGACATTCAAAATTGTTCTGTGACCTGAAAACATATTTCCAGATTGTGGGAATCACTGGAACATATGCTATGGTCATGTGGCAAATGGGCACCCCCTTTCAGTACCTTGACGAAACCCTGGACGTTGGAATCACATGTGTTTCAAAGTTCTATGAACACAGTGGGGGTCAGGACATTCTGCGGAAAATCACGGTGTCCCCAGCAATTTGCAAAGAGTTAACCAAAATCTATGCAACACAAGGCTCCTGTAATCACAAAGTTGGACTGTGATGATTGGTTCTGTCAAAAGTATAAATGCTGAGAGTGTTCTATGAATAAAATATACCTTCAATAGTTTCCATCTAATATAATATTACATTCAAGAATTTAGAGCCTCCTGCATAATTTATCATTTTGCAAGTATAAGTGATCACGAATAATATTGCATTGTTATTTATTAACATTTATGCCCACCACAATTCTATTATGTAAATAATATAACAGATTGTCCAACTACATATTTAATACTTTGGGTATTTATTACTAATAACTGAGCGTATAGGACACGATGCTCAGTGAGGAATGAAGATGAATGAGGATCTCAGCCCAGTGAATGTTTTATAGATGGAAAGTGCTTTAGGTATTTTGGGAGAGATGTCCAGGCAATATCGATGCTGGATTTTGTTTTTCCAGGAGAGAAGTAAAAGACAAAGCATGACTTTTTAAGAGTCATAACCAGTTCCCCAAGTACACAGGGGGGCTATGAATATAAAATATGGACTTTGGGTCATCAGTGCTATATATTTGTCATTCATTCATTCATCCCAGGAAGTTCGTATTTGTTATGGACTAGGCACTAAAGGTATGAAAATAACCCAAACAGATAGAGTCACCTGCAAATGCCAAACAAAATACTGAAGCAATGACCATAAAGAAAGTGAAGAAAATATGCAGAGAAAATATGGAAGGTCTGTGTAAGGAAGTAGCTGATATTTGAAGGATAGCTAGAGATGAAATAATCGAAGGATTAAGGAAGGCATGTTTCAGGCCTGGGATGGAGCAGTGTCCTTAATTATAAGGAAGATCCAGACATACTTGCTCAAATATTATTTCCACTACCTACCAGCTTTGTTATCTAAAACCGTACACAGCCTCTTAGCCTCAGCTTTCTAATCTGTAAAACAGGGATGATAATAGCAATTTAAAGGACATTGGGGAGATTTCAAGAAAATAAGATGTACTAATTTGTCTAGTAAAATGTTTGTAGGTATCCAGTGATGATTACTTAACATTTGCCCCCTTCTTAACTTCTGTTCACCCCTATCCCCATCCCCCATTCCACAGCACCCTCCTTTTCTCCAGCTACTCAGATAAATGACACATTTGGCACAGTTTCTCTGAGTACAGAATGTGGATTTTTCTCCTATCTACTTTTTTATTGGGTTTCAGATTAACCTTATAAAAGGCTTGATAACACATTAAAGTCTTGGGATAAACGAGAAAACTGGCTGATGTGAATTACAGTGCCTTGTGGAAGCCCACCTCCCGAGATGTGAATAAGCCTTCCCAGTGATTTGTGATGAACTCTGACTACCGTGTTTGATTTTGGAGCCGTGGAGAGCCATGCCAATCCAGAGGGAGGTTTCCCATCAGCCTCTGTCTCCCAGCTGTTCATCACCTACAGCTCCTCATGGAGCTTCCAAGGGGCTGGCGGGGCCTGAGAGGAGGTACATCTAAGTAGGTGGGCCTCCATTCAGCAGCGCAGGGTGGCCCCGGGGCCAGCTGCTTCCACCTGACTTCTTGGTCCAAGACTAGGTCCTCAGCCAGCTTGAGCAAAATGATTCTCAGTGATAGAGTCTCAATGATTTCGAATGATCAGACCCACACCCACTGGAATCCTGGTGGTAGACAAGAAGGCCACCTTCCTCCAGCCCCTCTCCTGGGCTTGGAGACTGAAAGCTGGTGGTCTCTCTTCTTGGGCACTTTCCCATTCCTCCCTAGCATCAGGTGGATACCATTAAGCCCAGGGACCAAGACTCCATCAGCACCCAGGCTGAGGAGAAGGAGCCTTGTCATCTGCCCTAACAATAAGCCAGGCCCCCGTGAACCACAAAGTCCCTGAAAGAACCAAGTCTCTGAAAATGGAAGCATAAAAACAAGTGAGCCTGGGTTCTCTAGCCTTTGGTTTGAGGGAGAAGGACATCTGCTGGCAGGAAATCAAATTCTGTATTAAAGATTTCTCTTTTGGGGATTTTTAACCAACCCATCAATTGAAGGTGTGTGACACAGTTAGATGGACTTGGTTTGCTTGGGAGGGCCACGCAGGGAAGGTCAGCACTCGGAAATGCTAGCAAGCAAGGGGATGGCCCTGCAAGAGGTAGGGCTGCTCTATACAAAACTACAGGTTCTGATCATCCTGTAGCTTTCAAATTTTAATTCATTAAAATGGAATAAAATTTAAAATCCGGTTCCCTCGTCACACTGGTCACATGGGGCTAGGGATTACTATTTTGGATAGTATAGATTTAAACATTTCCTGCGTCCCAGAAAGTCCTATTGGACAGCCCTGGTCTGAAGGACCTGCCCAGGTGACACCATCCAGGGGCACAAGGACTCAGCTGCTGGGGCATGAGGCTGGCACTGCGGCACCTGTACTCCAACAGCCCCGGCCACAGAGGCATGGGAATGCTAAAGGGATGAGGGGTGAATGCAGAGAGTCCTGGGGAAACACTGGAGCAAGAACAGCAGCTCTTCTGTGGGGGTCTGGTCCCTGAGGCACAACTCTATGGTGCATACACACATGTGCAAGGGGAAAGCACACATATCTTGGAACTTGTTTCAGAATTACATCTGGTACAGAGTGGGTACTCAAAAAGTATATATTAAACAGAAATGAATCAAATGAGTAGATTAAAGCCTATAATGTATACAGAAATGCTGAGGCCCTGAGGAATTTAAGTGTTAAAATCGGTTCTTGGGGTGTTTAAGGTCCAGGTAGCTTATAAGCTTGTGTGCTGAGCAGTCAGGGTTGAAGTCCGGCTGGGCCAGACTACCTGGGCAACAGGGACAGCCTCAGGGACTCGGTGCTCCTTTTGCTCCTCTTTTGCAATTCTTGACTTTGACCTATTTCAACCCCTCCATGGCTTCTTCCTTCCTTCCTTCCTTCCTTCCTTCCTTCCTTCCTTCCTTCCTTCCTTCAAACCATTTCATAAATAGATAAGTCCAGCGCTTCCATTTATACCAGATAAAGTGCACGGCACAGCATTCCCAGTTCATCGGAGCTCACTCGGTTGCTGTTTCCTGTTCACAGCTCTCTGTCTGAACACCGCCGCCCAGCCCCACCAGATCTGGATTGCTCCCAGCTCCTCCAGCAGTGTCCCAGCTTGGATTCCCTAGAAATCAGAGTCTGAGGGAGAGGTAGCACTGTCTTAGGGAGCAAGAACAGAGGAAGAGAAACGTACAGCCAAGGAAGAGAAATTGGAATAAAAGCACGTTATTACCTAGAAGCCACCGTAAGTTGTTGCTGGACACCCAAGGACACTGAAGCAGTATGAGCTGTTTCTTGAAACCACCTGTCTGAGGGCAGAAGGAAGGAAGAGTTTATCCATCTGGTGTCTCCATCCCTCCCACTTCTCGATTGTGCATTGCTAAGTGCCATGCAGGGATCCTCTGGTGGGTCTTGCTGTAACTCCAGGAAGGAAGCCACAGGAAAGAGATGAAAAAAACCATGTGTCCAAGAGGCAGGACACTGTTGGGACACACAGGAACTGCATGGTGGACCTAGAGCAGTGACTGGTGTGAGGTCCTCACCTACCAAGACCTCAGACATGAGCACACCCCACGAGTTCTACTCCAGTAGATGACACACAACAAAGTGTGGGTCTGGACAGCTCATGACTGACACTGGAGGAGTCGCTACTCCCCTACCTTGAATTCCACATCAGCTGAGCTCTCTCCTTCTGCTCTCATAAGCACTACATTCTTGTTTCTGTCTTCAGGAAGTTTTCCATCATGGAACTCATGACTCATGACTTGTGGAGGCGGTGCGTAAATCAACAAAGATGGCGGGCTAGTCAGTCATGGTGCTAACTGACTGGTGCAGAAGTCAGAGTTGAAGTAGGCATCTGGCAGGAGACCATCAGAAGGAGGGAAAGATCAGCTGGGTGATCCCTGCTTCCTCGAACTCTGACTTGCCCCTAGTCCCAGCAGGCAAAGGGCAAGCTGTGTTCTTTGTCCGCACTTCTCCATCTGCATTTTCTCAGAATCTACATATTTTATTGTTTAATATCTAAAGATGACTTGTTTTGCAGCATGCCTAAGCAACCTCAGAAAAGTGCAACCTATACTTTTGAAAAATAACTCCAGTCTCCATGATTACTTAAATGGGAATTTCAGGAAAGCTAATTCCAAAAAATAGTAAACTTCTCGTGCGCCATTGAAAAAATGGCTAGATCAGTGCCCTTCGGTGTGACCACGCAGCTCTGTCAGGCACACCAGGCTCGTGACTGCTTTGTGGCTCTGCCACAGCACCTCTGGAATATGTTCTGTCCCACTGAGACACCTGCCAGAACACCCCAGGCCACTCAGAGTTGGCTCAAACTCCCAACCTTAAGGCTGAGGTCTGGGATTCAGGGGTAACTGAGAACATGGGAAATCATAGCAACCAGAGTGAGACTCACCAATGGAGAAAAGAAAACTCTTGGCTTCTGGGCATAGGAAACAGGGAGAAATTTGTGTTTTTTTTAAATGATTGGATAAGAAATCTTGCAGATCACTGATACTATTGCTTTCAAGGGTTTATTTGAATGGATAAGCCAGCCAAATTCCTTAGAAGCAAGTACTAAATGCTTATGAGATGTTAGCAGTGGGTGGGCTGGAGGACTTGAGCCTCCAGCACCCTCACGGTAGAGTCAGAGAATCCGAGAGTCAGCACAACAAATTTTCCAAATTTTCATTACGGTTCTTCAAAGGATCCTTCCAACAGTTAAAAGATTTCAGTCTGATGAATGGCGGAAACAGGTAACGGTAAGTACCCAGGGGGCTGAGTAAATGCTTCTTAGTCAGGTTTTCTAAAAATAATACTATTCGTTGCTTTTTTCCCCTCAAATTAATTAAGTACTATCCATTATTAAAATCTTTGGAAAATATGGAAAATTATTTTTAAAATATGTAGAAGACCTATAATTCCACCACCCCCAGGTAAGTATCCTTCTTTTCTATTCATCTAAATATGTGGCATAAAACCATGCTGTATATACAATTTTCGATCTTGTCCTTTTCACTGAGAAGGATATCATTAGCACTTTCCTAGTGAATTAAAAGTTGAAAACTTCATTTGAATGTCGTTTATGTTTTAATTATTTTATTTAGCAACGATGTATTGATCTTCAGGTGGGTGTCTGTGTGTGTGTGATTTTTCAATGAGCATAAAGTTCTTGGACGACGAGTCTGGTCAAGACATCACTTCTGTTTTTGGAGGAAAATCTGATGCAATAAGAAAAGGCAGCAGTACCCCCACTAGGCTGAAATCAGAGCACGGTGCTTCTTCACCTCATAATGAGCCTGGACAGTCCATCAAAATTTGGGAGTAGCACCAAGCAGAAGTCTGTCTATTCCCATCGGGCAGGTGCAGGCCATGGGCACAGCAGCGAGGGGGTCTCCTACATAGCATCATGGGCCCCGCGGTTCTCCTTTGGGACTCGAAATCACTAGGTGCTGGGAGCAGAGACCACCTATGGGTTACACTGAGGAGGGGTATGGGATGGGCCTCCAGGGCCGGGGGGGTGGTGGAAGACTTCCTTGTAGGACCCCAGTAGAGAGGGATGGACGCTGATCTCCCTTCACCTGGACGAAGATCAACTCTGAAAATACTAATAAAAATAAGGAACGATACAGCCCTGACTCTGTGCCGGGAACTGTATTCTAAGTAGCTTTGCAGATATGAACTCAGTTAATCCTCGTGACAATCCTGAAGTCAGTGTTGTTACGTCCAAATTGCAGCTGAAGAAACTGAGACACAGAGAAGCTGAGGGTCGCAAAGCAAGCAAGGGGGATGAATGCAGAGGCAGGGCTCCTCTCTCCTCGCTCGGCCCCCACGCATAGGCCAGAGGCAGAGGGTGTGATCAGGGCCTGAGGGACTTGAGAGGCTGCAGAAGACAGGCAAAAGTACAAGAGATGGGTCTGAAGCAGACAAGGGAGAAAGAACACCTTTCAAAACAAGATCTAAAAATATCACCCTTATAATAAGGTTTAAAAATATCTTCATTTCAATGTGGGTTCCTGTAAGTGTGCCTGTAGGGGAGGGAGGGAGGGGCCCAGGTCCCTCAGGCTGTGCTCCGGGCCCAGCCCTGAGGAAGGAAGCTCTCGGGCCTTCTCCAGCGCTGTCCTTCTGGGTCAGCAGCTCTCTGGGGCTCACACAGGCCCTCCACCGTCATATCTGTGGACAGGCACAGGGAGCCCCTGGCTCACCTCTCCCATCTCCTTCACTGCGGAAGCCGGGCTCGCAGGGCTGTGGCCGCCGGCTTCAGGAAGGCCGACAGCGGCCTAAACCACAGGCGGGCCGCAGAGTGACTCCGCCGGACTCCAGGGAACAGGCCTCCACTGGCCCTCGGCAGCGGTCGAGGATGAGAAGGGCCCAGAATAGAACAGAACAAAAGCAGAGCTTCACCAGCCCTCCAACCCACCTCCCCCCGCTCTTGTCCAGGGCTCCAAGAAAGAACTAATTCTCCCCAAGCCCCGGCCCTTAGGGCTTCAGAGAGGCCCACATTTCCTGACCACGGAGCACAGCTGCCACAAAGGGATTGACCGGGTTTGCTCTTTGAGCGTGTCAGAGTCACGGCGTTAGTTATGTGCGCTCTTTCGAAATTCAGCAAAAAATATTGTCACAGGCTACTCCCAGGACACAGATAATTCTCAGTGACAGCTAATGGAGAGGCACTTTTCTTACGGGATTTTCTGCATGGAGGTATAAAATGATTATACCCCATCCGAATCCCACTCCCCACCCGCATCTCGGCCACAGCATGAGAACAGCCGTGTGCTTTCGGAGTTCTTATTTTTACATATTACTAATTACATCATCAGCACATCTCCAAATTAGCAGTGCCTGGAAGCATCTAGAGATTTACGATCAGCTTCCATTTAGCTTTCAAGAACAGAGATTCCTAACCACTGAAGGCTGAGTTTAATCTCCTGCCGCTCCTCCCATGAAAAAAATACAAGAACGCATCGGCAGCTTTTTCCATTAGCAACATTTATGTTGCCAGACCCGATTTCGACAGAAAACTACAGGATTGGAAACTTCGGTAAACTAATCCAGGTAGACTTCATTTTTACCGAATCGTAGAAGGCTATATAAAACGCAAATCCAAAACCGTTTCTGATGGTGATGGGGCCGTGATGGTGGTGACGGCATAGATGGTGGTGATTATCTCTCACGCTTCAGCTAAAGAAGCTGCCTGGGCCATCAGGAAAGTGTGTCCCCAGCCCTTGGGACAAGAGCACAGGTGAGGAATCAAAGATGGACCCTTGAATCTGGGCGTGTCCAAACCACAGGGGGTTTGGCTGTGGCAATCCCTGGGAAAGTCTTGGTCAAACAGAGTCATCCTCAAACTGTCTTCGCATCTCATTCCCACTGCTCTTTTGGGGTTTTTACAATATGTATGTGTGAGACATTCTGCAAGTTAGTATGTCACTCATTTACTCAGCAAACACGCCTACCAAACCCACGGCGCTCACGTATTTAATAGCCCGGTCAGTCTCCACGAATCTCCTGGGGACGTATAATGTGTAGACACGTGTCATTTTGCTGCGGCCCAGGTCAGACTCTTGTCGGTCAGCTTAGGGTGTGGGAACAGGTCCCCCAGCAACCGTGTGAGCCTTGCTGACCCGTGCCCTTGGTAATCGCCCTCCGCTTTGGATGCTCATACGCCTTGGTGGCACTTGTTCTATCCGTGCGGGTGAGTCTGCACATTCCCGAGCTTTCAGGAGGCTCCCCGTGAATATAAGCGTTCCCCGTGGTCTACTCCATGCTGACACAGACATTAAGTCTTGACGTCCAACTCCAAAGCCCACCCCAAGGCTCATAGGAAGGGAGATGGGCTGCGTGTCTTGTGAACTGCGAGGATAAACGTTGCACTTAATTTGTCCTCCAGAAACTCACAATCAAGTAGAAATGCAACAGAAATCTCTGCAACACAAGGTAAAGATTGGTCTGGAGAAGCTCTCAGAAGACACAGCAGTGGGCAAGATGGGTGTGCCATCCAGGGGCCCCAGTCCAGGCTGCTTGAGTGTCGGCCACTCCCTGGCTCGATCCCTCTCCACCTCTCATCCTCCTTCTCCTCTTCCTGTTTCCTGGCTGTGCTGCACTTGACCAAACGGACCACGTCTGGCAAAACAGAGGTCGCCATCAAAAGCGAGAGAGGGGAACAGACCCAGAAGGTCAAGTTAGCAGGCTCCTTACTGGCAAAGCCGGGGAAAAGGCTAAGGACCACTAGAGATAAGTCATGTTTGCTTCCTTGTCGTTACTGAGCTGCTGCTGGATGCGAGGTAACCTGTAAATATTATATCTATGCTACATTACCTCCATTTTGCAGACAAGTAAACAGAGGCTCACAAAGATTATTTGACTTTTCTAGGCCTTTCTGACTCACACCACTCATCCCTCTATACCATTCTACTCAATGTTTCTTTTTTTGCCTCAAAAAAACCTTCCCAAAGAAGGTAACACCAATTTCACTTGGCTCAATACTGAATATACTTTGGCTGAATTTTTACTTCAATTGGGGGGTGGGAGGGAGAAAGCACTTATGTTAACATATTTAAATTAATCTGAGTAATTTCCATGTTTTAATATTTCCAAGTTTTTTTTTTAAGATTTCATTTATTTGTTCGAGAGAGAGAACAAAGTGAGCATGAGTGTGGGGGATAGGTGGGGCACACGAAGAGGGAGACGCAGACTCCCCACTGAGCAGGGAGCCCAAAGCAGGGCTCGATCCCAAGATTCTGAGATCATGACCTGAGCTGAAGGCAGACGCTTAACCAACCCAGCCACCCAGACACCCCTAATATTTCCAAGTTTTTCATCATCACCTTTAAGAAGCTTTTGACTGAGTGCCTGGGTGCACAGGGCAATTTAGTGAACAACAAAGTAATTTAACCCTTTCCTTGTGGAATTTAGAAATAACCTAACAATGCTCATTACAGTTAACTGCATAATTCAGTTTTACCCCATGACATCAAAAAAGAAAATGATCCTTAGCTGTGCAGTTTTAGGAAGCCAACATATATAAAACAATTGCCTTTGTGTAAAATCAGGAAAACAGATACCATGTTTGACATTTTAAATGGTGCATTCGTGTTTACTATTCTGCATTTGATTGATGCTTCATAACTGTTTCTATTTATTGATGCCTACCTTGTCCCTTTTATTATATATTTCTATAAAATAAATAGATATTCCACAATATTCACAGTTCTTATCATAGAAATGAAGCAATGAAGAAAGTACAAATAAAGCATTTTAGTTTTTATTCCAAGATGGTATTTTACCAATATTTTTCAATGTGTTTAAATTTATTTTATAATAAACATTTGGTCACTCATTATTTTTCATTTGGTCCAGTTTTGTTCATATGTTGCAGGAACATTTAAAAATTATTTTGGAGATTTTTTTTTTTTTTTTTTTTACTGGAATTTTTAGAATCTATTCTGAGCAATGGCTATGTGGTCACTTGTATATAGAAAAGGCAATGTGAAGGAGAAAACCAATATTTTTTTTTCATTTTATGAAACAGACTGTCCGCTTCACTGGTTAAAGAATTAAAGAGTTGAGAGCCTTTGTTACTGAGAAGTACTATTTATGCCACGCCTTTTTATCTAAATGTAGAAATCACTTTATGATTAAGTTACGTTCTGTTCAGAGCGAGCTTCAGAGCGATGATGATCTCATCACATAAGAGGAGAAAACAGGGATGTGTGTGCCTCTTATGCTGAGTATTTGGGTTAATAAGACATTCAAAACAACCAGGTCCCAGGCAGCTACAGAAAAGCTCCAGGATCGTCAAGGGGAGGAGGGGGGCGAGTTCACGTTCACTTTTAATCAACTTAGATCTAATCAAAGGAATTATAAACGCTTGACACACACTAAGACGTCTGAAAAGAGAATGTATTTCTTTCTTTTTTTTTTTTTTTAAGATTTTATTTATTCATTTGACAGAGATAGAGACAGCCAGCGAGAGAGGGAACACAAGCAGGGGGAGTGGGAGAGGAAGAAGCAGGCTCCTAGCAGAGGAGCCTGATGTGGGGCTCGATCCCGTTAACGCCGGGATCACGCCCTGAGCCGAAGGCAGGCGCTTAACCGCTGTGCCACCCAGGCGCCCCAAAGAGAATGTATTTCTAACTTCAACCTGGAAAAATCTAATGTTGTCACCCTTACAAGCTCGCCTTGTGACGCGGTCCGCTTTGCCCACACCCCAGTGAGGACCTCGTTCTCCCGGGACGCAGCATGACCACCACACTGCTCTGGGGCGTGAGTTTCCTGGGTCGACGATCCAAGGCAGGAGCACCTACGAAGGGGTCAGTGAAAGGCAAGCGGCAGACTGGTGTGACACGGACATCTGGCGAGTAGTAAACGCATTAAGGAAGCTCATAAACGGCACATTCCGAATGACTCCTGAAATTGATTCTAATAGGAGCAGTTGGGAGAGAAATAAGCTTTTAGGAAGGTCGTTTAATGTCCTAGAGAGTCTTTCTCTATAACCCAGTTACACTGGTTAGCAATTGACAAAACAAATCCCAGCCCGATGTTGACCTGGTAATTAATTGAGCCTCCTGGTCAAGCGAAGTCTGTGCAAAGGAACGGAGTACGGCCATACTTCTTTGACCTTGGTAATTCAGGATTTGAAAAGCAGACATTGTGCCACACAAGCACATGCTCGTTAGGTTTCTCAG